>NW_008824358.1:4082645-4108362 GCF_000699105.1 Pygoscelis adeliae | reverse complement strand
CGAGTACTGACAGTAACAGCAGAGGGGTTTTACGTCCTAAATTATCTTCTAGTGCTGGTACTCCTGTCTGCCAGCACAGCAGGGTGCTTCCGGGTCATCTACTCTTTCACAGACTTACGGCAGCTCCAACCCAGTAACTCCCTGAGGTTTTGGTGAGCAGGTGAATTATCTGTCATTTAACTGATTTACTACTCATATTCATTATTGTTCCCTATTGCAAAACTCTGCCGGATTCAGGTGTCTGTCCTTACCACATATTACAAGGCAGCCCCATCTGCCATACCATTAATACCGCTAAGTGTACACCATTTTCAAACCTAAGCTCCAAGTCTGTGAATGAAATGGGGCAGAAGACCAAATTTCTGAATCCTGATGTATTCCAGGTAAAGCATATTGTTTCCTGATAGATATATGTGTTTCTCCAGGAACTTAAAAAAAAAAAACAACAAAACGAGAGAAAAGATTGCTCTTAGCCCAGACATCTCTCAAACACAGGGGTAAGGTCGTTAGAAAGATGCAACGGGAAATTCAGTGAAATTCTCTCATCTGAGCCACAGGTCTACATTCAATAGGCTAGTACTAATGCCCTTTGCTTTAGCTGGTGTAGTATCAGAGTGATATAATCCAAGCAGAGTCACCTGAAGTGGGCCGTTGTTTTAAAAATAATAAAAGAGTACTTCTGTTGCAATTTTTCTTATTTTAAGAGTTCGGAAATTTGTATGCTAAAACACAAAGTACATTAAAAATAGGAACGCCTGGTTCGACTGCTGCCCCTCGCAGAGTCAACATGTGTATCTCTCAGCACAAACTATTTTTATCCCAATTACATAGCTTTCTGAGTGAGCTTATCAATTCAGAGCAAGTGTTGCTAACCTTCACGTTGGGTACCTTGGCAGACCCTCCATTCATTTGGCTTCCAACTTTCTTCCAGACACTGTTTCTCAAAATCAGAGTCCAGGTCGGTCAAAGTAACACGCTACTCCAACGGCCGAAGCTCCATCTGAAGCTCCATGTCATGGGCTTCATCTCACATGACTTGAGCTGTGTAAAAGGGAGGCATCCAGCCCAAGCCCACCATTACACAGTGGGCTGGGCAAACCCAGAGGGAGATTCATCCTATCCAAAAATCCCTAAGATAGGTGAGATAAACAGATTTCACCTTTGGTAGATCTCCCTTTGGCGATGTCAAAGTGATTAAAGCAGCAGCTTAGCTTTTAGCTTAGGCTAAAGCGGCATGAGATGAGCCTCACCCTTAGGTTCATGTTGATGGTCAGGAGTGTTAGGCATCAGCACAGCCCCTAATGAATACTGGAGCCTGACAAGTCCATAACATGCTACTTACTTTAAATTCCTCTGTCTGGCCGCAAATGTCCAGTTCTAGCTAAAAGCTTGAAAGTGAGACAAACGGTACAATAGACTCTTCAAAAGACTAAAGTCGCAAAGTGCTCAGGTAGTGCTGTGGAGAAGGGAGTTTCAATTCAGAGGGCTTTCCAGATGAAACAGACAATTAAGCCCTTATTGAAAAGAGATTTTTTCCCCTTTCTTTTTTTCTTTAAAGCAAGGGGAAAATAATACTGGGAATTTAGAAACATGAATTTTTAAAACCTAATAAGCTACACTAACAATCTACACAATTCCCTTCCCTTAAAATATTCATCTGGAAATACAAGATTTTTGATGAGGGCAGGGTGGGTAAACAGGTCTGAATACTGTTTGTGCAGGGGTCTCAGCAGTACCCCCCAAGGCCAGTGCTGTCCTCAGCCATCCTTGGCTTAGTCCTGTTATTCTCCACCTTGTGTCTCTACATGTTGGAAAATAACAGGCAATGAATTGCACAGTGCATTTATGAGGCAGGGGCTGTAAACTACCATTTTATATCTGTAGGGACTGTTGGGCAGAGAGGGAGAGAAGGAGCTGCGCAAGCAGTCTGGAGGGCTGGAGTGACCTGGAAATGGGAAGTCCCAAGCCTGAAGCCCTTTTCATAGCCCTGACAAACTCCCAAGTGCTTCTCTAGAAGCGTTCCTGGGAGGAATGAATTTCCCTGAGACCAACTTGCATCTCACAAAACATTTAGATTTTTGATAAAGAGGCATATTCCTTGGATTTATTTTTCTAGGCACCTCCACCCACACCTTCTGCATTGCTCACCATAGGACCATGATGTCTGCTTTACTGTTAGTACAAAGAGACACTTAGAAACTCTTGGGAAAAAGGGCATTCACACATTTTAACGAAACCTCTAAGAAAAGGGAAGAAAAGCAACTCTTCAGTAGCTAGATAAATAGTTTTAGGCTCAATTTCCTTTCCTTCCCCTTCTCACCTCAGTCTTGCCCCAGTACCAAATATATGCCAACTGAACAGACACTTTTCTACTAGCCTGCTTTATGCTTCATGCTTTTGCCTTGTCTTTTTTTTCTTTATTGCATTTTTGTGCAATCTTTTTGCCCTAGCCCAATTTTCTTCTCCCTCTCCCTCCTTTCCCTTATTTTTTGGTTCCGTGTGACTGGACTTCAGACTTCTCCCTCTCGCTCTTACACACAATGCTATTAAAATTAAATCCTTTTGTGTAACTCTCTATTTCTTTATAGGTCTTCAAGCCACTCCCGAAATCCCAAGCCAGTCTTTGTAAAGTTTGCCTGAAGGCAAACTTCAGCACATGGTTTGTTTAAGGTAAGACTCCTTATCCCACAGTACGTAGTTCAGCTCAAAAGATTGCCACATGAAGCTATAGACTACCCACAAAATGACCATACAAAAGAAAGGTGCACGTTCCTTTCTTGTATCACAAAATACATATAATATATGCACTGCCATGAGAAATTTAGGTCTGGCTACCTAACTAACAGGTAGTCAATGACACAAGTAGCTTGTGGTAAATGGGGGCTCTGAAAAATGCTTTAATAGGGGAGACCATTCCGTTAAAGGCAGAGTTTGGAGAGCCAGGAGTCAAGCAAACCTGGGAAAGCCACTGGAAGCGAGGAGACAAGGCAGCAATAAAACATAGGTCTCTTGGCAAAGGTACCTAATTCCCTGGTCCCCACTGCTACCAATGTATTTTTGGCCATCCTGACAATGTCAAATGCTCCCATGGACCTAAAAAGGACCTGTCTGATTGAGGAGAATCAGGCCTGAAGGTACCTGGTGATAAACCGTCTCCCTGCACCAGAAATCCTGCTTTACATTTAGCAAGGACGAAGAATGCTCAGACTTTCCTGAAAACATCATTGGCTCCCAAGTATCAACAAAGCGATGCCTTCCACTTTTGAAGGAGAGGGAGATGGCAGTTTAACAACTAGGTACTCTACCACGTGCTTTTCCCACCTGGGCAAAGTTGTCATAACTCACTGTATGCAGTAGAGAGGATGAAGCTTAGCTTGTATTGAGTAGACCTTCTAACTAGTTAGAAGCGGAAAAAAACATTTCTCACTAGTCTTCAAACCATCTCTAAGGCCCATTTATTTTCAGAACCAAGTCAATTCTGTGATCTTTAAGTCCTCAGCAGGCTGGAAAGTGGGGACAGAAGTCTCAGTTGATATGTACATGGCTAACAGATTCAAGGATATTCCTTTGGGACAACGAAGATAACAGTGCCCAGGGCAAAACTGCCAAGAGAAAGAGGGAAGGTTTGAATGAGCTTCAAGAAAGAAAACTCTATACTGAACTCACCAGTCACCAAGTATTCACAGAGTACCATGCAAGAATTACTTTTCTTCTTTTTTCTGCAAAAAACCCTTTTCTTGGAACGACTGAAGGTGGCATCATCACCATTGGTCTTACCACTATTAATAATAAGCACAGGTAAACATACAGAACAAGAGGAAGTTGTCAGGGGAGAAGACAAAGATGAGGCCATTGATTCATGTTGTAAAAGTGGAGTAAATAGGAGAGGAAAAGTAAACAAGAACCATGGTACTTGGACGCTCCCCACCTTCCTATTTACAATGACCGGGTATCAGATGATGATATGTACCAAAGATGAGGATAATGGCTGTGATTAGGATTAGGATATAGGACGTCCTCAGTATGTTGAAAAATTGAAAGCCAGCCGGAAAATACATTGAGCACATTGGTAGAGCTGTCAGTTGTTAAAAAAAGAGAAAGAAGCACATAAGGAAAAGTTCTCTTTTGGAGACAAAGAGCAAAATTACACAACACACTTAAGGAGGTCTACTGGCACGGCTGCTTTCACTTAACCCTACCGATGTATCTTCATCCTCATCAGTATCTCCTGGCCCTTGGTCCTGCTTCCTCCCTTGTGCCAGCCCGGGCACCTCCTTAACCATGTGGGGGGCCAATGCAACTTGTTAACCCTGCAGAAATGTAACATGGAAAAGAATAAGGGTCTGCATTTTCTGCTGGACTAGTGAGTTGTATGAGCTTACTGTATGGTTGGACAAGCAGCATAGTGGGTACACAGCGCTGGAGGGAAGGGGGAGGCAGCGAGCTTAACTTTGCCCTGAGCTGCAACAGTGCTCCCCTTTGCCTGGAGTTAGAGTCAGAGCCAGGACAAGGAACAGCAGAAGAGATTTGGAGGAAGTCAGCAGTGCAAAGCTCAGTGGAGGACTGCAAAGGGTAATGATATTGATTCAGGAATAATCAGCACAGAGGAGAAAGCTACAGCCCTTGGTGCAGAAAGGACCACTGACATACAGTCCCCTGGGGGACCAAGGAGCTGAATTTAGGGAGCTGCTAACAAAAAGCCTGCAGTACATGGGAGTGGAGTGAATGTCCAGGTGAAACACTTGTCTGCAGCATGGCCCGCAGGCAGAGCAGGAGGGAAACCCATCAGGGAGCAAGCAGCCGAGCAGAAGGCTTCTTAGAAAAGGGACGGGCAAACGCATACCCCACCGCTGAGTGTGAAAGGCCAGTTCTGATTCAAGCTCTGTTTGATGAAGTGGGGAGGGAGGAAGATTTCAAAGACACATGTTTTGCAACAAAAAGTCATGACTACTGCCCCGAAAATCACAATTTGGAGGTGTGGACGAAGTCCACTTGATACTGAAGCACTAAAAGAAAGAGTGACCAAATGCAGAGATGTCTTTCCTACACTGTGAATGTGTTAGGGATGCCTTGACTTCCTTCGCCTCATGTGCTGCAATGCAGTGAAAGCCAGGCACTTTGTAAAATGAAAATGTTGCTCCTAGAAGCTCTAGGTGCAAATGCAGCACGTGCAAAAGCCTTTTTATTCAAACTGTGCTACTTAACGAAGTGGTTTGTGAAACCATTTTCGAGGCTTCAGCAATTTTCCCTGCTTGAAGAGATCATTTTAGCATCTTCTTCGTGGGTTGTTCATAGACTTTAAGCCTCAGAGTTCACCCCATGGTGTCACCTGAAAGGGCACTGTGGGCTGTGGATCACAAGTACAGCAGAACTGGAAAGTTCATTTCACATATTGTTTCAGCCCCAGTACTTAATTCTGGGAGGAGGTGATTTTGCATCAGAATGAGACATACTAGGTACAAACCACAGATTACTTTTCAGAGGAGTTAATCTTCCTATCCATTATCTAGAGTAATTCAAAAAGCACAAAAAAATGGAACTGTTCTTGAAGAATTCATGTTCAGGTAATTACAAATAACAGACACATCTGGTTATCTTAATTGTTTGGGAATGTCTCAATTATCTAAGAATGTTTTCATAAGGACTCAGAGACAGTAAAACTTTCTGACGGCAGATTGCATTCACTGATGAGAGGAAATTCGGTGGATCTAACACACTGAAGCGTGCTTAGACCCAGAGAGCACTTTCAGTCCCATTGCCAAGGGGCTTCATTTGCCTCTAAAGAATGACAGACTATAAAGTGAGAAATGGGAAAGTCCCACGTAGGCAGCAGCAGACCCTTTCCCTGCTAGCCGCAGTTTTTCCAGCACTCCTGTGAAAACGAAGGATTTTTGTGTACTGATGGTGCAGCCAGAAAAATGACAGCAGTGATTTTTTTTAGACACCTGCCGCAAAGAGAGGTGAGTCAAGTAAAGGCCCTTGTCCTGCCGGAGGGCAGTGCAGGCGGTTGGCGGCTGGTGAGTGGCACCCTTTCCCTTGCAAAAATTTGAAGTGTCTCTTGCCCGAGGGGGGTTCATTGCAGAGGAGCTCAGAAGTTTCTGCAAAGCTGACTTCACCTGCACAGGGCGGTGGCTGCTCACTGGGGACCCAGAGCCAAACCCAAGAGAGGGGGACCGTTCAAGCACCTAAGGCAGCCCCTTGCCCCAGTGCTGCATGTAGCCTCCTCATGTAGACTACAAAAACCGGCAACTAGCCATTGGGAATTACCTCCCCCAGCACTTAAGCCTCCAAACTACATGTGTGCAGAGGGGTGGCAAGGAAGGGAGAGAGGGGAGCTTGCACTTATGCCAGGGTGCCTGCACCCCCCCAGATGGAGGGTGGGAGCGTTTCTTACACGTGTCTGTCCCATAATTCATCCAGCTCTTCCACCAGCGCCACAGCCACCTGGCTCTGATCTTTTCTGATAAGGGCTGAAGAACCTCTCAGCTCCCAGCTTGCTTCTGCTTGTAGCCTAACTAGCACCTTTGTGTGGAAGACATGATTGGGGTGAAATCCTGTAACTGTAGCGAATGTACCCCTGTGGCTAATCAAACCAGCAAGGACGGGTGTTGCCGGGGCTCTACACAAATCCCAATCAATATTATTTATCTGGCTGAATGTGCAAGCTGGCCGCATCCCTACACCTAATGCCCACTCCCATCCCCTCCACCCTGTAGGTATCAGCAGGAGGGAACCTGCTATATGCTGGTAATTATCTGCTGCTGAAAAGAAGTGCTATTTCTCTTATTTTTGTAATGCAGATCAATGCACATGTCACTGCTGAAAAGCTATGTCATTTAGGATGGAGCATTAACTGCTAGGAATGGATTTTGAAGCTCCCCACTTGTGGGTGGAATATTTTCTGGAGGAGTTGAGCCTTTCGAATGCTGAATTTCATTTATCCCACTGCCTCTTTAAGAGTAGTTGGTGGAGGAGAGGGTGTTTGAGAAAGTGACAGTTTGTCATCTCCTTCCCCAGCGAGCTGGAGCTGGGGACCAAGTGGTAGCAAGGAAAGAAGCAAACTGGCACGGGCAGGTTAGCGGGGGACACGGCAGGCTTTGCTGGAGGAAAGCAACAGCCCTGCAGTGGGTTGCAAATAAGCAAACTCCAGAAGACAGAGGGCAATTCACGGGGGAGAGAAGGAAGGGTGTGCCTGTGAGCGGAAACATGGTAAGGCACCAAGGGAAAGAAAAGAAGGAAGGCTTGAAAAAGGGCAAAAGCTGGATGCCTCACTAAGAGGGGTGCAGATCTGGAAATCAACACACACACCCCCTCACACCCACACCCACCCCTCCTGCCAAAATTGCTACCTAGGAACTGTGCTAACATGGATTATCCAAAAAACGAGCCGTCTGATTTGCAGTGAGAGGGAAGAGTTTTCCAAGTTTCTTTCTATTCTGCACAGGAATGAAATGGAAACTTCTCCAGATACTTGCTCAGAAAGAGAAAGAAAACTCTCCTAGTGGCCATCAAGCCCAGGTAAAGAGGAACACATAGTGGTCACAACTGGGGTTCACTACGTGTACCAAGAAAAACCTCAAAATCTGTAACAAGGGAAACTGTCAGTTTACAGTCGTGTAAATTATGAACTCCACTCTTCCAACTGGGAATTTTTATTAGCTCTCCCTTACACCTCCAGGATAATCTGGTCACCATCAAACTAGAAAGCCATACAGTGCCCCTAAAGTAAAGATTTTGGCAAAGCAATTACACTACCACCGCTACGGTACTGCTATTCTGCATCCAAAGTAATGAATTGTTGCTTTGACGAATATGCATCTACCCACACACGCTGCACACTTCACTCAGACATGCAGATGTACGCAGCCCACATTTAGGATGTTGACAAAAGTGGCTAAACCCAAGACACGCTACGCATTAATAAAATGCTATCCATACCTTTACGTACTTGCTATTTGCCATTGTTAAAACAGGCATTTGCCTTACTTTACAGCTATGATTTTTAAAGCATATGTTCATTATGTACGGCTCCTCTTCGAAAGTTCTGTTACTCTTTGAATTGCTCAAAAATTTCAATATTCTTTTGAGTACTTGATATTTACAGTTTGATATTTAAAGTGTGCAATTTGTTATCTAAATTGCATAGCACACATTCAGTTCCCCGACCGAATGACCTAACTTTATGAACCTTTCCAGCTTCCACAGGAAAAGGTTTTGTTTAGACACGAAACACCTTTCCATGATTAGACAAATATCAGCTACCTCCAAAAACCGCTGCAAGAAGGGTTATGAACAAAGAGAAATAGAAATTATATTTAGAACTCCACAGACATGCAAACAGTTATTCCTTCATTCACCTACACCCCACACGTAGTGCCCAGACTGTTTCTCTTTTTTATTGATGTTGATTTTTTTTCATACTTAGAAGAGAAGACACATGGCTAGTTTGAAAGCTGATCAGATCCCTCATTCATTTGAAAAGCTTATTTCTAAATAGTACTTGCAAATATGTGATGAGCATAAATTTGGAAACTGCTAAAAAACTAGTTCTATGTGTCATAACACAGGGTGTTGGGTTTTTGATGTGGTACTGGAGTATGACGAAAAGCCAAAGTCCTACCAAAAATCCACTCAGTGATGACTGACCAAAGGAGGATTGGAGAAGTGGACACGTTCCATGTCCCTTTTCACTCGAGCAGACAAGTACATATGACCTCTTTGCAACGATTCAGGGTTTCAAAGTTGTCTCCTTAAGCCTCTCGATCACCATTTGTCCCTCCCCATTGACAAGCTGAGCACTTACAAGTTTTGAAGCCTCCTTGGCTTACTTTAAAATTTTCCTTTCCACATCTTATGCCAGCAGTTACCACCCAGAGGGAGAAAAAAACCCACCATATCCATCCTTCAAAAAGTCTAACTTTCGCTCTGCTAGTTCTAATCCATTATCTAGGCCCACTAATGTGTACTACATCATCAGAGGAGCAATGTTCTGATGATGTAGTACAGCCCATGTACATGTACATCATCAGAGTTATATCCTTCTGATCTGCCTGTGGGTTTAATAAGCATTCCAGATGGCTTGCTATGCCTGAAGCAAGAATGGATAATCACACAGCTCTACCCTCAAAACAATAATAAAATAAGGACACAGTAGCATAGGGGCTCATGCCTGCCAAAAACATTCAATACACTGTATAATACAATAGTCCAATGTGATTGGTGAGGCACATTTATACCCTAGCTATTTACAGGTGAATGGGACCTGGTTTTAAATAAAACAGAGGTTACAAATATGTAGTGGTGGTGTTGTTATATATTGCGGTGCAGCTGCAGTGCCTGAGCCAGGCGGAGCGCTGGGCTGCGGCTGGCCCACCGGCGGGCCCACAGCTGTACCCTCATATCTCACGTATGCAAAGACACGGCTTCGGATTGGCAGGAGGAGAACGGCCTGATCTGAATAATGGCGCAGCGGCATTTCTCCAGAGCCGTACAGTACATGCATATCTAATCTGTTATCTATTGGATTTGCAGGGTATCCATCAGCCCAGCTTCCAGCCATCAAGTACAGTAGCAATAAGTGTCACGAAGCCTTTCCTACCCAAGTAAAATTATTCCTCGGTGGCGTTGCTCATAGAGAATAACCTGATGGGTGCGTGCCCGGCTGCCGATGCGGCCAGCGCTGCGACAGCCAATGCTGTGACGGCAGAGTTGCTCCAAAAATGGCATTTTCCAATCAGAGATTATTACCCCTTTCCTTCCACGTTGCTGTGCCGTGACCAGGCAAGGCCTGCAGTGCTATCTATTAGGTCCCAGTGATTTGCAGAATAAGTATCTTTGTTTGCAGAATAAGTATCTTTGTTCTATTTAAGTACCTATAACTTGAAGTGGGTGGGTGGTGTTGTTGGGGGGGCAGGAGGGGGGGGTGTGGGAAGAAAAAAAGTGTGCATGGAGAAAAGAGAAAGAAGTTAAAAGATGGAAGCTGTGCTGTCTTATTCCTTTGAATGGGTGAGTCCTGGAGGGAAAAGGAAGAAGCAAAGAAGCACTTCGAATCAGCCCCCAGAGTGCCCTCTCCAGCAATCGGATACGTGGGACAAGATACGGGCACAGCAGCATGCACCCCCTCCCCAAGAGGGGAGCAAACCCTCAGAGCTGCTGAGTGAGGGAGATGAGTTCAGGGGTACCTTGAAATCAAGAGAAACTTCGACATGAACTTTAGCAGGGGTAGGATTTCCATCTAGGGTTGCAGAGAAAGACCAGAGACCCAGATAGGCACAAGTATATCCGTCTCCGTAGGAGGAAAAGGCAAATCGTCCCAACTCTCAGCAGATTTAACTCAGAGAAGAGTAGCTCGTTGACGTCAGCCATTTAGTGTGCTGATGGATATTTTTTTCCCTGGCCAAACAAGTGGGTTCTACTTTAGTTTTAACATTAAACGCTATTAAATGAAATGAATACAGCATGTTTCCATCATACGTGTTGCTGAAGCTGCTGTGACAGCTAAGAAGCTGCTAGGCATGATGTGTCAAGAAAATGTACCAGAAGAAAAGTACATGGAGCTACTGTCAAAAATACAAGCAGGATTGCAAATGGCATATCAGCTTCATATGCTGTTGAAATGATTTTTTAATTGCATCTGTATACCCAGGCAGCTCTTTAAGGGTTAACTGCACACAATGTAATGAATTTAATAATGATAAGTTAAAAAAGGTCTAATTACCAAGTAACCACTTTATTATGAAAGGAAATGGTAATGAATTTAATAGCTCAAAATCATTAACAATATTTAGTTTGCTGGTACTTGTTCTCTATTATCCTCATTAATATGAACATTTAATATGTTTTAAAATGGATTTGTAATACTTTCTGTACCATGAGGTTACACTAACAAAAAGAGTGTAATTATTTGTTAATTGTAATCTCTGTCTGTTTGTGCTCCAAATAGTAGCATATTTAGGTGTTAATAAAAAAAAAAAAAAGTAATTAAGAGAGGGAAGTTTAAAAATGTAATTAAACAAAACCTCTTAAATTACAGGCTGAACCACTCTGAGGAAGAAGTTTTGGAAGTGAGATCTCTGAAAAACAAGTTTCTCCTACTGAGATCTTCTCTATGCTCTTATAAAAAAAAGAAGAAAGGAGAAGGAAATAGAAGCATTACTATGCTTTATCGACAGCGAATATTGAAGCAACCATTTCCTGAGTTGGAAACAAGGCTCAGGACTGTATCTTTTGGGACATCTGCTTGTGAGCAGAGTGTCTGGAAAGTGAAGGTGCTCTCTGACACTGCTCCATGAGTCACAATCCCTGTGTGAGATCCTGTGGGAACCCAGTGAACTGGTTGCCCATAAGTCCCCCAAGAAACATCATTTCTTCTCACAGGATATCATGTCAAACCCCACTGATCATCTGACCTTCTCCAGATTTTCTGTCCCTCTTCTTCCCATTGTAAACATCTTCCTCCCTTCCACCAAACCTGCTCTTGCTCCTGGCAACATCTCTGATGCTATGGAGGCACCAAATTTGCTGCTGGCTCTCTCACCCAGCAAGCCCCATCTCCCTTTCCCTTCAAGACCCTTCCCAACAAAAATAAAAATGAAAAGCCAGACCCCAATCTGCTCTGCTACACCTTCCTTATTCCTGTCACACCCACAGCGGCCACAGTGCTGTGGAGAGCAGTGGTCCCAGAGGCACGGACCAACACAAGGTGCTCCTTCGACAGCCAAGCGGTGGAGGCAAGCGCTTGGTGCCAACATTGTAGACCTGCCACCCTCAGGCTGTGCACAAAGTGCCAGCGATGGCCAGCGGGGCAGGCTGGACAGCCCCTGGGTGCAGAGCAGGCTCAGCTGGTGCTGGGCTCAGCTACAAACAAAAAGGTTCACAGAGTGACAAGCGTGAGTGGGAAGAGCAGTCAAAAGCAGTCAGACACTCATGGCTCCAAGGAAATACCTGGCAGGACCAAGGGCTCCTGTGCCTGTGCTGACTTTCCTTCTCCCTCTGGCACACACTGTCAGAGGTGGCGGCACAGGAAGGTATGTACGGCACAGCAAGGCACAGCACAGCATGAAAAGGCAAGGCAGCATTCGCCTTACGCAGCGCAGCCCTTTCACTCAGACAAAAAGAAAAAACTCCTGCGCCTATTTTCATTTGCTAGACCTGTCTCTGGTGAGCTGTATCCCTGTTTGTAAAGCCTGCATTAGCCAAAGCAAATCCTGACAAATTTTCTTCTGTGCTATATTGGATGTTGGTTTCTCCTTAATCCACGTGGAATTATGGTACCGCCATTACCCTTTTCTTTATCCACCTTTTCCCTACCGCATCAGTTTTTAGTGGCTGATTATTACCAATCACGACCCTCTTCAAAATCCTTCCCATAAAAATGAAATCAGCGCTCAACCTTCCTTAATACCAGAAACTTTCAGAGCTGTTTGCTCTGTTTACAGCACCATCTCCTCATTGAAAACAGCTGTTCCTGTGAGTTATCCATGCATTGATGGGCAGAGCACCAGGAAGGATGTGAGGGCAGCATCCTGGCACGGGTGCCCCATAGGCGGGTGGTCCACCACCTCCCCAGGGCGCAGTGGGGCTCCCCACACAGCTCGTCATAGCACTAGCACCTTCCCATCCCTGGCAATTGACTTAATAGGCTAATTTAAGAAACGGTGCTGAGGATAATGCCGGTGATCATGGGAGATTTCAGCATTATTCCTCTGAAATATTCCGGGCCATTCAATCTCTTTGTTTAATTTTGCACAGCTTGTGGCGCTTGGTGGAGGTGGGAGCAAAGTCCGTAGACTCTCAGGCACACAGTTACCCGTGTTCACGGTGGATCAGCCAACTACGGAAACATTTAGTCATGCTAGTGTCTGTGTCACTATTCATGCTCCAGGACAGGTGTCCTGACCAAGAACCCCCATCCAGTCCATATGGGCAGCCAACCCACAATAGACCATTCTCTGTTAATATTTTTTCTAAGAAAAGGAACCAAAAAAAATGGTTGAAATTAAAGTGAAGCATCTCATTTGCCCACAAATGACATATTTCAACTCTCCATTTTATAGAAAAAAAGTTGTGAAGGATTCTTTTTTTTTAAACTTATTACAATTTCCAATTTTTTTTTTTGAATTGCCAGTGAAGAGAAAAATATGTGATTTGCAGAGCTCTAAAAATAACGAGTTAAAATAGTTTCTGCCTCTCAAAGGAGGCCTCTTAGTCCTATAATTTCTGCAGATTTTGCCTTTCAGGATGGGTATTTTAAAGAATGATATAATGTCATTTCTATAAGTATCGTCTCATAATCTGCTGCCACTGTTGGAGATACAAGTTTAGAGACAGCTTGGGCAGAAGAAATACCAGCTCACCCAGCTATATTAAAAAAATAAAATAAAATAAAATAAAATATTTTAAGAAGAGGAACAGGATGTATATGCCAAAGGTGAACAAACAGTGCCAAACATTTTTGAGAATATTTCTTTTGATTTCTATCTTTGGCTGCATTTGCAACCCTTTTGTGTTTGTCTACTGCAAACAGTTCAGCAATGACTATTATGGGGATGTTTACTCCTAGAAAGAAAATTTTAGAAAGAACACTCACATTTGGGCTGGAAGAGTGCGCACAGTCTTTCCAGAAATAAGCACTACCAAGTGTCCAGTTGGAACAAAGCAGTATTGCTCAAATTGCAGGTATCTACCATCAGCCAGCTAAGATAAAAACAAAAAACCAACAAAGCTATTAAAAATTCAAGTTACTCAAGTAAAAAATAAGAATAATCTATCTATCTTCTGTCTAATCCATCCGATCTTTCGCATTTTTCATTTTTAACTTAATCTAATCGCCTTTGCTCAGAGGGGACCTCTCTGGCCCCCATGCCCAGGACTCACCCCAGGTGCCAGGATGAAGCAGGAGGGGTGTAAGGGGAAGACGGGGAGTGGGGCCTTGCTGCCGGAGGAGACCTCGCCGTAGTGCTCGGGAGGGAAACCGCCACTTCCTGCTCCATGGCCAGCAGAGAGGACGTGCTCCTTCGAGATTAGCCACTGTTTATCAAACAGTGTCCGGGCCCCAAGACAGCGGCTGAGAGCGCCGCAAACATTTGTGGGCTGCAAGGAAAGAGGAGGGAGGCAAATGCCAAATGGAGGGGAAAAGGAGGCTAAAAACATGCTATTATGCTGGGAAATAGAAGGAGAAGGATAAGAAGAAAATGGGATGAAAAAGCGCGTTATATTTCAGGTACTATTTGCAATGTTTCAGACAGACTTGGCCACATGCACCCTGCTTGTGCATTCCCATGACCCAAGGCTGAATCTGCACAAGTGAGCAGTGGGATTATTGTTTTTGTTTGCAAGCTACCACCAGGCTAACACAGAGTCTTTCCGGCTTCAAGAGCAGGGCAGCATGTAACAGACCAGTCATCTAGAGTCATCTGAGAGCAGAAGCACACTGCACACTAACCATGTTTTCCCTGCTTTTGTAATTCAACCTTGTAATAACTAGAAAGCTTGCCCCAAATCTGTGAGAATTCAGGAAAGAACGTAAAGATTTTGCTTTGGACAGCTGTGCTGCCCTTCCTGGCTTCCTTCTCATGCTCATCATGAGAAGAGCTGAACATGTGAGAGAGATACAGGAGTTATTGAAGGAAATTGAGCTGGCCCTTGGACCTTATGTTCACTTGGAAAATGGAAGTTTTGTTCTTGGTAATAGTGAAAACAGATGCAACTAGAGCGAGAATGTCTCCCCGCTTCCATACAGGAAAAACGGCAGTGAAAGCCAAAAAAAGAAAGGTTTCTTTTGGTGCCAGCAAGCCCCTGTTCTCTTCTGCAAAACAAACAAGAAAGGACATAGTATTTCTTCCCTGTGTTCAGGTTCTACTGACTAAGATATAGGTATATATTATGCTCAACATTTGCCTTGCAAGTGCACAGCGAAATGTGTGGTTCGTACGAGGAGAACAGGGTTTCTCCCTGACAGGCAGTGCTGGTTTCCAGAGGTGGCTGATAGCCTGTTTCCTTCAGGAGAGCTGTTACTCTCTAATCCTTGCAATTGCTTTCCTTATCCTCCCTAAAAGAAGAATTGCATAGAGAGATGAATCTTTCCCCATGGAGACATAAGACTATCTCCTCACGAAATTGTAAGGAAACTCTTACTGCAGAATGGGTGACCCTAACAAAATCTCTCTGCTTTGGGAACAACAGTGAAGAATTTGTCATTTACAGTAGTTTTCCTAATGCAGGGCTCATTCTTTTAGGTCTATTCTTTCAACAAGAGCTAGTTGGAAAACAAACATCTCCCCAGCTTGGGATGCCTCTCAAGCATGCAGATCCTGACAGCTTTCCAGAAGAAGAGATGCCCCAAATGGCTGCTCTTCAGGGATACCTGAGCATGTTCATCCTTTAAAGAGGGACTCACACAGTGAGACAGGTTGTTTTAGTATAGCGAAGTCCCTCTATATGTATTTCCAAGCAGTTATTGCTGTAGATAAAGACAGGAGAACCTTCATCTCTGCATCATCAATAGACTTATCTTCAGCACCTATATAAGGTCTAAGTAGTATGCTCATTTTATGGCTCACAAACTTGGGCTAGTCATTGCTCTCTGGATGTGCATAGAAAAAACTAGGATTTTCTGGCTCTTACTCTAGCTCCTACTCTAGCCTTCACTAAAGCAAATTTCCCACTATAAATTCAAGTGATCCATCATCTGAATTCTTACGTAAGCCCTTTTACTTCCTTCTTATCCTTTATGTCATAACTACCTAAGCTAGAAGTAAATGACAAAGACTATTGGTAGTCTCTGAAAGAACACTAAAAGATTCCCTCCCCCCCCCCCCCCCCACTTTTTTTTTTAAAACACCCACAAATGATCTCTTTGAAGAGTGTGAGCTGTCCTTTTTCAGTGGTGATATTCAAGGGAAATAAAAGGTTAATATAAGATCTGGGCAAATAATGATTCATTTCCAGCCGTGCTACCAGCCGAATTGGCTTTCAGCTGCACTGTGTGCTGAAAACTGATGACTTACAGTTGGCTAAAGCTGACAGTGGGGCTGGAGCAGCTGTGGTCCACAAAAAAACAAAAAAATTCCCCCCCCCCCCCCCCCCGTAATTTCTTTTAAACAACAACCACTCAATCTAGATTTGCTTAAGACTCAGAAGTACATTTAACTCAGAATACAACAGCATGAAGTGAAGGAACAATACAACTGTGCATTTGGCAGTGCACCACTGTAATAATTTCCAGGGTAAATGGACTGGCAATTTTAGCCACATGGATAATATCAAGGCCAAGATGGCTAAGTTCAGCCTGGCCGGCGTCTGACTGAAGAAATCTGTCATACGTAAATAGACACAAAGATGCATGTTATTCCTGACTCCACCCATGACATATGCTAGCCTCCATCCTTTGGATTATCAAGGCTAATCGTGAGCCACCAAAAATATTGCAACATTGCAAGGTACTTATTTGCATGGTGTTATTGTATGAGCTGTGATTTATTTTACCAACAAAAAACTTCAGGAAGAAAACCAAAGTCATAAAGTTGTCTAAAGAAATCAAGCCAATTCCAATACTCATGCCTAATCTTTCTTTGCATGGCAATCACTACTAACTTTGTCCCTTTCTGGGCATCCAACAGAGTCTTTTCAGCCTTGTTGTCACCTTATGTATAAGCCAGGAGAAGGTGGGAACACCCAGAGAACATTATCCTCTTGCAAAGCCTGTAACATCAGTGTAATAGCTCTACTCATGGCAAAGCAGACCTTACCTTCCAGATGCATCCTTGGGCAACCGCACTAGCAAAGAATCTCTCATGTCCCTGCTTTTTTGTTGGGCTGATACGAGAGCTGTTGCCTCAAGCAGCAAACTCTTTTGATCCTTGCACTTGAGGTAATGTGAGCAAGGGCTGTGCCGCTCTGAGATAACATAAGGATGGTGGGTCCCCAGACTCGCTGGTAACGAGGTTTAAGTTTGTCTCATGTATTAAAAACACCTTTTAAAACCTCCTCTTTACAAGAGAATACCATTAAAACACTGATGTGTATCAAGAGGAGTGCTAGTCCAGAGGGAAATTCAGTGCTTCCAGGCTCTCTGGGAGAAGGCAGCTGCCTTCGCATCCCTATCTCGCTGCATGTAAAATGTACCCCAAAGGAAGTACAATGTGCATGCCCTTCTGCTGCTAGCTAGTGAAAACACATGGAAATGCCGCGGTCCCACCACACACCACCAAAGCATGTCCTATCGAATTTAATAGGCTATTACCGTCTTCCTACCGGCTCCTTCAGCTCCCAGGGGAACCTACCAGTGACTCACAGGGCATTTCCAGAAAGTCTATGGAAAGTCTCTCTCACTGTCTTTGTAATTCCAGAGGCTTTTAAAGCAATTTCTCCAAAGGCCTAATGCATTCCTTTACCATCCACCGCTTTGATCATGAGCACATTGTGTAGGTCTTCTCCACAAAGCCTAGCGGGCAGGGGTTGTGCTCCTAGCACCTCCACCAGCAATACTGATCGCATCCTCAATCAAAGTTTTAAACTCTTTGCGTACACTTGTTATTTGCAGGGTCTGACGTGAACGGACCTGGCTGGGGGCAATAGCTAGCATTTTTCTTTGACAAGGTCCATATTAACAGATCAAAATACTGGTTTTAAGTATCTTAAAATATGTATTTTTATAGTAAATATGGGGCACTGGTCCAAGCCTTCTGTAGTCAATGAAATGAGGCGCTTTTGAAAGATGAATTTGACACCATGACCTTGAATTGCTCTCTATACACAGAGGAAAAATTGTGACTCTGTCACATAATGTCTTTTAACAACTTTTATGTCTTATATTAGTTTTGTATGGTATTGCCATATACATCTATATAAAAGTAATACACTACTATATATGTATATGGACTCCACAAAGGCATCCCAAGCATTCTTGGGTCATTTCCACATTCTTATATGCAAAGCAGGAATTTCAGTGCTCTCTCGGTGCAATCCACAAGAGCTTATACCATAATCTGTTTTTTGTTGGTAGTCTTCCAAAATCTCAATCTGCATTTACAAAAGCAAGCAACTACAGACTGTCGCTTATGCCTTGTAGTGGAAGGAAAACCTGAACTGGTCACAAGCAACACTTTACCTGGCATTTGGGTGGTCTCAGGCCAGGGGTATATAGAAAAGGCTACAGAAAAACACTCCGTTTAATCACATAAGCAGTGTTTTTCTTGAATCACAGGTAAGAAACAGTGGAAATTTTGTCTCCGATTACCAGCAGTCTGGGCTGAACACACACCAAAAAAGACTGGAGAAAGTATTTCGGTGGGGAGACTGCAACACCAGGAGAGACATTTGCCCATTCACAATTTTGACTCTTTAGGACACTCCTGACAATGTTTGGCTGTTTGCTTTTCCATTAGGAAGCATGGGAAAGTGGAGATCTCACGTGATTTGAACACCTCCTGTGTTTCAGTTTTCGCCTTTTTCTCTACTCTGCTCTCCGCATCTCTTGGGATTTTGATCCACAGAAATCTTCAGGAAGGTTTATTTTTTCTACCTACAGAAGCTTTACCCATTGATGAAGGACTCACCTAGTGAGTTGACGTTGTCATGTTTTCATAACCTACTATTCCCTGAATCATCCTGGTCCTCAGCAGGGATTTTCTTGGCTTGATAAAGCTAGTACTTAGACGATAATAAATTAGCTCCTATTTAAGGTTTCTGATTAAGCTTTGGATAAGCATCAGAACAGGTTTTATAACTGTTACTTTCAAATGCAGAGTGAGCATAACATTCAAAGAGGTGGAAGCATAAAAAGACACTATTGTGTTCTTCATCTATACTATACATCTACACCACCTCTGCAAGGGGCAGTGCCTACACACACCTCCACTTGGATGGCTGGAAACAGGCTCTACTAGGGTATATTTTAAAAATCTTCCGGGACAACATCTGTTCTAATGAAGATTAGCAAGACTTTTTTATTCCCTCGTAAGGTGCCCTGCTTACACAGTTCCAGCGTATCGGGTCCTCTCTGTGCACACACGCACAATCCTGGCAAACCCGGCCAAGAAACACTCTGTTTCCCAGAAATGGAGGTTTACAGCTAGCAGCAAAGAGCCATGCAAAAAAAAAACCCCAAAAAACTGTGCAAGAGCACAACTCCTAAGTGCCTCGCTACTTTCAACCATCAAAAAATTCTGTTAAAAAGTGCAGGGATAGCGCAAACACACGTATCTTAATTCTCTCATTCACCTCTCATTTTAAACCCAGCCAGAATTAGCACACTGCCAGTATCCAAAGGTGCAGACCTTGTTGCTCTAAACCTCCTAAAGTTGTATTGCTCTGGGAAAGGACAGGAACCATAAAAAGTCTTAGCTGGGAGGCAGCTTTTATACTCATGTTCAGGCCTCTAGTAAGTTGTCCCACCAAATGTAATGAGACCTCCTGCTTAGCCGGGGCTCTTATTTCCATAGCTTGTGCCTGCAGCACTCTTATATTTTATAAGCCATATTAACTCACCTCTTGCACCAGGAGGTTGGGGCAGTGGCACACTGTCTAATAATGGAACATATTTGTTAATACTAATAGACATTTGTAAAACTGCCACATGCCTTTAGCCTTCAAGTCAACGCACAGGATGCTTGCTAGGGTTGTGAAATGTATGATGTAAAACTTGGGATGTTTTGGTTACAACATATCTCATTTATTTTTACTGTCATCACCCTCCCTGGTATATAATACCTGCTGCATGCACAGTGAAATATTGCAGATGTTTTCAAAATAATTCTGGGCTGGTGGAGAAACCAAAAGGTCTCTTGTGCGTAAGGTCTGGTTATTTTCAATCCAAAACAACTAGGCAACAAAGTTTCAGTGTGCTGGTATTTTAAAAGGCCTGGATTCCTCTGCGCTGACTCATACTTGCACTGCCCACCCGAAAACTTACCTCCGAGAACTTTGAGACTCCAGCCATTTTAATACCCTCAAGATTCAAGAATGAAGAGTAAAAAGATAAAACTAGTTTTAACTATGCATTAGTTTTTGGTACTTCAGATAATTTTGTGCAATGGCTTCAGGGGTTTAATTGAATCACTTTTCCCACCTTGTCTTAATTTTAATTATGCAGCAATCATTTTTACCAACCTGTGCAAAGGAACCATGTGAAAATGTGACATATGACAATATACATTTACCTAAGTTCTAGGACTACTCTGACCTACAGGCAATTAGCTACTGCCTCCAGCACTCAAACGACCAATTAAAGAGTTAACAAAATGCCCTCCAAATCACCTACATGTTCAGGTTTTTGGACTGCCATGAACATTATACTTCAACCGGTATAATTTTTGACTGATTGATTTACTAAGTCTGTATCGGCTAAAATTCCAGAGCCATGCCTGTAAAACCGAAGAATCAGATTTTATGAGGTGCTTTCATTGTCATTAAAGACAATCCCACCTTAGCCCTTTCCCTAACAAGACAATCTTGCAGCAGTCATTACAAGATGTGATCCCAGCTTGTCATCAGTGAAAAAATGGCTTGCTAGGTCAATGAGGACTGCACTAAGTTCATCTCAAGGATGTAAGACATCCATCTGAATGGCTAGCAGCCAAGAACAAAAAAATTAAAGAGCCCCAAAGATTGCTTTTTTTCAAGACGTGGCTCCCAAAGTTTTACAGGTAGCCAATTTCAGAAATCCAGAGAGATTAAATCGGTAGTCACAAAATGGATGCCTTCACATCCGTTCATGATTCACAGTGTACTAGTGAGCATTTCACTGCAGACAACAGATCATTAACAGCCAAAAGTGCACAACAGAAACGACCCCAAGACAGACAATTTCAAAGAAAAATGTATTCAAATGCGTTCTTGCATGGGAATAAGAGAGATCCAGGACACTGCTAATTATACCAACTGAGGGAGAAGTGAAGGGTGGTAATCTGTCCAGGAAATCCCGAGTTCCAGTCCTGCCTCCAACAATAACTCAAGTTGCGGTTTTGTAATCTCCTTTCCTCCCTTCCTCAGCCGGCAATAGGGGATAACAATATCCCCTGACATATATTATACGTGGTGCCACAAGGACTGACATTCTTACAGTGCTTTGAAAATGAGTTAATTGTCTGGGTGACCCACCAGCGTCTTACATATTGGGTATTCTATCCTAATTTAGAAAAGTTCTGCCTTCTATGAGCAATGTGGTTTCATGATGGTCTTTCACAGGTAGATGTTGATTTGCAAATCCACCATTGCTTTCGTGCAAGAAAAGCATGACTCTACAATGAAAAGTGCTGATCTCTAAGATTGGTACAGACCTGAGACTTGTATGCAGATTCTCAGCGAAGCCGATGCTGTTTCTCTGAAGCTGATTGACACCGTCTGTCCTACGGTCTTAAAGCTTGGAAGAAACTTTCCTGGGTTTGAACAGAAAGAAAAGAGTATTACTGGTTTTCCTTCTCTGGCCACAAAGACCCAAATTCTGCCCAGATTTACACAGGTGAAGTCCTGCTGGCTTTGCAGGGCCCAGCAGGTGCTGCTCTTCTGAATCTGAAAGCACACCGAAAAGCCAGCCCAAAAGCCACCCCAATCTTTTGGATGCCATCAGAAACTGAAGATAGAGCTAAACAATCCAGAATGGAATTTCTTTTCCACCCTCTGCACTTTCATTACTAAGACAAGGCCCATAGGGCATGTTGGCCAAACAACTTCACTACACAAACGTGCGGTAAGGTGAAGTGAATGGCATCACAGAGATAAATGAATCAGACAGTCGGGTGACTTAAGGCTACTTGTCTTCTCACCTACCATGTGGGAAACCAATGTCTGGCAGTAGCAACCTTAGCTCTCCTGTTTTCCAAGTCAGTGGCTGCAGGGAGCATCATGGAGGTGACACTCTTGGCCTTCAAGGGGTTGGGGAAATCAATATTGGCAATGTGAAGGACACTTAATGATGGAGTCAAAAAAATGGTGTTTTATCAGTGGAGGAGACAAGAGGGAAAATAGGTAGTTATAAATGGCCAGGTAGGAAAAAGAAAAAAACAAAAAAACAAAAAACCCAACCCACAAAACCCCCAATGCTTTATTTTGTTGGCTGTATTTGCTGTACAGCCCAGTGAGAGAGAGTGAAAAAGGCAACTGTTTGACACCCAGAGCTTCTTTGCTTTGGAAAATATGAAGACAAACTTTACAATGAAGAGTCGGGATTCCATAGGGTTGTTTATGTATGGCATACATGCAAATGCATATGGTTATGTAGAAGTGTGTCTGTGTGTAATGTAGCATTAACACCAATTCTTACAGCCTTATGAAATGATATATTAAAAAGAAAGAGAGAAAGAAAAGAAAAGCAAGCTAGATTTTTTTTCCCCTTTTACAAATATGATGCAGTTTACAGAAGCATGGTCCTTTTTTAGGAAGAATTCTAAATGCATCATTCAAATATTGTTTGAGCTGAATACATGATATACATATCATGAATACATATAATCACAGCACAGTCTTTTGTGGAAGTTCTGAAAATAGCATTGGAAAAAGCTGACCATGAGTTTCCATCTAAGGATTTGCATTTGGTTAACATGTGTGAACCGACTCCATTCATCTCATCCTCAATGCGAACTATCCTGCCGCTCCAAACGGCCAAGCTGAAAAGTTTGGCCTAAATGACAGGAATCATTTATGTGGCTCTGATGTCAAGGACAGCATCTACAGCCACCAGATGAAATTGTGGGAATGAGTTGGGGAACCCCATTCAGCTGAAAAACCCCTATAGGTTATGTACCATAATAGCTACTGTATTGCAAGCTGCAGTCAAAAGATGAGGAGCCTTGTGGCAAGTTAAGTTTTACGTTATCTGCTGATTTTCCTAACCTTTTTCCACTTTGGCAGGAAAGGTTAGGATTGCTGGGAATGCTCAAACCTCCTTCTCTCCGGCTCCAGCCTTGCAGGATGTGGCTCAGTTTCTCTCATCTCTCCCATTGCAGAGTGCTGGGAATTAAAAATAAAAAACCAAAAGGAGGGAAAGGGATTGTCCTGGTTTCGGCTGAGATAGAGTTAGTTTTCTTCCTAGTAGCTGGTACAGTGCTGTGTTTTGGATTTAGGATGAGAATAAGGTGATAACACACCGATGTTTTAGATGTTGCTAAGTAGTGCTTACGCTAGTCAAGGACTTCTCAGCTTCCCATGCTCTGCCAGGTGCACAAGAAGCTGGGAGGGGGCACAGCCAGGACAGCTGACCCCAACTGGCCAAAGGGCTATTCCATACTATACAACGTCATGCTCAGTATAGAAACTGGGGGGAGTGGGCCGGGGGGCAGCGACTGCTGCGCGGGAACTGGCTGGGCATTGGTCGGCGGGTGGCGAGCAATTGCATCATGCATCACTTGTTTTGTATATTCTTTTATCATTATTATTATTATTATTATTTTCCCTTCCTTCTCTGTCCTATTAAACTGCCTTTATCTCAACCCACAAATTTTCCTTTTTTTTTTACCGATTCTCTCCCCCATCCCACCACAGGCCGGGGGGAGGGTGAGCGAGCGGCTGTGTGGTACTTAGTTGCCGACTGGTGTTAAACCACAACAGGGATAAATCACAGAAAAAAGGGCAATTAGATGGGTGAGCCTCAGAATCTCCACAACCACCCTCTGCTCAGCTGGGTGCGCAGGGCTGCTGGGAAGCATCGCACTGTAGCGGGGGGTCTGCACCGAGGGTGTCCGGAGGTCAGAGGGGACATCGCTGCCCCCTGCAAAATCTGTGGGAATGGTGAAACTGGAGGATGCGGGAAGGGTGGCAGGGAGGGCTGAGTGCTCTAAGTAGCATGTTTCCTAGGAAACCTTCGACAGCAAATATCACATTAGTCCTGCCTTGTGGCCCAGCTCATGTGATGTCAAGAACAATTTCTCACAACTCAGCTCAGAAGGTTAGCAAGACTTGGTGAAATGTTCAGTGATTCTGGCCTGACTTTCCATCTGGGAATGAAACAAGAAAATGAGGGTGTTTGCATTGTTTCGGAGTTTTGTGACAAATCCCTAACCAAACCTTTTATTATTGTTTTTTAAACATTACGGTGGATTTCCCTCATAGCCTCACAGGTTTGCGGAGACTTACCCAATCGTTATGTTCACTCCTAAGGCACTCCATTTAACAAAAGAGATATTCCAGAAGTGAAAATATAGAGGAAAAATGGAAAACCAAGCAATCTCATGGAAAGTCTTAGAACAGTTGGATCACCATTTAGCTTGTGCACTGATTAAAAAGCTCCATCATAGACTTCTGGCATTACAAAACTTCATTTACAACTATCCTTTCTAATTTCTGTCAGCTGCAGCCTGAAAATATCCATAGCCTAGCAGATTTAACAAAAAAAAGACGTAAGCTCTGGCAGATACTCAGATATGAGATGCACTTCAGCCTCCAAGAAGGCTCCCACCAGCTCCTTGGACTGGGGCTCAAACGCCTTGGGCTGGGTCCGAGCGCAGGGATGCAACGTTTTACTTCTTGAGGCTGCACAGCATTCTGAGGCCGAATATCCAGGGGGCTATGTGGTACCACAGACCTACCCACAATGAATCTGTTGTGCACAGCTTACGTTTTTCTTCCCTGAATTCTTGCAAACTGGCCCCAGTGGAAGGCGATCACGCTGTATTATAGAGGAAAAGTCCCACTCTGCTGCCATTTCTGCTGGCTTCACATTTGTGACTTCAGTGGAGTTTCTTTGACTTCTAATTGTTTAAGAGAAAAGAGACTAAAACTGAAAAAACTTCCTCTGGTGACACACTTCATCTCATACTCAGTGAAATATAAAGACCTTTTTAATAGAAAGTAATATATTTAAACAAATTAAAAATAGCCCCACTAATTTCTTTTTAATCATAAGCTAACTTAGGTGTGTGACCTCTTTATTTCCTGTCGCTGTTTCTCATCTTTAGTGATTTGAGCCCTCACATCTAGGGGCTTTTTTCCTTTCTTCCTCCCCCCCCCCCTTTCCCAGGGAAATGAGAGATGACTACAAAAAGAACAAGGCTGCTTGAGGTACCTGAGAAACACCAGTGTAGAAATAGGTCCATCGTTTCCTTTCATCCCATTTTAGATACAGGAGGCCTGATGGATCAGCTTTTCCTTCAGGAAAGCCAGGATTAAAGAGGTCAGGTCAGCAGTGTGAGAATGCCTTTAAGAACAGTGTGGGAACACAAGACTTCCTTATTAGCACGTTAATGTACTGAACCTGAAGCTCATTTAAACAAGATAGGGACAGTTGACTTCTTTCCCCCTCAGCCCAAGTCTGCTGTGTCCTTAGAGCTGTTTGATCCGCCAAGTGACAAATCTCCAAAGCCGTGTGTTACTGGAAATCTCATAAAACAGAACAAGTACAACATTAGGATTTACTGACCACTGTAAAGATTTCTCTTAAGATTCAAAAGCAGGGGTTTTACAGGGGGAAAGCATGACAGCAAAGGCTCCAGCTCAGATTACAGAAGGTGAAGATATACGGGACTGTTTAGCAGAAATGCGAATCCCCTTGACCCGCAAGCGTCTTTGCAGTTCAACAGCCGTTACTCACGGACACGGCGCCCAGCCCGCACCGCCAGCCCCTCCGCCCCTCGTTCCCACAGCCCTGGCTGACACTGTCCAGCCGGGGACGGACCCCGGGCTCTGTCCCCAGCTCGCCTGCGCGCTCCTCTCAGCCCCGGTGGCGTTGCCTGTCCCTAACGTTTCCACCGTCTCCTCAAGCTGGAGGCAGCTCTCCTCACAGCGG
>NW_008824358.1:4075347-4082533 GCF_000699105.1 Pygoscelis adeliae | reverse complement strand
GGCGGGCCCCAGCCGGTTCCGGCCGGCTCCAGCAGCCCCAGCCTGGGGCACAGCCCAGCCCCTCGGGGGAAGCGGGCTGAAGAACGGACCTTTAGTAAATAAATTTAAAAAAATAACAACATTATTATTAGCAATAATAATAATAATAATGGCTTTTCTAGTCACACAGAAAACATTTCTCTACTCTAGCTGTAAAATCAGGTACTCCAATCTTTCCCCGTTGACAAAACCATGCTGCTTTTTTCTGAATTCTCTTTTCAAGCCTAGGCTACCCGCCCTCACACACGTGTACCGTACGTAGGTCGTCTCTCTGAGACATGTAAATGTTCTATAGCCTTGGCTGCGGGGATGAAAGGGCTGAGCGCACCCACCCGACGCGCCAGCGCCTCTGGAGCAGTCAAAGGGAGAAGGCTCTTCCTACATCAAAGTTGTCAGGTGGGGTTGTTTTCTTCATACAGGCATCCTTTTTTTTTTCTTTTTTAAAAAGTTAATTATATCCCAGAGCAGTAAACAGATCTTGTAACACTTACACCGACTGCTTCTCATACATTAAGGGCCTGATCAAACGAAGATTTGAACTCTGGTAATGCATAAATAGCCGTGTCACATTTACCTGAGACACTAGGATAAACATGCCCTCCGTCTTCTCAACTCCCTACAATAAGAATTAATTCCTCATCCACGGGAGCTGCCGACGAAACCTTTAGGGTCCCTACCAGCACATTTTCACCTGCTGAAGGGCTGGGATGCAAACACAAAGAGCCAGATTAATACCAATGCAGACCTAAATAATATCTCAGTATCTTATAGATAAATGATTTGGAAAGAAATATCTGTTCTTATCGTGAGGAAAGATCTATAACTCACTTTTAGCCTTTCATCACTATGAGGAAATATACTGTGACTTACGCCAATCCATTATCTGTTCTTATTTTCCTCCGTACGTGTATTTATCTCTCTGGCTCACTCTTTATCAATCCAGGCACCCGTGATCATCCAAGCACAAAGTTCATGTGGGGCCCCAAGCCAGCCCTCCCATTTGGGTGGGAGTCTCTGCTCTTCCCTGACCCACAAGAATAAAAAGTGCACAGCTTGTTTTCATAATCTAAACTACATTTTTCCCTGCCCACAGCTGAAATCCCATCCTCACGTGATGTCATTTTGTCATGACGGGACACTGTGTGGTTAAAATGTGCACGGCATCGGTCTCAGCACTGTAAATCTCAACAGGAGGGGCTGGAGCGGAGCTTTCCCCCAAGCCCGTACACGTCCCAGCCTGGGGTTTTAGGTCAGGCATATTTTGAATTCCAGCTTGTTAAAGTTACCGGCTTATGCACCCGTCTCCCCGCCAGCTCCCAGAGAGGATCTAGGGCTGCTTCCAGCCCCTGCCTCAATGGTTTCCAATCTAATATCGGCATGAAGATTTGCAGGTACATTTCTCGCTTCCCAATCCACGAGGGCAGTATCCCTATCACTATGCATTTCTTCCGCAGCGCACCACACTTCTTTCCCAGAAGTGCTGAGATCCCTCTTGTATACATATGTGCGCCTGGTGAAACCCAAATCTCTCGGATTTTGCGGTAAGATCAAATTTCAGCATTGATAGCCATTCATTCACTCATTCATTCATGGAAAAAGATACATGGACTTCATCCTGCCCAAGTATGAAAGCTATTTTTTTCCGAGGCGTATTGCATGCTGCAGCCAGCAACTGGCTGCCCCGTTTGGGACGTGTCCTTTGTAGAAGATTCCCCTATTACATCAGCTCAGACATCAGCTTACAAGAAATCTTCCAAGTGGGAAAGCATATGATTTTTACTTTGGCGCTGCGATACTACTACTAATAAAAAGAGTAAGCATTTTCTGCTGTAGCCTGGAAGGAGTTTGCCAATAGTCAGGGTTTCATATAAAAATAGCTGCATGTCCACATTGGCTAGTTTCTCTCGGAAACTTAAAAAAAAATTAAATATATATTTTTGATAGCTTTACCCTGCACTGCCCAGCCACATTAAGCCACAGTAAACTACATTCTTATGGTTGTCATAACATTTTGCTCTGTGTTGCTTGTGACGCAAATAATCTATTAAGATATATAAGGTGCAAAATGCTGCCTTTATGTCTCTGAGTTCCTGCAATCTGCTGTAAAAACCCAGCGCAATTACTGCCGGAGTGGTGCAGGAGCAACTTCCCCGCCACTGCCGCAGCCGACCAGAGGGTCCGGGCCAGCGACTCCGGGCAGGCTTGGCCACAGCCGTTGGGGCTGCGGGGACCAGCCTTCCTCCTGCTGCACTCCCCCTCCTCCTCCCCTATCCCAGCCTGTCATCAATCTTACTAAAATGACAGCAGACAGATGTTAGCCTTTGCAAAGATCAAATGAAATCTATGGCTTTAGGGCTGTTCACCAAGGAGCGGAGTAGTCTACACCAGACACGGGCACCAGCAGTCACCTCCTCTGCATCAACCCGCCTCGAATCAGTTTGGCAGCCATCACAGTCATCTCTCCGCAGGCAACCCGAGTCCTGAAATAGATTTTGACAAACTTTAATGTTTTAGCCTCTCCGTAGAGTTGGTTTGTTTTGTTTTGTTTTAATAGCAAGATTGCTCATTCGAAACTTTTTTGGGCGAGAGTTTTGAGTTTGGGGTGATGTTGGGAGGGGGCTTGTGTTTGCAGCCACACTGACAAACAGCTCGGGAGTGCACAGGAGCGGGGGTTCATTTGGGTTTAGCACACTTGGCCCTTACACGTTCGGTAACCCGAATTCTGCTAGCAAAGGGGAGGGAAGAAAGAAAAAAAAAAGGGGGGAGAGAGAAGGGAAAAAAAAAAAAAAAAAAAAAAGGGGGGGGGGGGGGGGAAGATTACTCCATGGCATAAATATGCTGTATGTGCCCTTGTCTCATGCAATTTCTTTACATCGATGTGCAGGAATATTTATCCCCAGTAGAAATGTTTAACTAATCTGGTAAATGTCAAGCCATATGGTGTACATTGTAAGGATTTCATCAGGCCTTTTTAACTCTTTGTGAAAGTCTCTCCCTCCCTTTCTCTATGCTTCCCTTCTCCTTTTTTTTTTTTTCTTTTTTTTTTCCTTTTGTTGCTGCCCCGCCGGAACCTCCGAGGAAGGAGATAGTGTGCGTAGTGTTATTAACATTAGTTAGATCAGGGATGTGATGTTCACGGTTTATAATAACAAGCAATATTAGCCAGAAGTACAACTCGTAAGGCACCTTTACGCTGGGCGAAGAGACGTGCTGAATGTAATTTTTATCAGCAGTGACCTGCAGAAGAAGATCACTAATACTTTTTTCAAAACAAACTGTCCACCCCCAACACCGCACAAAATTCCCAGGGGCTACCTCATCTCTTATCGCTTCCTTTGAATAATCAAGTCTTTACAACAAATAAACGGCAGTTCTCCAGTACTTTCAAGTAAAGGAAATGTTTCTGTACTGTAACTATCTAGCGTATCTCCCAGAAAGAGAGAGTGCAATTTACAATAAGCAATATCAAAAAAGAATAAACTGTTATGCTTGTGCCAATCCTTATTCATGGTTTTATAACAAGACATATCTGTTTTCTTCCTATAAATCTTGACTCTATTTTTAGAGTTTGCAAATAATGACTCCAGTCTTTGGCTGCCTGCCACTTCTGTGAAAAACTAGAATAGCCACAGTGCAAGACTACAATATTTAAAAAAAAAAAGAAAAGGAAAAAAAAAAGGAAGAGAGGGATCTCGGTGAACTTTGTGTATTCCCTACCAGGACAGACCATTCAAGACAGTGATAAGCGATGCAAATGCGCAGAACAAGTTAGAGAAAGCAGGAGCAGGCTGGGAATTTGGCTGAACTTCTGCACCTATTTCAGAATCCTTTTACCTAAAACAAATTGCAATGGCCCGTACCCGCGTGGGCCCTTCGCTGCATCGCCGGCGGGCGCTTGCACCCAGCAAGCCATGAGCGAGCCTGGACTTCTCTGCTGGGCACCACTGCTGCCTTTTCATCTTAGGGGCCACCGAACCTGCTTTTAGCATCTGTCGATGGAGACAGCTTCTGAGGGCAAAGGATTATAGAGCATTTCTTGCTATAGTGGAGCCCAGGAATAAAAAAACCCGACAGGAGAAACAGCCACCTTCAGCCGTAGCCTCTGGACATTTTAGAGCGGTGGAAGGCTAGGGAGGGGGAGCTGTAGGTCAAGGAAAGGATAAGATCTGGGTGGCTGGGAATGGGGAGGGAAAAAGAGGAATGTAGTGAAGGAGGTAGAGAAGGAAAAGCAGGGAAATGACAGCATTCAGATAAATTTAGCTCTGAATCCAAACTTTGCGGGGAGGGAAGGCGTTTCCTGCCCCAAACTGCCGAACTTTCTGAGATTCTCCCATATCGCGAGTGACATACCTGTAAAGAGAACTGAAAAGGGGAGAAAAAAGAGGAAGAAAATTGAAATAAACAATTCTCTGCTGTTTAAACAATCTTTCCATCCTACTCCCCCAGGGTCAAATGTTCAGGCGCAAGGAAAGGGGAAAGGAAAGGGGAAAGGGAAGGGGAAAGGGAAGGGGGAAGGGAAGGGGAAAGGGAAGGGGAAGGGGAAGGGGAAAGGGAAGGGGAAGGGGAAAGGGAAGGGGAAAGGGAAGGGGAAAGGGAAGGGGAAAGGGAAGGGGAAAGGGAAGGGAAAGGAAGGAAAATCACTTTAAAAAGAGGATCTTTACACAAATGCATTAGCCCCAGTTTTCATCAATGTAACAACAGTATATCAACTGTTAACACAAAGAGCCTTCGCCGCATACCTGCCAGTTCCCTAACTCCAAAATATTTATTGGTACTTTATACTTAACATTTCATCATTATTAAGGACATTGGCAAGTAGCAGCATGACAGCTACCAGTGTAGTGATCTGAGCTTTGTTATGCGCAAGCATTTTGGGAAAAAGAGAGAGAGGCAAGGCTAAGTTGTAAACACACGGAAAAAAAGAACAAGACGACATTAATAATTAATCAGAAGCACTAGTCCAAGACTTTTACTGTGAAAGCCATGAGATGAATGTATCTATTAGCCATGTATATTTTTAAAATTTTTTTTTCTCACACTAATGTGTTTCTAATAACAGCATTATCTGGCTGTATAGACAGCTCATGCCTGAGCAGCCTCTCAGTATTCTGGAAGTTGTTGCCGAAGACTTCTGCAATAGCCTGTGTGATTTTGTGTTATTTCCTTTAATTGAACCAATAAGACCTGCACTCCTGCACTCCTGACCTTTGCTCAGAAGGCTAATTTGCGATTAGGGTAGTCTGAAAGTAAGAAATAGGGAGTGTATTTTTAAAGCGCAGAAACATTTCTATAGTAATAGAAGATTAAGATAAATTTCAGTACTAGCATCCTTTCAGCCCCAAACCACTCTGCTCTTAAAGGCATCTTTGGAAGGACTTTGGTGAGACAATATAGTATCTTAATTTCAGAAAAGTTAAATTCACTCAGCATTGTCTTTGTGCTGAGTGTTTTAGGGCTTGTAATAAAGATGATACCCATGACTTTGAGTCCTTGGTGTCTTTACAGTCACCCAGTAGGACATTCAGAAGTCCCTTAGGAAAACTTACACAAGAGCGTAAAATATGTCATGCCAGATAAATGATTCTTTGTGGTTCATATATTATTCTGGTCTAGTACTGAAGGTTTCTATACTTAAGCCATGCGTAGCAGCCACGGAATGTATGAGACAGGCTCCTTGGTGGGAGAAGGAGACCCCAAGTGATCTGGGAGAAGATAGGAGAACAAATGTTTTGATTACAGCTGTGAACATTATGCCAATATAGTAGAGAGATCCTGCTGCACGACTCTGTGCCAAAATACAGAAATACATTTCCCAAATGAAAAATGGGACCAAACTGCGGGGGGAGTGTGTGTGTTTTTAATATGTGTGGATTTACTCCATGTGTTCTTAGGCACAGTGATAAACAACTAGAGGAGCTGTCTGAGGGGCTGACCACGACCCAGAATCCAGTGTCTACTCCTGCTTCTGCTCTTGCCTCTACAGGTCTGTGGCTGCAAGAGTGCCTGGGTGTGCTGTGCCTTCAGCCTCACCAGGCTACACGTGAGACAGCCTCGATTTAAAAGAAAACCTAGAAAAGCTGATATTGAGTTTTCTTCTCGGGCTTCCCTTTCCCCATGCACTTCATAAGGCACCAGCTTACGTTTTCTCACGCAGGGGCTGGAGGTGCAGTGGTGTGCTTTTCACAGGGAGCAAGAGGCAGCAGCGAACTGCCGGGCTGAATCTGTACCCCCTACCATGTAGAGAAGGGACAGGATGAAAAGAAGGAGCTGGAGACCACTTAACTGCACTGCCCTTCTGCAGCGTTGCATACAGAAAACTCATATTCAGAGCCAGAATAATATGTTTCCCTCAGCTGCAATGTTCGAATAGGGCTGATTGTGCTGTCCTATACAAGGACATTCACGAAGTCAGGAAGAATACTTCAAGCAGCACGGCTGCAGGTAAAAGTCCCAACAGTTGCTGCTGCAACGTGGATTTGAAGGCTGTTCCCTCTATTTACACATGTAGATATTGTAATGCTGCTATGCAAACAGTCCTCTGTGGACTTTTGCTTGTGGATTTTATTATAACACGTTCCCGACTATGAATGGCACCTTTCCTCTGCAATATCTGCTGTTGTGCCCTTTATGCTTTACCTTCTGACTCTCTTCTGGTTTTGTTACTTTTCTTGCCGGCAGGATTTAAAAAGTAGGAAGTGAACTTTCCTTTCTCTTCTCTAAGTGATGCTCACGGCATGTGAGCTGCAGTTGCGTTGTATTCCCTGAACTTTGCAGCCACTGGAAACACGAACAGTATGTCAACTTGTTCCTGTCTTTGCAAGAGAATTCAAGGTCAAGCTGACCAGTGAACTCTCATATTTAAACAGAGTAAGTCGATGCTCATCTACAGCACCGAAACCGCCTCTAGGAAAGATGTTAACCCTGTGCTGGGCCTCCAGACGGCGCAGGCCGTGTCATGGCTTTTAAAGCAGTTTGCTGCTGCTGTCAATAAGAGCTGGACATACTGCATATGTCTACCGGGCCTAAACAAGTGTCCCTTCTTTGGATGTGTGCCGTGCACGGGAGGCCCTCAAGGGGTTAATACATGCCATTCCTGAGTTCAGTGAAGGGACAGGGAGAGCCGAACAGCGGGAATTTCAGGATGTTT
>NW_008824358.1:4073855-4075302 GCF_000699105.1 Pygoscelis adeliae | reverse complement strand
CGAATGCAGGGTACAGTAAATTGTCCTTGTCAGCTTAGCTCACATGATGATATGCTTTATTTCTAGACATGCCTTGAATCTGTCCCTTGAATTTATGTTCAGAAAATAAACACTTCCAGACGGCAATAAAGCATTCAGTTGTAGCTGGCTGTTGCACAGTCTCAAGCCAACCGAAGCCATTTGCTTTAGAGTTTCTAGACCTCGCAAAGCTTCGGCTCTGTGCTTGTGCTTCCTTCAGTTCCTGCTCACGTTAGCAAGTTCCCCCACCTTGGACTCGAGGGGATGTCCCAACTTACTTGGGAAAGCTCCAGAGAGTTTCACTTGGTTTCCACGCGGGCACCATCCTGAAAGATGACATCAGGCCACCTCGTGCATGCAGACCAACCCTCCCGTCTTTTATAGCAGGCAACACTGAGAGAAAAGAAAAGAAAAGAAATAATTTAATGGCAGCAAGTTGCAAAATAGAGATATCAATGATTCAGGATATGAATTTCCTACCATAAAAGAAGTAAATTAAACAGCTGTTACATTTTTGCCTGATGTGGCTAAGGAAACAACTGGTGGCTGGCTGATTTACTGATTAGGAAGGTTGTATGCAATAATCTCCAGGTGTTACTGATAAACGCCCAAATAGAGCTGCAGTGTTTGTTTGCAACCAGTAATTTTATGGCTATCCTTTCTCTCCTCAGTTCCCCTCAATAACACCAGTTTATAACTGCATAGTTACAGTATAGGGGAGTTTGGCAAAAATCAATGGTAAATGCGCATAGGAGACAACAAAAGAGCAATACAAATAGAAAAGGCCTCGTTACAGCTTTAGTTTATTAGAGGTGTGTGGATATTAAAATGCTTTCTTCAACCCAAAGGCACTAGAAGAAGAAATACTGAGTTATATCCACTGCGTTTAGGGTTGGGCAGCCAGCAGCCAAATATTGTACCTGGCACATGCCTGAAAAGTCCCGTGCATAAGTGGTTTTCATTTTTCTCCCGTTTGACATAACACAAGATTTCTGCTCAAGTCCATTCCTACTCAAAAAAGCACCCACACAGGAACCCACACGGGGCCAGAAGCGGCTTGTCTGTCATCTGAATGTGTTTGATAGCGAAATCACTTGATAAGAAGTCTGGAGAACAGCAGGGGTACCGTTCTGTTCTAGTTCATAAACTCATTAGGAGATATGGATGCAAAAATAGGAATACTCCAGGTATCAGGTGGAGCTGGAGTAAATTCCCCCGGATTGCTTGTCTCACCAACAAGCTGCCTGCTACGGTGCCAAACCGGCCAAAAAAAGGGGTGACCACAGAGGTGGTGGATCTCCCACCCCACCAGTGGGGAACTGGGTGTGGGGGAGATAGCCAATGGACCTAACATGGGGGACCAGCACAGAGGCTGGTGGCGGGGGACATTCACTGGGCCAGTTTCCAGGCAAGACACACACTAGAAAGC
>NW_008824358.1:4060719-4073641 GCF_000699105.1 Pygoscelis adeliae | reverse complement strand
CCTTTTCTGTGGCTATCTTGCTTTCTTCTTTCTCTCATTCCCATCCTTCCTTTCCTCTTCTCTTCCCTTGATCCCATTCAGGGACTCCAAAGGACTAATTCAGCACAGCACTGGCAGAGAAAAGTTAAAACAATGAGCAGATTTGCAATTAGGGAGAGTTTTAAGGATTGGGAATTGTGCATGTTTTACAGTCATCTCTTGCCAGCGATGGGGACTTTATCTTCGGTAGATACAGCTCCTTCCTTAGCTGCCATGGCCCCACCCTTGGGCATCAAGTGAAATTCCACATTCACACTAAAGTGCTGCCGTATTTCAAACATATCCCATTGGAGAAAAAAAAAAAAAGTTTAAAATGTATGCTGTACTTTGGCCAGGGCTGATTATCAATGGTGTACATGCCTTTAAAATCCTTTGTTAATGAGGTATCCTTATTACCATAATCAAACACGCTTAGAAACTTGTTACAGATAAGCAAAATTCTTTACATTCTTTGCTCTGCACTTTCTTTTGACATCTCTTCCCCATCCCCCTCGGTGACTGCTTAGCTTCTGAAGGTTAGGGACCGGTAGTGCTGGAAATTAAAGTCCTCTGTTTACCCACACAAGCGAAGAAACAGTCAAAGCTTCCTTACTCTGCTGCAGAAATGACCTGAACAGTGACCTGAAGAGACCACCCTCCTGAGAGAGGAGAGGTCACCGAGCCTCCGCACAGGATCCGCTCAGGGTATCCTCTGCAGATAGAGCAAGGGAGAGATTGCAAATCATCCAAACTGTGCCAAATTATGTGTGAAGGTTTTGTAATGCAGACTACTGTCCACCAGGGATTAAATTAAGAACATCAAACCCAAAACAGAAAGAATTTCATTTTATACTTAAATTCGACTTGCAGTGTTTTATTTAATGCGTTTTATCAACCCCCGCGTCCCAAAACATCTCGCCACCAGAAAATACTTAAGTAAATTGGGCAATTTGTGCAGAGGGCCATACAAATTCAGCATGAAAGACTCTTGTTTTTAATTTGTTCATACAGAACATGGACTCAGGCAGCCACTCAGACAGCCATTCCCGTTCGTTCCAGAAACCACCTCTTCTCCCCGTCTTTACAGAGTACCTGTCTAAACAGCACAAAAACTTGATTTAAATGTGAGTGGTCTGACATGAACCAAGTGATTGATAATTAGAGCAAAGTCAGAAATATACTCAGCTCAGACAGGGGCGTTTGCACATCGCTACACGTCAGCATCCAACGCTTCTTATCCCGAGACTGGACCATTTCATCTGAAATTACAAGCCGCAACAGCATTTTTCATAAATCTGACTTCCTGTTACATAAATACACATCTTATTACTTGGGTTTTTATAACCTGTGAAAAAAGATTCTGCTTTACTGTAGCCTTTAACATACAGATTTTCTTAATTTTAGATTTGAGGATGTTTCCGAGAAATTACTTTAAAAAAGAGGCAACCTGCAAGGGTAGGAAAAAAAGACTAAAATTTCTCATGGGAGGGTATGAGAACTGCACATTTTTAAGTACATGCTGTTTGCCTGGTACTCTTTGATGGCTACATCAGGGCTATGATAATATATCAACCACATTCTTAGGGCTCAGTTAACCCTTATGCAACTGGGAAGGATACTTAGCTGCACTGTAGGAAGCGTACTTAGTCAGAAACAGTATTTATTGCCTTTTGTCAAGTGTGGCAATGGAGGCCAAGGTTGTAGGATCTTGTCCTCGTGTTGTCAGGTTGGCTTTCAGACCTGAAGCTCCCTACGTCCTTTTGCTTTGGTGATGTTACCAAGAGCTTCTCAACTGCCTTTTGAGCTGGTGTGGAAGGAAAGGGAGAGTTTCTCCCGCTGGGCAACAGGCACCACAATTAAGACCGCGAGAGATTTGTGGATTCCCAACAGCCCTTTTCCAACAACAGATTTCTCTGAAACCATCCTTCTCCAACCTGAGAACAGCAGGTAAATACTGAATATATCTTCATGTTACTCGTGAGAGTAATGTATTACCACTACCTTACAGCTGGGAAACTGAGGCATAAGGATTGAATTATTAGCTTACGGTCACACTAAGAACCTGAAGTAAGGTTACTCCCTTACTGAAAAACCACACTGACTTCTCTGCAGTTCCTTCCTCTGAGGAAAAAAACAAAACCCCAAAAACCCACGAGAATAAAACAAAACAAAATCTTGGGCTTGTAGATAGAAGGACAACGCCAAGTAAAAAGCTGCAGAAAATTCACGCTTCTGAATAGAAGAAAATTTGGTTACTAAACTTACCAGAATGCTTGTAATCAGAGCCTAAATGTGTAAAGTAAACAGAATATATTAATAGAATATTGCCCATGTATATGTAAATATATGTATACTTTATATTAAACAATACCATTCCAATCCTCCAACTAGTAGTAGTCAGTTAAACTTATTCACCAAATATGGGTACTCGTTAGCACTCTCACTTTGGTGGCCGAGTATCAATAAACGTGCGAAGAACAGCCACTGAAAATGTACGTGTTACTTTAGAAAGTGAAACAACTTCTGTAACACGATATTATGTCATTAAAATTCTTGATACTCGCATCATCCTCTGTATTGATTGATTATGACTGCTCATGACCTCGTAAGGCAGTAAAATCCTATAATTTTAGATGGCGGGGGACCCAATCCTGTTCTGGAGCTCTGATCCAAAGCGTGGTTTGAGACAGGCTTCTGCCTGAACAGCCAAAACGCTTATGCAAGGCTACGTGGATCGGGCCTTACAATCCGACAAAGTACTTGGCTGCAATGCTGCCCATTGAAAAAGTCAGCATTTGCCAGGAGTTACCGCACAGTTATAGGGATGACTGTAGTATCTCCAAAATTACAGGGATGACTGTAGCATCTCCGACAAGACAGCGTGGAAACTGCAGGATAGTGGTATCTCTTAATGGTGATGGCTGTAATGTAGGTTAATGGGATCATCTTTTCTTTTCCCTAGGAGAATTAATGAATTCTTCCGTTCATTGACATTATTTTTACTAGCGAATGAAGGATTTGATTCCGACCTGGAGATGTTTTCACCGGGAGGTTTGTTTTTAGTGAAGATCCCGTTCAACTAACTGAAACCAAAACCGGTGCGATTTCTCTGAGGAGTGGTGAGGAAGGCTCATCGTACACACTGATGCTGGTTTGCCCCAGCGCGTTTGGTGCTGCCCACGTTTCGGAGAGTCCATCTCTTGGGCTCATGCCACAGCGTGCCCCGACTGCACTCCTGGTGGCAAACACTCTGACGCAGCCCACTGAGCTGAGCCAAAATCCTTTATGCACTGAAATCCACCGTGTGGGACATCAGGGGTTTTGTAAAGTACTTTTTGGCTTACGGTTGAAGTTTATCATTGATCTGAAGGCAGATCTCCCCAGGCACGTCCCTGTCCCTGCTTATTCCTGTGCTGCCCGCTCCATCCTGCCCTTCAAGCCTTGCTGGCGAGGATGCTGGAGGGCACGGGCTGTTTGTCTGTACGAAAACCAAACTTTGCTGAGTTATCAGAACAAGGCACGCCTGGCTGTCAGCTTATCAGCCAGAGGAGAGAGAAAAAAAAAACAAAACAAAACAGTGGAAGAGCACACGGTTCTCCTTTCACTTCTTATGCGCGCTGCCAAGGCCCTAGCTGGGCAGCTGAAAGGGGAGGGGGACTGATGGTTTTGCAGTGGTGAAGCATCGCTCCCCTCCTAGCGTAGCCCCCAGCACTGCTTTCCAGGCAGTTTTGCTGGGCACTGGTGAGCGGTCCAGCTGGCATCCCACACGGAGGCAGAAACCACCCTTCAAAAGGGATCCCGTCTGCCCTTTCCTCCTTTCTCCTCCTCCCCTTGCTCGCTCTTTCTTTTTCTCCCCGCCGTAACCCACAGCCTGGCCAGGGTGCCACAGCTCCAGCGCCAGGGACCGTGGCTGGTGGTCTGCCCCGCCGGCAGCCCCGGCGGCGAGTGAGGCTTTGGCGGTGTGTTAATTGCCCGTCGACCGCCCACCAGCCCCGTCTCCCATTTACTGACTGCCGACGTGACCCACGTGAGCGAGCGAGCGAGCCGGGTCAGGGCTCGCAGGGGCCAAGTTCAAGGGCACAGGCTGGTACAGACGTATAAACAAGGGAATGGTATGTAAGCAATAAAGACATAAAGGTTAGGATCAGGGCTAGCAGTACAATAAACAGCTGTGATAACCCGGTTTGTTTATAGATAAAGAATTTACTGTAAAATCCGCAACGCGCAGGATACATTTGTTAACGCTTTAAGGGACGCATATTTTTAGATCCTCTTTTATTTTTTGTTCTGTGTACTGAGAAAACGTCTCCAAACATCCTTATTTTTCTACTTTCTTTTAAATCAAGCCCAGGAAACGCACGCTTATCACATTAGCTAGAAATCTTTCCCTCCTAAAATCCCCCCAAACAAGCCAATGCTGTTCCACAGGAGTTTAAAACTGCTGCTACAACAAATTCAGAAAGGCAGAAAGCCTAGTCCTTAATACTTACAGCTTCCTATTAGAACACCCATGTTTCAAGCAAGGAACATCCCTTTACATCCCATTTTTCCTAATTCAGTTTTAATGGAAGTAAGTAGAGTAAGTACAACTTAATTAGGGCTCTTGTAAATTTTGCACAGTGTATGTTTTGCCAACTTTACTTTTAAAATATATTTCAGAGTGTAGCCAAGCATTTTGTGAAATTACCACGGTGCTTCTTAACTGTCCTGTGAGCCTCCCATCAGAAGTACAATATATTGTACTGTAACTATTGATCCAAATGGCTACATTTCTAAAGCAGAAAATGATTGCGTAGTGAAAGCAGTGCAGAGGTGCAGTAAAATGCCCTCAAGTATATAAAGACATAAAGATTAAAGTCACCCTGCAGATTCCCTTTAACTCCTCCAAATCCACTGCGTAATGTGTTCTTTTAGGATAAATCAAAAACTTTGTACAAATTAACATGACAGGTGCCAGTGTTCATAAATAAGATTGCTCCTCACCATCAGGAGGCTCAAAGAAAGTTTACTTTGCTTTAAATACATGCAAAAGCTGTTAATTAAATTCCCAGATGTCAAAAGAACATCTGAATATCTAGAAGGCAAAATAACACCCCAAAATTTGTCAGCCAGAACACGTATTCAGGATAAGAAATTGAGACTTCAGTACGCAGGATGCCCTAGAGTGTTAATACCAACAATTTTCAGTTCTGTGGTTAGTCTTCAATAAAGTTTAGATGGTCTTAAAAAGAAAATACACAGGTGGAGTCTGTCATAGACTCTTTCTCCTCCGTAGCACCAAAGTGCCTTTTCTAAACTTTGGAATACACTTTTTAGCAGCATAGTTGTTGTTAGTAGCACATATGTTGCATGACTTGTAAAAAGCATTTGACTGCAGGACAAATATACTTGCTCTTCCATTGCTTTCATGTTCATTCTTGGGATACTTTTTGGTACCAGCCATCTTCAGCACCTTTAACCTTCCCCTAATGACACCAAAAAGCGGGATACGTGTTGGAGGTGTCAGACAGGGCTCCTAACGCACTTGAACAGCACAATCAAGCTCTGACCGTGAGCAGGGCTCTTCAGCTCCTCTTTAGCCTAATTAATAAATAATGATAGTATACCAATAAACTATATCATTTAATGCCTGCTCTGAGCCAGATTCTTCTTTGGCCTGTTTCTGCTTCCACTGTACTCTGTGAATAAACACTGAAGGTGAAATATTTCCCCCAGTCAAGCTGATGGTCGAATTCTCCAGGATTATAAGGGAACTGGTAGATCCTAAACAGATTAATCTTTGAAGGAGAAAACCTTTCAGAGTTCCTGGCTCCTGGCTGCTCCTGTACACAAATAAGGTATTTTGTGTCTGTGTGTACTTCAGGAGCTCTGTCACTGAAATAATCAGTTGATCAAAACATCCTTATAAGTCAAACTCTGGCCCTCTCTAGCTCTGGTCAAAAGACAGATGGATGAAAAGGCATTGCTAATGCAAACCCCTATCACGCCTGGGGCCTTTCCCCTGCACAATTATCCCGCCTGGATTATTCCTCCAGGACTGTGACTGATTTACACACTACAGGAGTGTATCTCATCTGGGAAATGAGCGCAGCTTTTTAATTATTCTCTGCACTGCGGTATCGCCCGCAGGGTTTCGGTCGGAGCTGCTGTGCTCGGTGCTGCACATTGCAGGAGGACAGGATGGTGCCTGCCCAGATTTCTTCCCGTCTACCTCATAAGTTGGGCAGAGAGAGGCAACACAAAGCAATAGTAAAATGGCTGCAGTTCAAATATAAGCAGTTGTCGTCGCACCCTACCTGCCTCACCATCTTCAAGGGCTTGGAGGAGTCACTGCCCAAACAGAGACTGAAGGAGGAGGCTTGGCATGGGTGTTGTGGGGAGCTGTACAGTAAAAGCCTGACGGTGCCGGCCAAAATTATTTCCTGAAAGCATAAATAAAAGGACAGCATTTTAGGAAGGGCTCTGACAAGGAAGACAAGGCTTTTATGTGAAGTGTGATAGGAAGGAGGCAGCAGATGGAGGTGACAGGAGATGGCACGGAGGCTGTGGCAGATTCAGTCCCCCCCGCAGCCCAGAGCTGGGCTGGAAAGGGGGGGTACCTCACTGCCTGCCAGGGTGTGGAAGGAAACGGGGCAATGCAAAAGCACGGTGTGGGCCATCTGCCTCCAAAGACCCTTACACACCAAAACCATCCATTACAGGTACAGCAAGCGGTGGTAACAAGGAATTAGTTTGCAACAGGCTTGGTCCCTACAAACTGCATCTTCACTACCATCAAGGAAAAAAACAACAACAACAACAAAAAAAAACCCTGCAAGGTTAACCATAATTCATTTCCAAGGACCCCAGTCACTACTGATACATCTGATCTGCAGAGAAAACTGTTTGAAGTGGGGTAGCATGCCTGTGTCCTTCCCACCTGGGCCACCTGCGCCCCAACATCTCTGGACTGAGTGGGGACAAGCACAGGTTGGACAAGATGCCTCCAGGTCCGAGCTCCAGCAGCTGCTTTCGTCCTGCGCATCTATCTGAGAAAGGCGCTGCTGGAGGGGACCCTCGCTGGCCACAGGAGGCATCATTAGAGCCGTGAGCTGGCCTGCAAACTACTGGTTTTGCACTTAGAAGACATGAAGAACTGTAAGAAGGAAGAACAAAAAAGAATAAATACCTAGTTCTGGTCTGCTTAGACAGGTAATGTATGGAGGGGTCACATGTGTGTTGGGGGGTTGCAATGCGTTTCCCTTTTGAAATTGGCGGTCCCAGCTATTACGTGACAATTATCTGCGAATTCAGATTTACGAGATTCCTCGCCCAACCAATAAAACCAGGAGGGAAATATAGAGATGTCCATAAATGACATATTTTCATGCTTTGTGCAACCCGTCCCTGCAAAGCGCTTTTGAGCAGCTAAGCAATTTACATCTAATAGCAAAGTGTTTTTTAATCAGTCAGATCAATTTGTGAAGAATTGGTACATTAGGTATAGCCATATAGCAGAGATCCTTATAGCAAAGGTTTAGAAGTAATTGCTCCCTGACCCACTGAACACTGTATTACTATAGAAGTTTGTATTCTATTAAGAGTTAATAAGTGACCAAAATCTAGACTAATACACTGTCAGGGTTCATTATCATTACAGGTTCTTGCTATTTTTCCAGTGTCTTTTGCTCTGCCCTTCTTGCTACATATGGAAAACCTATATCAAGATGGTTGCCATGGCAATGAAAAGATTTGCATGTGTCTTATCTATCTATTTAAATACCTTCTTATGGTTTATAACTACCATAATACATCCCTCCAGCCCTGCTCATTGCTAATTTAGAGCTAGCCCAGCGTGTCTGAGGTCAGCGATACCATCGAAAGCATGTTGTCTAGACAACTCCAAAGCTACTGTCCATGGGGTAATTGTTTTATGCAAATAAAAAAGTACAATGGTGACATGCTCATCCATGACTTGTGCAATCCGCTTGTGCCGGGGCTGGACCAAGTCCGTAATCACATGCCCGGCAAGAGCGTTTTCTGCCGCATCCGCCAGCCGGGGCCGCATTGGTTTGGCGGTCTTTTTTGATGCTGGTTTCTTTTGGTCAGGCCCGAAGCTGGTTTGAGATGAGGTTGATACCCTAAAAAGAGACACTGAAAAATCTGCTCCGTGTGCGTGTGCGCATGAACGCACCAATGTGTGCGTGTGCAATTTTAGAGAATTGAAGAAAACCTGCCAAAACCACTCCCCTCATCTAAGTTACTCATTTTCGGAAGGGAGAATGAAAGCTCCCTTTGCACCCAGCGTCATGGCAGGAGCACGTAAGCATGCTGGGTTTGGTACCAAGGGTCTCTTGGGAGGATATTAAATTTTAAAAACAACTTGGCGAAGATTTCAATGGGTTGGAGTCAAATAATCCAAACTTTCTACCTACCACAAACCTAAGTTCTTCCTTTCTCCATGTCTTTATACCTCAGATATTTCCATCAAAATGGACTGGACCGAGAGCGCTCTTTGAGAAGATCGCGTGGAAGACAAGGAAATATTTTGCACACAGAGCAGAAACTGCTCTTCACCAGCGAGACAGTAATACCTGCATTACTCTGCTTCTCTCTTTCTTTCATCTTTTTCTCCTTCAGGAGTTCATGCCTTGCTGCTACGTTCAAATGGCTGCAAAGGTAAATATGGCTATTACTGCATAAATCCATAATGCACACAAGGCAGCGTGCAGTTTGAAAACACAAAGAGAGGTAACAACAACAACAACCACCAAGAAAAGCTATCTGTGAAATCCTAAAAACCAGACTCTTCATTCCTCTTTGATCTCCCTGACTCCGGGTTGTGGCTTTTCAGGGCATCCACAGATTAAAACTACTTTTTAAAGTACTTCAAGACCTACTCAGGATTTATTTTCTGGCAAATTGCACACTGTTGCTACCAGAGATTAATAATAATATTGGAAATGTTTCATAATTTGGTAATTGACTGATTTGTTACCAGTTTTTGAATTGCTTGACCACACTTACAGATTAGAAATGCAATTTTCCTCAAGATAATTTATATTTGTATTCACAGTCTGAGGAAATGCCACCTATTCCTGCAGCAGTAAATCAGGAACCATTTACCCTGCCAATACAGTTAGACAATGTTTACATGCAGGACTACATTCATTGTTTGACTAATCCGTAAGGGGTAGATTTTCTATTGCATTTCAATAGCTCATCTACTTCAGACTGTTGTGAACTTTCTAAAGATGTGTTTTCACTTATAATAGCAGATCTTGGAGTGTAGTAATCTGGAATTGAAGTTTCAGTGACAGATTTATTCAACTAGCATTTTGCATGAGGCATTACTGCAAACATTATTTTATATGTGCGAGTGCGTGTGTGAGTGCATAAATACATTATACATATATATATATATAGCTGACAAAAGCTTCGAAAGACAATTTCTGCAATTTAGTAAACTAAGGATTTCAAGTCAAGCATCGGTTTCCGGGTGTTTTTCATAATGGATTTCACAGCAGATGACCTGACAGCTAATCTCATGATCTGAATTGCGCTCTGCCGCACATATCCAAACAAACTGCCGTCAGACCCTCAAAGGATTGCCCTGCTTTCACATGCCACGGCTGCAAGTCCGCGCCGCAAATGTCCAGAGGTCCAGACTGACCTCCTCACCCCCCGTCTGGGAAACATTCCTCCTCCCAGCAGCTCATTCTTGCCGACAAACAGAGCAGGACCAGTGGGCACTTGCTGAAAAGGGACAAGAGAGGGGCCGTGAATGGAGCGTGTCTGGTACAACAATGCCAGACAATGCCTGTGAATGGGGTTGCAAACCGTGCTCCTGTTAGAGGGGCTGCCAGCCCCTTCCCTGCCCCCTCTCCCCCTCCCTTTAAGGGTCTCTGCTCCCCTTTTGAAAATATATTAGACCCCAAAGACATGCCAAGTAGGTGGACAAAGTCAATAGGTGATGTGTTTCAGAAGGGGAGGCCACTCGCTAGCGGTGCCTATGACTATGTAATTTCTCTGGCGCGCCTCCCTCCCTGCGCCAGCTGCTCTGTGTGCCATTAAAAATGGTGGCAAGGACAAAAGCGAAGCAAAAATTTGAGTGCAGGCGCCGCTCCTGCATTTGGGTGAGGGCAAAAGCACCGGCGTCACTCTGGGACGGGCCGCTGGCCTCCAGTTTTGGTCTTTTTTGAAAAGCAAGACAAGCGCACCACTAATGAGGTGGGGGGTTCAGACCTGGCTTTATTTCTCTTTTTTTAAGTTGTGGTTTTTGGAGGAAAACAAAGGAAAACAAGACACCATGTATCTACACTGTGACGTGCTTCTCCCGCCTAATTCATAGCGAAGGCAATAACTTACTTAACAGTGAAGATAAGATAAATGCAGAACGCACTAAGAAATTTTACAGGATATGGCTAAGCTCATCTCATTTATGCTTGGCCAAATCCAGGGTAACTCTTCTGAAATCAGGGGAGAGAGTCCAAATTTTACTGATGAAGGTAAGATCAGTATCCAACCTGGAGTGCTAAAGAATTTTGGAAAGTATTTGGGCAAAAATATTGCCATTTTTGCCCCATCTAAGAACATATAAAGTATCATTGGAAATATTTAATTAAAATTAAACTGAAAACCCATTTCCAATACTTACTACTAGTACTAATCTTGAGTGATCATTATGTCTACAAGACCAGCCTCTGGTACTGCGCTTACCCTCTAGTTCACAGTAGTGCAAAAATGAAACAAAACGAAGAAATTATGGAGCCACACAGCAAGTACAGTATGAAACCCTCCTCCCAAGAAGCCCTGTGAGCTTCAGAAAGGCCATGCTGGGTACTGAATCAAAAGCAGGGGAGCTACAGGTAGGTAACCCACAGTATACTCCTTAGTAATTTGGAATTTCTCATCTTGGGAACCCACCAGTAACTCTATTTCTACATCTACAAATGCCCTTTGGGAAGGGAGTGCCTGGGTCAAGGCAGGATGATAGGGATGGCTGAGGCTGGGGATCTTACTAATACGCAAAAAATCCTTCAAAGACTGGGAGCTTTCAGGATCAAAGATGCCCCGGCTGACTGATTTGTCCATCTATGCTTCTCTGTCTGCAGAACTCCACATGGGTCTATCTGCAAAATAAAACTTCCTGCCCATGTTTTAGATTGTTTCCCGAAGGCATATTTTGGATGTGACTGTCCAGACCGACCTTGCCAGACCTCTATCAGCAGCTAATTTAAGCCAGGTAAAAAAAACTGTAGGTGGTCACAGCGAGGGCGGGTAGCACAGGGCACCAGCACCGTCTGCAAGAGCGACTGCAAGAGCAAGTTTATTCCCACCGGGGCCAAGCCGTAGAAGGATCGACTAGATCCTCTCCTGGTGTAAACGGGGCCCCTGGAGCCAGCACAAAAGCCACAGTTTGCCGGGAAAGCAGCCTGACAGCTTAGGGAAAAAATAAAAATGAAACAAAAGAAAGAAATAAAATAAAAAAGCACCTCGGACGGCAAAGCCCAGTGCTGGCCCCAGCTGCTTCATGCAAAGCAAACAGACAGGAAAACCCAACGCAACCGGCCATGGGGCGAGTCCCGGCCGCAGGGGGTCCCGGCGGGGCCGGTCCCGCGACAGCCCCCTCCCTGGGCACACGGCTGGGGAGCTGCCGTGTCCGGCTGAGCCCTTCCGCTGGGGCGTCCCCCAGGACGGTGGGCAGCTGGGGGTGAGATAAAGCAGACTCCAGGCTGTTTTATCTTATGCAGGGGGCTGGCCCCAGGAGCAGGAAAGCGTAAAGGTGGTTTAAAAACCACAGCTTTTTTTTGTTGTTGGGTTGTGGGTTTTTTTTTTTCCCCCGCTCCGAACATCTGGGCCTCTCCTGGAGTGTGTGCTGTGGGCAGAGCAGACCCTCTGGCCCTGAACCTGCAATGCCCAGAGGAGAGCCAACGCTCACGCGACTGTGAGCAGATAAAAACGCCGGAGGGGTGGGGGAGGTGGGAGGTTAAAACAATAAGGAGAAATTTTATTTAAAATGCACGCCCCTATCTATTTAGAACAAATATTTTAAACACCCAAGAGGAGCTAGTTTTGCTGTTAAATTTAGTGAGATCTGGGTGCATCAGTCTAGGAATATGCCAGTCTGGACAGAAATAACACAGGTCTTCCTATGGGTTTGGAGGCAACATCCCTGAGCAACGGTGACCTCCAAAGCTTTACATCCCAGGGACAAAGTGACCTCCCTTCTCCCCTGCTCGCCCCACAAGCTCGACCCCGGCTGGCAGCTCCCACCAGCTCCGGAGGCGAGACAGGGACGGAGGGAGGGGAAGAGCCTTCCCCTCCTCCCCAGGCTTGTAACCAGCTAAGTTTTTGTCTCGTTATGCCTTTTAACGCAAGTAAATCCAAATAACTGGGCAGTAATGAATTATAAATGGAACAAAAATGAATATACTATTAATATTACTCCCAGAAGGGGATAAAAGGGATCAGCAGCTTTATCCCATGGTGCAGCTGAGAACTGACAGGCAGGCTGGGCTGACATTCAGAGGCCACTGTTTTCATAAGGGAAAGAAAAATCTCTGGCGAAGGCAAGGCGATATTTTAACCGCTCCTGTGGCCCCACGCTCGAGAGCCCTGTCTGCAGCCCCGCGCACCGCAGCTCGATCCAGCAGACCGTGGCTCCTTCCCCTAATATAATCACTCGTAAGAGGCACAGTCCTAAAATGGATGCAGAGAGGATGCTCTTGCTTTGCAAGCGAACAAGCTCTCCCTCTGCTTCTTTGGTGAAATATGCTCGTATAAAAGAGGGAGTAAACAAAATTTGGTGCGTAACAATCTCCAGGCCCTTCGGCGCTCCCACAGACTGACCCCTACGGCTGCCACGGGGCGATGGGGAGGAAAAACAAAGCTGAAAGCACAGCCTGCCCCGGCGCTGACCTTC
>NW_008824358.1:4052351-4060649 GCF_000699105.1 Pygoscelis adeliae | reverse complement strand
GGAGATAAGGGCAGTGTTTTCTGAATTGTTTCCTATGAGCAGGTTTGAGAGAGTGGAAGGGGTGCAGCCATGTGGCACGGGAGCCCCTGCCTCCTCTCTCTCTCCGGAGCGGGTAAGGGGATCCGCGGGGATCATCTCTGATTTTTATTTTTAACTCCACCCAAAAGGACTGATCCAGAAAGTTGCTAAGCACCGTAGACCCCTCTAATCCTCAAGCACTGGGGAAAGCAAACTGCACACACGCTTAAACTCTTTCATATGCTTTAAAGTGCAGTTAAACTCCATCAAGTGCTGAAATCTGGGAGGCTTCAGTCCGAGGTACAGTAGGCACTTCCACAGTTTTTCACATATTCAGTTCTAGGGCCTCTCTGGCCGTGGTGCCTGCGAGGGGCAGCCGGCTCCAGGGCACGCTCCTGCACCCGGCGGCCACAGCACCTGCGGGACCAACCCAAGGGTTGATCTGAACTGCAGCAAACAGAAGAAAAAAGAAACTCTGGTGATGGTCTGCAGTGGAGTTTCTTTGGTTTCAATCTCATTGCCAATTTCTGCAAATTTCCAATTGTTTTTCCTAAAGGTGATTCTCTCCCACTTGCTGTGGGAAAAGTCTGCAGAAACCGCCAAGTGAAAACCGCACAGAGCAAGGGAGCTGGGCAAATCAGGAGAACTATTTTTGCTTTTCTCTCACCTTCTGCAGTGCCAGTAGTGTCTGGTGCTACCTGTGAGGCAGCAGGTACACAGAGATTCGGGGGAAGCGCTTGTGCTGAGAGGCTGCGGCAGGGGCTTAGTCCTGCTGCATTAAAGCCAGAGTGAAGCTTTGCCTTGATGTGGGTGGGACCAGGATGGAGACACCAGCATATTCAGTTCAAAATGGATTAAAAAGTTTGGAAAGCAGCAGGAGGTTGTTTTCAAAAGTGGCTTGGATAATCTCGGCAGAAAAGAAGGAGGTGCTTCATTTTTGAGGGTATTTAACTGGAAGTGCTTGAAAGGGGGCAGATTTTCTTCTCGCTGGGCACGTGCTTGGGCCAAAATCAGCTTCTCCGACATGCTTTCATCATCTTGTCTTTGACTTGGCATGATGAGTTTTAGCACGAATTAATCACTCGCAGGTTAATCTTTCTCTCCTTTGCCTTCTCCCTGCTCCATGGCAAGGCAGGCATGTTCTGCCTGCTAGCACCCCAGGAGACATCGAGATAAATAGCCATATAGGGATTGAAGTTGGATCATCCATAGCATTTCGAGCAAAGGAAAAAAAAGAAACCTCTAGCCACGTCAGATGAAGATGATCCAACACTTCCCAGAGCCCCCGGTGACACTAATGCTGTTTACTATTGTGCTTATGTCACTCTTCGCCCTTACCAGGATTAGATCATTCGAAATAACAATTGCCGTTCCTTCACCAATAGTTTGGAAACAGCACCAGCCTGTGCCTTTGCCCCCGCATCTCACAGCCCACGGTTTATCTGACAACTGGCAGGTTATTTCGTGGCTAGCATCAGGTCAGCATAACAGGGAAGTGTCCACACAAGATGAAAAGCGGATGCAGGCAGCGCTCAACCAAACTAATGCAGGGATAAAAGCAGCCAACATAGCTCCTTTCACTGCCCAATGATCAAGAAATACAAAGTTCACCTTCAACATCTAATGTTTTTTAATTTAAATTTCAATAAAAACTTAATTTAAATAAAAACCTCTTTATTTTCATGTCTGACCTTACCCATTTGAGCCTTTCTTGATATGGAAAACCATCCCTGACCATCAGGATTTGCTCACTTAAGAACGTTACACTTAGCATTTAAGCATCTGTGCATGGGTGGCTGTGAGCAGCCTCTCTTCTCGCAGTTGCGGTGCAATAGGACTCATGGGTCTGGTGAAGATCAGGTTGAGCAGATGCACGTTCACATTGCGTGAGCCGAACTGAAATAAAGTACCTGTCTGCGGCACTTGTGGGTGGTCTTGCTCCTGAGCTTCCCTGCCCTCCTGGGGACATTCCCACCTGCACGGTGCTGAGACACTGCTCCCGCCGCTGCATGGCACACGACGATGCAAAGGGAGATATTTGGAGCCAGGTGATTAATGGGGCTGGGTTTTAGTCCCTGTCCCAGTAGGGAAACTGCAGGCCTCAGAGAGAGCCGGGAGGAGATGCTCTGCACCCTGAGGCTGGCAGCGGTGACAAACTGTCCTCCAGCTGTTGCCCATAACCTGATGTCCCCAACCTGCTGCTGTCCCCAGCCTGCTGGCCTATGCCCCGCTGCCTCCCAGCCCGCTTGTCCCGGGACAGCCGGGTACACCCAGCCAGCAGCAGCAGCTCTCCATCCCACAGCCAGGGTACCGCCGTAACCATGGAGACCGGCCCAGCTATGGTCACCATGGAAACACCCAGCGGTGCTCAGGTTGGTGATGCTCAGGCACTGGGGGGAGCGGCAAGGGGGCTGTCCCCCTGCTGACCGCACAGGGGCGAGAGCACGACCCCGACCCTGGGAAAGCCAACAAAACCCAAGCAAGCATCGCAGCAGAGATGCAGAAACACCGCACGTCTCTTCGTCCTTTCCCTTGTGCGACACAGTCTTCCACCAAGAACGGTAAAATTTCCCAAAGAAACCCCAAGAAGAGAAAAGAAAATGTGGCTTTTCATGACAACACTGAGTGGTACCATAAAACTTTGTCCCAGCTGCACTGGCTGGCTCCAGCTCACAAACAGCACGGGTCCAGTGCTGCTGCCTTGCGAGACCAACACAGCCCTCAGGTCTGAACAAGCACGTAAAAAGCTTAAAAACTAACTTTCTCCAAAGGATACTAAATGTTCATTGTCATCGCTGCTGCTCTCACCCGTGATGTTTTGCGTGAGAAAGAAAGTGCTCGTTTCTACCAAGACAGAGTCACCCAGGTTCATGTTAGGATACATTATGCGCCTACGTACCCATGGATTTATTTACTGCTTTATTGGATGTGCACCCAGCCCTAATCGTCAGGCTATGTCCACTTAGGTCATAGAAGAGTGGTTCAAAAATTACTGGAAAGAAAATAATTTCTGGATGATGTTTCTATTACAACTTAAAGAAGCCCTCTATATGTTGGGCTCTGTCAGTAGCACAATATGGCATTGCATCTCCACTGCCCCTGACCATGGGTAGCAGGGGAATATTCCAGTAATTATATCAAATCCCCAGAGCATTTTGAGGTGAACTATCTAGAATAACCAATTTTAATAGCGTGTCACTCTTCCGTCTCATAAAGTAAGAGTGAATGGGCTGTAAGAGATGCAATGGGGGAACCTGCTCATACCAGCACCCAGGGGGTTACCTGCCTCGTGAGGGATTTAATTACCAGGATCTACACACACACGCACCTTGGTGCCCACCACCACGAACATCCCGATCTTCGCCTCTCTGCCCGAGTTTGCTTCTTTAGCTCGACTGCCTCCTCTTTACTAATGTGCCGTGCTTTCAAGGAAAACAGCATTTCTCCAAAACAGAAAAGTGAAACAATATAAAATGTCAAACTTGAACTTAAGGCACTAAAACTTTGCTTTTTATTTTAATGGTGAAAAGGTCACCTTTGCTTAAAAAATAACATTACTCTCCCCCCCACCCCCCCAGCCTGGAGCCCTCCAAAGGCTACAAAACTTGAAAGAGAGAAGGAAGTTCAGTTTTCTTCCTCTCTGCACCCAAATATCTTCTACTGACTGTAAAACCTGTAGGGGCATCCTTGTGAAATACAAATTCCCAGAACGGACTTCAAAGCAATTAAGCTAATATTAGCATTTTTCATAACATTACAATGATTGTATTGTGCTATAAAACCTTACAAGTTATTCAAAAGTTTTTTTGTATTGATATAGGCAGATAACGTGCATGATTTCAAGGCTGCAGCTCAAATGGTGAATTGACCAACTGAACCAGGGTTTGCTCCATTGGCATCTACGCCTGTGACGAACGGCCTATAGCCATATTCTTTCCTGACAAATGTTAGCTTGCAGGGCTTCAGAGGCAGCTTTTAAAAGAAAAATTTAAACTACATCAAGTGTACAGTGATACTAAGAAATCATTTTCCACAGATTGACTAAATAGCTACTCTATTAGTCAGCTTAGAAGCAAATGAGTCCAATTTGATAAAGTCCCAGCATCCACAGTATAGACACCTACAATTCCTAGAAATGGATATAGAGTCCAATCTTGACGAGCACAGACATAGGATTTCTGCCTACAGAAAAAAAACCCACACACCCCCAAAACCCCCAAAGCACCAACCCCTAATTTTAACATTTTTTTAAGAGTGGAAATACTGTTTTTTTCTGGTTTTATGATGCAGTGTGGTATTATTTCCTTGATTATTTGACTAATGAAAAATAGTTTAACTTAAAAAAGTATTTGGCACGCGCTCTGCATTCAGCACTTTTGCTACCTACAGAAATGGTTTAATTACATAGATCTTGTCCGCAAGGTCAGTAAGAAGAAAATTAAAGAGAGTCTGATCCTGATTTACTGTGACTCCCTTTCCCCACTCTAGGGCTCTTAAAGGTGGTTTTCCGTTGTAACGTAATTTATATTCACTTTAAAGATACTTCAAGGGGCATGGAGAAATATAGGCTCCACTGAGGATGGCGCAAGAAAATTCTAGCTATGAGGATTTCACCTGGCAGAAAGGAGCTGTGTTATTAATGGCAATCAGATCCAGAATAAAAGACAGACCCCTAAAAAGCTGGTTAACTTCATTGTTTTGTCTATAAAGTTAAACTTCCTAGTTTTCTGCCCTACCTAAGCAGAAGTAGCAGAAATTAAGACTTTGAAAACATCTTATGCCTTGTTCCTCCTTATGTCAATCTGATCCTATGGATGTTAATTGTGCAAAACACCCATTGCAAGTGATTCATGGGACTCTCGATTGCGGTGTGTGAAATTTGCCGTGCTGAATCCTGAGGTTGCCCCAAGCCTGCAGAGAGCTGCCAACACGGCGGGAGGACACGTCTGCTGCCCTGTACCTTGCCAGCAGTGTTGGCTTTACCGTGGGCAGATTGAGCCACCAAATCACAGCTTTGGTCAAGGAAGAGGGTCCAACGCCTCCCAGGTGGCCCTTTGCCAACACAGTGCTCCTGCAGACTCACTTTCACTGAGGTCTTGTTTTGGAAAAGCAACTGCAAGGCACGTTTTGTGTTTTTCTGCAGGGCTGGGGGCTCAGGAAGGAGAAATTCTCCAAAACAAAATAGAGAGAAAAAAAACCCTTAAAGAGGAATCAGGCTGTGGCTACAGGAAAGCGTATTTCTTTAAAAACACCTCAGGAAGTTATGTTACTTTCAATTTTTCAGCTGCTGCCCTCCGAAGAAGCGCGCGTTTAACTTTATCATGTAAAGGAAAGAGTAAATTGAGCACCATAAATCGGAGTTGTGCTTACGGTGAAGGTGCTGTTTATCTATCTGATATTTAGACTGACCTTTGCTGGGTTGTGGAGTTTGTCTGTCTGCAAATCCTCAAATCTCAAACAGAACACTCTGCCGAGAACCAACTGACCCGCAGGGAGATGAAATATTATCTCCTCTACTGTATACAACTTTTTCCCCGTGAGCCTCACCAGCGCCGCAGCTTTGTCTCCAGCGTCTCGCAGGGTTATGCACCCGTCCGCCCCCAGCATGCCCCTCCAGCCGTCACCTAGGGGTGCTTGCCGGCCCTGGCGTGGCAGCTTTGGCCCTTCCCCCCGCGCCAGCACCACAGTTCGCGCTTGGGCTGTTCCCTCTCATGTGTTTGATCAGCAGATGCAAAACCTGGCAGATCCTCACCACGTACTAACTCCAGTCCCAGTTTATCCCCGACGCCACCAGTTTCTGCTCCCACCGCTCGCACGCAGCAGTGAAACCTGGGCAGAGCCCCACTGGGGGAGACCTCGGAAGCAAACACGTGCAGCTCGCATCCCAGCTGCATTTCGTTTTACCAGCCCGTTTTCCCAGTGTTGCTTCATTCCCTCCTTAAAACATTGTAGGTTTGGGTTTTTTTAAATCATCCCTTGGAAGATGATCATGAGACAAAGATGGCATCAGTGCTACCTTTTGTTATCCCGAGGAAAATGTATCACTGTTTTTTTGCCAACCGTCTCCATTGCCAGTGCTTAAGATTCAGCGCTGGAGCTCGTGCCTTCCCCTTGCTTAGCCTTCCAAAGCCTTTTGCAAACATTTAAATAAACAGCCCTAGGAAGTAAGTATTAATAAATACATTTTACAGAGCTCGATTTAGTCCAGCCAGTAGGAGTTATGCACACACGAATTAGTAGCAGACTCAGAAAAGCAGTCCATGTGCCTCGAGTCCAAGTGCTGCCAGACAAAAGCTGGCTGCAGTCACTTCCCGAGCATCCCAGAAAAATAGGCTCTCGCTTCACCAGCCAGTCCCCTTGCAAACTTCTTGCAAGAGCATGAGCTCCCGTGAAGTAGTGAGGTTCACCAAAGTGGGCTGAAATCAGCCGTATCCTGATTCCCATCCATCCAGGAAGCCCCATCCAGTGCATCACCTCTGGTCCTTCCCTCCAGCTGCAGGAGGAATCCCCTAACGAGTTAACACTAAATGAAGCAACATGCAAGATTTGTGAATGAACAGGCCAGAGGACTGTCAGGCCAATCTTCACACAATGATGGCTTATTCACAAAAACTAGGCTTTGAGCAACCTAATTAGGACTAAGAATACATCATCTGGACAGTACTGAGAAAAGTGAAATATGTTGCAATCGCCATGCTCTTTCTATTGTTTCCAGATATCAGCCAAGGAGCCAACGAAACCTCCTTCCTGGAGCAGGAAAAGGGCACAGCAGGCTCCGCGTGCCTCTGCTTTTATAATCTGGGGACACCCTAGTGCAAAACTCGGGGCTGAGGTGCAGCCAGGTCCTTTCCTGTGTTACAAACCAGCCCGCGCGCGGTACCCCCACCCACCGAGACCTGAGCCAGCTCTGGTGACGGCCACAGTGATCACTCCACTCCCTAAAGCTAAAGCCCAGGACTCAAACCCAGCCTTAAAGCCCCCTTTAAAGGTGCAATTGGGGGTACGGTGCCTTTAGGCAGCAGTTACCCAACCACCCATCGGTCCTTGTTCGGGTCCCTTTGGCTGACGCCCTGCACCGAGGGCAGTGTGGAGCTATGAGAGGGTTATCACCGGACATGGGGAGAGGAGGGAGAGCAGCAGTTTTGTCCAGCAATCAGAGCTGAGCACGTTTCCTTTCCCGTGGTGGTTTTGCCTACCCACGTCTCCGCCAGTGGCCTCCCCGCCACCAGCCAAAAGGCGACAGGGCAAGACCCAGGCATGAGCTGGAAGAGTTAATCCTCCAGCATTTAAGCATGGATGGAGCCGGGGAAGACTTTCCTTCTTTAAAAGTACAATTGTTGTTCAGTTTCCCTCAGGTACAGAATCATTAGTTCTTGACTGGCTCTCCTTGCCTGCTGACTACTTGTGGAAAAAGCCATTTACCCTGGTGAATGTCAAGGTTAGTTCAAACCGTCCTTGTCATCAGTCTCTCTGGCAGAAGGTCAGGGAGAAGCTTTCCTCAAATGGGCAGCATCAAACAAAGCGGAGGCTGACTTAACTCACCGAAGGAAAGGAGACCTTCCCTGCAAGGTGATAAACATTCCCCTGGGCAAAGAGGACAAGAGATTAACCCCTCTCTTTCCTCCCAACTCGTGTCAGACTGCCTTCAGCTAGCAACCTCCATGCCCATGGGGCTGATCACATCCTCATCTCCCTTTGCTGGCCAAGACCACATGGGCGCCCTGAGCCTTGCAGGGAAGATTCAGCCTCAAAAGATGTTATCCCAGCAGCTGTTAGCTTATGTCCCTTTTTTTATTATTTCTTTAAACTTTTAATTTAATTCTTACACCTCCAGCACCACAAGCCTCTTCACTAGGTCATATGGGAAGCATTATGGCACATAAGTAAACAATAACCACCCATTTTATACCTGTTAGCTTTGGTTCCTACAGTACATGCTGTGATGTCTTCAAGGTGGTGGGGAACCACTCTATATATGCAAGGAGAGGCACATGTGGTACTTAATGAAAAAGAAAAAAAAGAAAAAAAAAAATCCCGCAAAGCCGCTGTACCCTTTTGTGTGCTGTGAGCCGGCTCAAAGGATAATTAATGTTAAAAGGAAATAGTTTTGGAGGTAACACTTTTGATAAGAATACAATGAGTAAATTACAGGAAAAGCTCTCCTGCACCTGGAACGGGCTTCATCCACAGGGCTTTAGCATAAGAAAATGAATGGGAAAGCAAGAGGGGAGACTTTCGGTGCTCCTTTCATGCTCTCCGTTCACATGGGAAGAATTAGAG
>NW_008824358.1:4031862-4052320 GCF_000699105.1 Pygoscelis adeliae | reverse complement strand
GGGGTAAATTATAAACGGCCTCGTCACAGAAAAATACCGAGGTTTTGACCACTCAATCTTGCAGCATTACTAGCTCACTTCTAGGGTTTCACTCTTAGCTCTGCTCCCTTTGAGGCCATGGCATATGGGCCAGCTCCAAGAGTCCCAGCCAGAGAGTCACCTCTGCCACCCCCATGCCTGTCTGAAGGGCTTGGGCCCACGGGAAAGCTGAAAGGATGGACGTGTCCTCATTGCAAAAGCACAACATAGAGCACACCCATGGCAAGTACTACAGACACCATGAGGAAGAATAATGATGAAGGAAATGAAGTCTCCAGTGTTTGTTGTCCTATAGCATTTCTGAGCTGAGAGACTGACAGGCTCCTGTAAAAAGCTCATTAAAAATCTTAACACAGAAGGAAAACGTCTTGCAATTACACAGCTTCAATCCAAAATCTTTTTGGAGATCGTATTAGTTTTTGAGTTCTCTCATTCACCTATAAGACACTGGAGGAGCTTGGTTTGAGACTTCTGGTGTAGAGTAACTCTCCTGTAAAGAAATACTTACCTACAGTCAGTTAGACATTAGCGAGCGCCTTGAAGTTTAGAGACTCTGAGATTCTTCAAAGAAGGTCTATTTTGAACCAGTATTTCAGCCGAGGTCAAACACGACACCCGGACCTCGCTTCAGACTTCTCTGCCCTCGCGACAGCAAACATGGTTTATGGTGTTTCTAATTTGTAGAGGTTTCTGAGAGATGAGCAGATCAAAAATGTAAATGGCTTCAGCCCTCGGGTCAAGCAGGCAATCTGTGCCAGCGTGTGAAGGAAACGAGTATGACAGTTCACAAAACGTTGCTTCCAGGAATAAGGGCTCTCGGTTTCCTAATAAGCTAATGGTGGGTTTAAAGAGGACGCTGTGAATCCCTGCCTCCCTCCAAATTTCCTCTGGGTTGCAGCTGGAGAGCAGACCCTGAAACTGTACAGCCTGAGACTGTTAGGAGAAAGATCTGTCTACCTGAGAGCCCAGACTTGGACCTACTTTTGGTTATCACATGCTTCAACATCTGTCTGAATTGCCCTGGATGGGATTCAAAAGAGCTCGTGCATTTTACCCGTGTGCAAATGAGTTCCTGCAAAAAACCCTTCCCCGGTTTTATTGTCTGCAAGACTCCTTCCACAATAATTCTCTACTTGTAACACACTTCTGCAAAATGAAGCCAGAGATGTACAAGACCTGTCCTGTCTGCTTCCATTAGAGATGGGGAGCACACCTATCAGTTTCAAAGTAGGTCGAGGCCTTTTCATGTTCATTCAGTTTTCAGGTTTCATTTTTATACACGTACATATTATAGGTGGGGCTGATAGCACTGTCTATTATTAAGGTTGTATGACACTTCTCATTATAAGAGACTGTTTCATTTGCTTATAACTTTGCCAAACTCAAAACAGACTTTCTCTGTAATTGCAGCTTCCAGCTGCTGGAAGAGGGGCCTCGGAGAGAAGAACGGGAGTCAGTTTTCCCTGGGTATCTCCAGGTCTGAGCGACACAGAAAAGGAAACAACTTCATTTAAAGGAGGGGGAAGAGGACACGTGAGGAAGACTGTGAGGATGGAAAGAAACTCGTGGGATAACAGGTCAAGCAAAACTGAAATATGGGATGGGAAAGACAGGTTACAGCTGGTCTTGCTGGGTGGACACGGACTCTGCAGTGAGGAGCTAGCACTAAACAGTGAGTGGAAGAGTAAGACTGGTTGGGCAAAGTCATGAAATAAAAACACTTGTGTGAATAATAAAAAAAAAAAAGAGACTCTGTGCCTGGCCAAGCAAGGAGACTGGGAGTCAGCTGGTGGCAGCAAAACAGTGGAGCTGGAGGAGGACACAATGGTGGAACAGGCTGGGTGAGGAAGCAGGAACAGGATCCAGCTGAAGTATTGGTGCAGAAGGTCACTGAATCACACCAGTTGGTCTCTGTCAATGGGAAAATGTCAGGGATGTCCCACAATAAAGGAAGAACTTTGAATGAACTTCCCAACCTACCCTGGCAAAATTAAAGCAGTACAAAGCCGAATTCAACAGGCACGGAGTCTCCTTTGCTTAGAAACAGGCACTATTTGTGCTCATCAGTATATATGGCGATAGAGGTGGAAGAAGTCTCATGAGGTCTTCCAGCCACCTTATCCCAAAACTGCATCAACTTCTGCCATTGCTGCCAGCATAAACACCGAGTATGGAAAAAAATTTTCATACGACTATCATTAAGATTAAAAAATTCATACAGCTATCATTATTCAAAACAAACTGAGAAAATGCATTGGCACCTAGATATTACAGAATTTTTCTTACCCGCAGCCATATCATTGGCCTACGCTACAAGAAACAAGAGTCTACATTGACAAAGACTACCTGACTGAGCGGAGGAAAGAGAGCTACCAAAGGAAGCCAGCCTAACTGACAAGTAGCCATGGGCAAGTGCTCATATTGAGTGTCCCAGTGTCCCTGGAAAGGCAGATGAGAACTGAGGTGCCCCAAACCCACTGTAAATGCAAGTTAAAGCTTCCTCATTGTATCGCTTTATTTCTAGCTATAACTCTTAGGAAATATTTGAATAGCCGGGGATTTACAAAAAAAAAAAAAAAAAAGGAAAAAAGAAAAAAGAAAAGAAAGAAAGTGAGCTCATTAGGCAAAACTAGACTGGGTGCAAATGGGAGAAGGTTAAAACTAGTCTTTTGCTTTCATGCTTGGAGCTGGGAACTGCGAGAGCAGCTCACGGTAGGAACACACCACTGTGGAGATAATTTGTGTCAAATTGAAGCTCTGCATTGACAGATAGCTAAGTACAATAACAATTATATTAATAAAAGCCAGGCCCTAGTACATGCTGCGTGTACGGACATTTCTTGCCCTTGAAAATAGCAAAAGAATGGTAGAGCTCCATGTAACTATCACTTAGTAAGCTAAAAAACGTGTAAGCTAAAAACGCGTGTGTGTTTCCAGATGAATTAAAGAGAGGAATATGCTGATGCAAAGTCTTAAATACAGGTTTGAAATGGCAAGTACACTGTAATGCATTGGAAGATGCCACTGTGGTTTTGCAAAAAGAACAAAATGGAAGGTATTATTTAGAAGGATTCATATGTTATATAGAAGTGGACATCACTTAAAAGTTTTTCGTAACCAAGTGGCATTTAATGTTCCAGTTTTAAGGCGTTTGCTTGTGCTGTTGGTGACAGATTGCTAACAATTGTTTTGGACCACACTCTTGCCCCAGAGCTTGAAGCAGACCCCAGGAATACTGAGTCACCACATTCCTCTGACACATTGGGTAATGGAAATAGTGAAAGGGTGAAATCTAAAACCAAAGCCACTGCCAAAAAAGAAATAAAAAATAGGGTTTGGAAGGGATATAAACATTATTCTTGAGGGTTTAAAACAACCTCTAACTACTAGTGGCTTGGGTAAAGTCTTCCTGTGGACAGACTGTTCTATGTCTGTATACTAATTTCTTGCATCTTCCTTCGATGCGTCTGATGTAGACTAAATTCACTGCCCATCTGATGCAGTGTGGCAAACTGTACATAGTAACAAACTGGAAAGCCGTGCTGCTCCTTCAGCTGTAAGTCCTTCCTCAAAGGGCAGCAGATGAAAGTTGCACCCTCTGTCCCAACGGTAGGCGTCTGCGCTGGGAATCTAGAGCTCCTGGGCTGAAACTCAGATTGTGGTTAGAGGTGAGCTTGGCCACAAAACATTGATACGCCATATATTTCCTTGCGGAAAAAACTAAGATTGCATACAAAAGGAGAAATAATACAAAAAACTTGATTTAAGTCAAGTTCTGAAAATTTAGGAAACGCCAAACTGAAAGTTGCCTGGTCAACTTTAATTTAGGCTCCTTCCTTGCACAATGGAATTTTGATTCAGTCTTTAATTACATGATCACTTAATGTTTGTTTCACAAGATCATTTCCTCATTCAGTGCAAAGCAGTTGCCCAGGCAACCTTCATCTTTGCATTTTCAAATTTTGAGTGCTCAATTCAACAGTCTTAAAAAAAAAAAAAGAAAAAGAAAAAGAAAAAGGGAACATTTGTAAGGAATAACTGTGGACCTGGTCTAGGTGGTTTCCTTGGGGACGTACATTGCTTCTGAGAGGAATGAAGTTCTCTGCAAAAGCACCCGTTTTTCCACGATCGCTGCAATAATTGTTCTGGCAGCCAATTGCTCCTCCCCTTCCCCAGCCAAAACAACGCTGTGGATGACAAGCGCTGCTAAGCCATGCTGCGCGGCATCTCTCTCCCGAGGTCCATCACAACAGAGAGCACTTGCAAGCACTCAGAACATGCTCGAGCCCATCTCCAAGGGCATGAGACCGGCCTCCAACCCAAATAATGAAATCGCGGTTTAAGCTACTGGGGTGATTCCCTGGCTCCCAGCATTGACGCCCCACACGGGCAGGACAACGGATACGACCAGCGTAGAGAGAGATATGCTTTTGGCTATCACAGCGCTACGTTAGTTACTGTTCCACCCTGGCCCCCAATTAACTCCCTGCTCCAGCCTCAAATCAATTAGGTTTATGCCCCTGCCCAGTTCTCAGTGTGCTCCAGTCTCACATCAATTCTGCCTGCAGTGATTTAGCAGTGATTTAGCCCCTGTCTCAAACATACCACTTACCCCCCATGACATTGCAATCGTTCTACATTTATTTTCTCCTCTTTTTCATGCTTCTCCCTGCCCCTCCTCAATATGGGAAATTTGTCAAAGCACACCCTTTGCCTGGAGTTGTTTTGCTTTCACAAATTAGCACTTCCCAATAAGAAAATGGTGCTCTTAAAAAGAAGAAAAAAAAAAAGCGGGGGGGGGGAAACCCCCACGCAGCCGCTGGTGAGAGCTCTGTGGCCTCAGTTCTCCCTCAGCTGACAGTTTCCCTCTTTGGCAACCTTTTGCTGCAACTCTTCTCCTTCCCAGCACTCCTGGCTTTCTTCTGGGGGGCTTCGATACCAGTGGAGCCAACAGCCCCTGTCTTTTTTTATGACGCTCATTCAATTTTTTTAGTTTGGGGAATGGGAGAAGGTTTACAATCTAAGCTGATTGCATCCAATTGCACCTAAACTGTCATAGATAGAGCTGCTACCAAAGTCAGCCTTGCCCTGGGTTTTTGCCCATGAGTACCAGCTTCAGAGCAGACGACAGCAGCTGGCTGGAGTCAGGGGTTCGGGTGTTGAAGGAGTGCTCCAGTGGCAGCAGAAAACTAAGGGAAAAAAAGAAAACTTAAAAGCGGAGGACCAACTCCAGCTTTCACAGCTACAGACTCTGGGTTTCGGCAGGAAAAGCCTGTAGGTGCCTTGCTCTCAGGTACTTGAGGTTTACCCTGGGTGAATCATGGCTGAAACAGCACAAGGTCACAAGGGATTTCCACATCTGCTCTTAGTTTTACCATTATTTGGGTTCCCTTGTGGCTCTTGGGCAAGGAGTTGGGCAGCAGGATAAAGACTGACCCAGCTCCACCTTTGCTGGGCTTCGCTCTTCCAAATTTGCTCTTCTTGTGCTACCTGAGTGTACTTTTCCTGGCCACAAACTCAAATCTGAATGACTATGACCATAAAAGGCTCATTTTCAGCTCACCAGGACAAGGAGGAACAAGGCTTCAGCCTTGCTGGAAGGAATTGCGCTGGGACTGTGCCCCACAGGGCACGTCAGTGTTTCGGGAAGGTGAAGGCATTAGTGTCGGGGTTTGGGATGGATTTTTAAGCTTAAAATGGGAGCTCATTCCCATTCCTGACACAAACACACACAAAAAAAAGGGGGGGGGGGAATAATCTTTCATATTCTAAGCCCTGTTTCAGCACTAATTAATGTTTCCAGCCCCCCATGCCGGTAGAAAGGGCAAGCAGGTATTATTATTATTCTCCATTTCACAGCCAAAGAGCCCAACACGCTGAACAGTCAAAGGCTGCCGCGCTTCCCCAGTGCTCCTCACTGCGCAGGAGGGTTTGATCCTGTTCCTCTCACCTCTAAGGGAGTTCTCCCATTGATTTTAACGGGAACCAGCTCAGGCCCGCAATAAGCTGCTCCTCAGCAGTTTGGGCCATCCGAAACTGTCCCTCGCTGAGGGCTGTGGATGAGCTCGCAGCTCGAGGTGCTGCCTGGCTGGACCTGGCACTGTGATGGACAGGCGTCAGCCAGGCATCGCCAGCAGCGAGCACTGCTCCCGAGTGCGGTGCAACTCATTCACAGTTGCACAGATTTAGCGTAAGCTCAGGCTCCTCTGGTCCTACCAGCCCGCCTGCTTCCGGAAACTTAATATATTATATTTCAGAGTGCTAAAACATTTGTATATCCCTGCCTCATAAAACATGCAAAAATGCCATCTGCAGTTAGCATGACTAACTCCAAGCACGCAGTCCTACTACAGATCCCCTTGCAGCTTTCTTCATTTCATTGCTAAACACTTTTCAAGAAAGAAAAATCCATTTTTAGTGCTAATGCCACCTGCAGGTTGAAGAAAAACAGTTGCAAGGTCCCTGAAAACTGAACAAACGTGCCTTCTTCTAACCACAAGGAATGTTATTGTGCAACTGCACCTTTTGCTGGACAGAAACGACTTTGTCCGTTGGAAAAGTGACCTTTTCTCACTGCACGGCTTGCGTTATCTGCTCGTGGAAACTTCCACCTTACTGGTAGCTAGTGGTTTATGGGAAGGCTAAAATAAAATATCCATCAGCACTTTTCTCTGATGTTTCTCCTGCTATGGTAACTGTTCCCGGTTCCCCTACCCCGGTGGGATGTAGGGATCTCAGTCACCGACTATCCATCCCCAAGAAGATGTCTAAATCAGACGGATGCTCAAAAGTGTACTTATCCACCTGTGCTTTTACTGCCAAGACACTGACTGGAGATGCTTAATGCTGTATTTGAATGCTGGATACAAACACTGCCGGTGGAAACGCAGACCGATGCGGCTGGATGCTCCAAACATGAAACTGGGAGCCGCAGATTCCTTATTTTGACACTGAATGCTTTCACCGTGGTGGTTTTGAGCTCCACTTCAGTTCCCACTTCTTTAAAGTGCAACTGCTGACCCCAGCCAGATCCCTACCAGGAAGAACCACCCTGCTCTGAAGAAAAAAATAACCCTAAATACGCTTAGCCAGCCTCCTATTCATTATTTAGCACCATGTTAGTACCGGCGTCAGGACCGCCAGTAGCTGCTACCTGCAGGGACCAGTCGTGTTACACATTTTTCCCTCCATACAGACCCATTCACGTGTTTCCCTCCCAGACCCAGGCAGCGCAGCTTTAAAACCAGCTCTACTCCTCCACATGTCGCTGCTGGGAACCTCACCGCTATCACTGGTTCATCCTTTTCATTAGTAGTACGTTTTCAATTACGCCGTGGACCCTGCTCTCAGTTATACGGTCATTTTTCCTGCTGCGTGGATTATATCTGGGAAACACCGAGCAGAGCTGGAACAGTCAAGTGTATTTGACTTTCCCCCCCACCGAAAAGGGCATCTTGGACCTACATTTTGTAACCATTGGGCTTAAGTACACGAGACTGCGCAACCTCTGACATGATGTAACGCTGAATACGATGACATAATGTTATAAGAACAGACAGAAATAATGTGGAAAAGCCCTTTCTGGCTCTAATAGGCAGCTGGTGACACAGGTGAAACACCTACTGTACCACTTAATAAAATTATTTTAATTTAGAATGGGAATGAAGAAATGGAGCCAATTACCTTAGTGGATCTGACAGGCAACCCTAAATGGATCCTCAGCATCCTCCGTTTGGGCCATTTTTATCCCTATGAATAATGATAAAATGACTCAGAAGAGATGCCTGAGGAAACACTGCGCGCTCCCAGCCCAGATAATATTAATAAGGCAGGCTCCCAGCTGCAGAGAAAGAAACCCGAACAAATGATTGTGTTTTCGCTTGTGCCCCCTTTTCTTTGACCGAATTAGAGGAGAGGCAGGTGGGGAGGGAAGGGGAAGGGAAGAGGATGGGCGCGGGGGGGGGAACCGCCTGCCCTTCCGCACCTGAGCGAAGTCCCTGCCGCCAGATAGAAATGTCCGGGGCGAGCACCGCCGCCGCCAGGCATGCTCCAAAAAGAGTTTGCAGCGTTTCCGTGGGCAGAAATAATATTTGTGGCTGCACTTAGCTGGGTTAAAAAAAAAGTTTCAGGGGAAAGAAATCCTGATGCCGTAGGGTGTAAAGTGACTGTCAGTCAGGAGCAAGGAGAAATCCTGCCCCCGCCGTGATAAATAATAAATAACTGCAGAGGGTGCAAGTGCAGGGGGAGGCGTTTGCTCTCCCCATGTACGGGTCCAGGCCAGCGCAGCACGCTGGACCGGGTGGACAAATGGTCTGTTCCAGTATGGCAACTCCTATTTTCCTGTGAAAATACAGATTTCATGGTGCAAGATCGGTTCTGTCAGATTAAATCAAAATGCAATAATCACTGAGCAATTGCCATCTGATATCTAAATACCCCCACCAGCCTTATCCTACTGCTCATTTTAAAACAGACACCTCTGAGAAGGAGGTTTTTTTATTTTTTTTCTCAGGGAGTGGAATAAAAATCCTCTGAAGTGATAAAAATTAATCTCAATTCATGTTAGTTTCAGTGACAGCGATTGTACCAGGCGCACAGGCTGTCCGGCGGTATTTCTGGGATGAATTCTGCATCTTAAAATAAGACGGAGGAGCCTGAGAGATGTTGTTTTGTAGGAAGATTTCCCCCCGTCCCTCCCTTCTCCAAAAAGCATCTTCCACTACAACTTCTTGGGGAGAGAGGCCACGGGAACCTCTGTGCCTTTAAGACCAGATGTAACTTGCAGATCAAAAGGGCACAGCATTCACCCATGTCATTGTCCCCTGAAAGATCAAAACCTCATTATATACTTGGTGCAATAACTGTTCTTTTAAGGTAGTTTACATATTTCTCCTCTCTTTTTTTTTTTATTTTATTTTATTTTTCTTACAGCTCCCACTTCTCCTTTTCTCCATCTATTCTTATCACTTTCGAATTACAGAGATCTATTTTCAGATGAACGCGCCGAACAAAACCTTCGTCTGGGTTGGGGTTTTTTGCCTCTTCTCTCTCTCTTTTTTTTTCTTTTTTTTTTTTCTTTCTTTTTTTTTTTTTTTTATTTCCCAACATGGCGGTACGTGCTTATGCTCGCTATCTGCATAAGTCTTTTGTGTATTGCTAATGGAGTGCTGGAATTGTGGCAGCTCTGAGCAGGGAATACATGTGAGCAACAATATGCTGACAGACCCCTCGGTGGAATCTAATCTGTTCCAGCTCATGCACTCCTCAGAAACTATTTAACTTTCATTAAACTGTGTTTGATATCAGCTAAATAGAATGCATACGGCACCAATATAGCTCATATGGTCTCATTCATTCGATCACAGCAGTGCTTTTTTCTTATATTTTCCCCCCACTTGTGTCAGTACCCGGTATAGCTGGGTAAATAGGAGACCTTTGAAGATATAGTTAGTACTCAGATTTCTTTATTCTTTTGTGCTGGTTTCTTAGTGTTGAAACAGTGATTCATGTATGTCTCAGACAGCCTCCATTAATTTCATGTAATGTAGCTTTTATCTCGTAGCTGGGACAACTATCTCCAGCGCTGTCTCCCTATAGCATCTCTCGCGCAGCAACCCACCGGCTTCCCACCCCCCCAGCGCCCCTTTTTCTCCCGTGAGCAGCTCGTTTCTGGAGAATTTACTTTTGTTTTGTTACGTTGGGGGGGGGATAAATAAAGAGACTAAGATTGCAGAGGAGAAGTAAGGTAAAGATCTTTCTGTCCGCATGGATGTCTTTATGTCTCACGTAGGGAGGAAAAAAGGCAGGGGGGAGCGGAGAAGGGAGGGCTTTGTGGGGAGTGGGCTAAAATATCTTTCGTGGCAGCGGCTGGATAACAGTTTTTTTAACCTATTCACAGCGCACTAATTTGATTATGAATGCAGCACAGTAGGAGCATGCAGTTTCTGGGGAGCGGGAGGAGGGGGCGATGGGCACTGGATTTACAAGCCGGGGCTGTTCAAAAGTTTGAACGGTCAAATGTGCCTAAAAAAATAAATAAATTATCAAGACCAAAAAAATCCCCAAAACGGTCATTACCCAAAAAAAAAAAAAAAAATTTTTTTAAAAATGCCCAACGCCAAACCAGCCAGCCCTTCAAATCAAAGGGAGCTGGGAGTGGGTGCATTAGCCCCACAAATAAACACTGCGATTCCATTTGTAAATAAAAAAAGAAAAAAGCTGGTTCGTTCTTTTTCTCTCTCTCTCTTTTTTTTTTCCCTTCTCCTCTTGAATGATCCGAATGCATTAAAGACTTCTTCACCTTACAAGGAGGATGGAAGAGGGAAAGCAACATCAATTTGATTGGGAAAAGTGAAAGCGATTACCTTACGCTTTCTTTAAAGATTTTTTTTTCCAATTATGTTTTATTAAGTCCAAAGGAATAATCACTTTTTTTTTTTTATATTGCTTAAGAGAAACAACATGGGGTCCTTTGGTAGAGGGAACCCAATTATTTGGGATATTATTTTGCGAAACCTTTTCATTTTATTAGTATACCAGAGGGTTTTCACATTCACGAGGCTAAATCCTGACTATTATTACTTTTTTGGAAGAAATGTCTCACCGGGGCAATTAATTTTATACATTAACACTAGTCGCTGCTGTGTCGCACGTTTTAAAAAAGAGAAGGAAAGCAAGCTTCTCGCACAATTTATCATTCAGTTCATAACGGGGTCACCAACGCCAGCCCAGGTAATACAAAATGAGCTTTTTCGAGAGACGATTTTGCTGTGCAGCAACTTTGGAAAGTCCTGGGCTCCGTCAAGTTTACCAGCGCTTTGAGCGCAAGCCACAGGTCTTTAGGCAGCATTATAGCTGCGGCTACCAAAGGGAGGGCAGAAACGTGCCCCGTCTGCTCTCTGGAAATCAAATCCTACTTTGGTAGGATGGTAACTTTGCTCCTGAGCCCGGCGAGGCTGCGCGGGGAAGGGCTCGCTGCTACCAGCCAAAAGGCTGATCCAAAAATTATTGAGATAAGCTTATTGACGTTTTTACTATACGTTATTAATCTTACTAATAGTGTTAACAAAAGCTAATTGAAAATGCATCATCTATAATCACGTTAGTCTCAATTTTAGGGCATTTTTGTCAAAGTAAACTAGAGAGGAGTAATTAACGCTCTGCTGTTATTTACCCCCAGTTTTGGGGAGGTGCGTACCAGCGTGGCGGCAGGAAGGAGGACAGCCTGATCTTACTGAGCGCCATGCAGCCCAAATTCAGAGGCAGTGAAATTAACGGCTGTGGTTTCCGGTACCGTAAGCCTAAAGATAAAACCAGCTCTAATATTGTGCACGAGCGTGCACAGGACCGGGGATAGCAGAGGCGATGCTCGCCTGGTCTCTGTTGCATCCAGCACAGGATCCCTCGTCCTGTCACCTCGCTCTCTGCTACAGGTAGGCAGCGATGGCCACAGCCTGCCCTGATGCTCTTCTGTTTAAAAACACACTGTGAAAAAAATATTCTCGTAGGACAAGGGGCAAAGCATGCACGTGGGAAAGGCAACGGCTGGGGAGCAGAGACACTTCGGTCCCCGCCAAGCAGGAGGGAGCTAGGAACAAAACCCGAAGAGCGGCCCTACTCCTTTGCACCACTTGACGTGGTGCAACAGCACCACGAAGCCTCTCCCGAGGGAATGGTGCCAGCGTGATCCCCCAGCCACACAAATGGCCGTTGCAGAGACACCACTGCAAAACCCCAGCCAGAGCCCCCTCGGCTCACCAGGAGGAAAAGTGGCACGGCTGTCACTGCAGCGTCCTCCTGCTTGCCCTGTCCCAAGGCCACCTCAAAATAACATCGCCTCATTCGCTTCCAAATTAGAGCCAGCACAGCCCTAACCCATGCTACGGCCACTCCGCAGGGCTCTGGGGCACCCTGGGGATCCCCGCAGCACAGGGAAGGGTGCTGGGTGTGGACTTAGCCCCCTGCTCCACTCGCCTGGAAGATGCACCATGCGAGATGTGCACGGTTGGGGCGCTCAGACACACAGTGCTATTCCTCCTCTGTATGCTCCATTTTATTTTATTTCTCTCTGCTTTGGGGCAGTTTGGGAAGCCCCAGTGAACCCCCCAACACAAAGCGGCAACTTTCATATTGCGGAAATTCAGGATCTTTACAAAACCCACAAGCGGATCACGCGCCCCCAGACCGCTCCCTGCAGCAGGGGTGATGCACGGCATTCGTACAATTGGTTTTGGGCGCAGCCCTTCGCGACTCAGAAGAATTCACACCTCAAAGCTAAAAAGAAGTCTGTAGAGATGCACAAGCCCCTTTTTTTTTTTAAAAGAAAAAAAAATATTTTAAGTTTTCTGCAACCTTCGCTTTCGCTCCCGTGCACCGCTGCCATGGATAAATGACAGAGAGATGTGTGAATAGCTAACGCCGGACCAGCGGGGAACCGGGGCAGCACTGAGGAACAAATGCCCAAATGCTTTGCAGTCAGGTAGAGCTAAGAGAGGCGTCTCTGATTCATAATCTCCTCTCAGCACTTCTCTTGTGCTCTAATGAAAATCGTGGCATATTGGTCGCTCTCGCTGCCAAGTGATATGGCCATGCCCTCTCCACAGTATCCAGCTACAAACACGCTTGATGGGCACTCTCCGGGGGGACTGCCTGCGCTGGTTTTACATTGCTAACATATGTAGGTACACCTGAAAGCTACAGCCTGCCACTTCTCGTGGACCTCGCTGGGGTACCTTTGCTCTTTTGCCACCAAGGGTTAATTTTCTAATGGCTGCTTTGCTGCTGAAGCTGGCCAAGTTTTTCATCGCCTGCAGAGCACCACAAGCTGTGATTTGGAGCCAGAAAACACCATTAATTTTCTAAATAGGAAGGATCACATATGTAAACTGTCTGGGTCTATAACCAGTTGGGCAGGTAGAAGGCAAAGAGAAGGAAAGTGGGGTTTTTTTTCTCAGTCACCGAAGCAAAATAAACCCGAGGCTGCTGGCTGCGCTGAAGTTTCTCAGCGAAGCTGGGCTCCCCCTTGCCTTCCCCCTGCGCCCCCACCACACACACGCACACGCAAGCACTTGGCGTCACCCGTGGCAGTGCTCGTTTTTACTGGAAAAGGTCAGGTTGATGATTTATTGAACAGTTATTGAAGTTTTTTTACATGAGGCTATATGGAAAAGTTACTGGAAAATTCAAGGAAAGACTACATAAAGGTAACGGCTCACGGTTCGTATCAGACCCGGGCCGATAGCCTTTCACACGCCGGCGTGGCCTAATCCTGCCGCACACGTGTCACTGCAAGCGCCCGGTTTGTGCCAATGGAGGGCAGCAGGTGGCCTCAGACCTCGACTCGGGCAGAGAGCTGGAAGAGTGGGATCTGGGTGATTGCTACCCACATCCTCCTCCTTCAAAATACCCACCGGCAGCCCATGCCACAGAGCTGCCTGATTTTTTTTCAGACGGGCACACGCATGAGAACAGCATTTTGGTGGTGCAGAGGGCAGGGATGGGGCCCCGTGGGCTCTCCTGCCCTGGGCGCAGCTGCCCACACCCCCTCCTACCACCGGCCGTGCCTCGGTTTCTCTATTTATAAGCTGGTGTGCAGCTACTGACCACAGAGGGGTGCTCTGGGTCTTAATTAATTAATTAACGCCTTGTGCAAGGCACTTGGAGCAAGGCCTTTGGTGGAGAGGACCACCAAAGTTCATATTATTAAATGGTTTTAAGAAAAATAAAATCTATTTTCTTTTTGTGATTGTTTTTCCAAGTCTTTCATGCAACACTTGGCACGGCGCGGCTCAGCTTTCCACCTTTTTCTTGCTTCTCCACGAATACTTAGGAGCTGCCTTTTCCTCCTGTCGTGAGCTGAAGGGGGGAAGATCTGTGGGCAGGACCAAGGGCTCCCTTGACTGGCAACCACTGCTCTCGGCCCCAGCGCCACCCGAATCACGGGGAGACACCCCAGCTCCCGAGGGCAGAACAAACCCTCAGCCAAGGACCAGGGCAGAAGAATTAATTTTTTTCCAAGTTACTCAATACAGCAAAGACACAAAGGAGCATGGGTTTTTTTTACTTTCAGGTGCCATGCAAATACCATAGCAATCGTAGGCTGGTCGCGGCCACGATTGCACCGTGACCTCTAGAGGGCCTGATCCTGCACTTACTCACCACTGCAGCAGTCATCCCAACCAGATGCGATAACCTCTGCAGGATCGGGTCCTTAATTAGTTCAACCCTTCCCCCCCCGCCGCCGCCTTTTACCACATTCCCTCCCAAGGAAGAGTATTATTCATTAAGGGCTCGGCAGAGCCCACCAGAGCTCATTTTAGCTGAGATCTCCCTATGATCTTCCCAAGCCTTTAGCGGGGAGCGAGCCTTGGACTCTCTTTCATGGGCTGCATTGTGACCTGGCTTCAAAGTGTGCAAAGAGGTTCCACGGCTCCCTTTGTGCAGCACAGTCTCTTAATTGCACTTTTAAACACAGTGTAATTTTTGTAATTAACATTATGGTTTCAGAGGGCAGAGAAGCCTGCACTATGCTAATTACAAACTGGAGTAGTCGGAGTAGAAATTCAAGGCTCCGGTTGCTGGGGCCGAATGCAGTTTTTATGAAGGATTTCAAAGCTCCTCCATGGGCTCTGTGTTCTGAGTTATCATTAGCATTTGATAACATAAAGAATTTTTATAACATGTGACAGATTTCGATGTGAAGATTTTACCTGATAACTGGAAAATTTACATAAAGACCTTCATTAGCTCTCTGCTCACATTACTGTGAGCGGAAGAACTACAGCGCGCTGTCTCCCTGCAAGATGGGGCTTGGGAGCCGAAGAATTTGTGCTTTATAATAAAATTTATAGTACATTACGAAGGGAGGTTATAATAATCCTCAATGATGTTAGGAATCGGAGCATTTCAAAGAGTGAAAGAGAGCGCGAGAGGTGACGGGAAAGGATATTTCAGTATTGCCATGCAGCGGAGGACCGCAGGCTGCAGCAAAGGCGCAGAGAGGGGGAACATAAAACATCCCGGAGCAGATGCTCAAACCACCACCGCAACGCCGGCGTTGGGGCAGGCTCCCGGCCATGGGCTCACTTATGGTGCCATCACAGTGGTTCGGGGCAGCTTTCTGGATTGGGTAAATGAGAATTTATCGTTACTCCTGCTGCCTCCCTACTTGCTGCTGTACGTGTGCTGCTGGGCGTAGAGCAGCAGCGTGCAGCAGTATCTCTGTGGGATGCATTGTCCTTCACAAGGGATACGTTTTCTTTGCGATTATGGATATAACGCATAGCCGTGTAACCACATCATCACAGAATTCAAACTACCCAGAAACCATTAGTAAAAGTTTATCGGTATCTCTCTTATGGTCGTAACATCCTATGGCTTCTCCTGGCACAACACGGTATTTCCCAGATGTCTGCACGGCTCCAAGACCTTTCCATTGCCTGTTGATGCCTGGCTGCATCCTGTGGACATTTTATTTTCTAAATATTTCATATTTATTATAATCTCCAGTAAATAACTGAAATTGTTCACCAGCATAGTGCCACACTGATGGCAAACTCGCATAAGAAAAAGAACAAAATAACAGCTGATGCGCAGGGAGCTGCTCCATGGCTCGCTCCTGCCATGCCGAACGAAGCAGGGATGCCTCAGACAGGCATCTGAGCAAGGGAGGACGTGGCCAGACCTGAACGAGCTCATCACACTAACCTCAATTTAACTGGCTTCTTCAGAGTTTTTTGATGCTACCAGTACCGGTTTCTGAATTTCTTCCCGGGCTAAAAAGCCTCCCCAGCACCCTCAACTTTAGATAAAATAAACCATCTAGCTCTTCCTTCAGGAAACCCAAGCAATCTCGCCAGCTGACGCACAAGCATCATTCCTCAAGTCTCCAATCGGAGTGTTAAAGCCACACGATATCTTTGACAAGCCTCGTTAGTCCTGTTGCGTGGGGAACAGCCACACTGGATTTTCGGAGTTGCCTTTGCAAAGGAATCTCCCTTTCCTCTAGTTTTGCAAGCCCAGTGCTTGGAGAAACCAAAAAGCAACCTTAGATCAATGATCAAACTTTCGTAGTAGATGGCTTTTATTTTTACAAAATATTTGCTTCCAGCAGAGTGTATCTTAATTTACGAATGCAGAAATCTGTCATTAAGCTTTGACCCAGCTTCATGGCATTGTCAAATGCAATAACGTATCTTTTAATAGTTTTATATCAAGTAAGGATATAACATATCATTAGTTTAAATGTATTTGCAAGCAATTACCCCCACCAGGATATTTGTGAATGCTCATGCAAAATTGATGAAATTCTGACATGCTTAAACATTGTTCATTTAGCTCTATTCCTTATGTATAGAAAAAATAGAATAAATAATTCTGCTGCCACTTGCAAACTACTGTTCGGCATTTTCATTCTGTTCATGGTTTCTGTCCTGCCTTTAAACTATAGCCCTTGGTGATCATTTGGAAAAACAGTTTCATATATGTTTAATTTTAAATAGATGTACTAGATTATTCATTCCTCTTATTATTGTTCAATGCAGTAATTTAAACATAGACTAGATTTACTGCATGTCAGCTGCCTTTCTCTTACAAAATGGGATAAATTATTAAATGAGTAGAGGTTGTTTGACAACGGGTTTTCCAGTACTTCACAAAAGAAAGACCTTTGACATTCAGCTGTCTTTTGAAAAGAATAAAGAGTAAATCAATTAAGTCTCTATGCTCTGGTTCAAAAACACACTGTTATGGCACATTCTTGCTTACCTCTAAGTTGACTTGGGAAGACTCAACCCATTGCAGTCGTACCATTAGGTAAATTATTGATTTGTCAGGTTGCTTTGCAAGCAGCACCCTCTGGCCCAACCACCTCAAATATAGCCATTTCTATAACTCCTCCGCTCGTTCCCTGAGCTAATCATTGATATCAACCTCCGGTAGCATTTGCCTCTGACTTGGAAGACCTTGTTACAAGTATTTATTTTTGGCTGCATCTAGCAGAGGCCCAGACTTTCTAAGAAGAAATGTCTTCATTGACGATGTTGAGGAAACTTTGTGTTTATGAGCTTCTGTGTGAGAAGATTTTCAAGAAAGTGGAGGGGACATCAGGTGTGAGATGTCCCAAGCTCAGCTAAAGCTTGGATACTAGGATATTCCCTGCCAGGGAAAAGCCTGAGTTTATGGAAAGCTCGACTGGTGGACCCAAAAAACAGCACTAATCTTTTCTTTCTCCTTTGTGTGGCCTCTACTAATTGCAACATTTACTGCAAAGCACTTGGGGTGCTTTGAAACAAAGAGAAACCTATCGGCTTAAGATATCATGTCAGCAAACCGACCCTTTAACCCAAGCAGAACATAACTACAAAATAAAAAATAAAAAAAAAAAAAAGTAAATCAACCCCAAATCTAACCAAGCACTCATTTTCTTTACCTGGCTTACACAGCACTGTGGCAGCACCAATTCTGTATTGACAGCAGTCTGACTCAGCAGTATAAGGGTGCGACGTGGGCATACGTGAGGGGATTCATGTTTTGCAACGCAGCCTTGGCCTGGTGAGAATTTACGGACATGGCTGTTTTTATTAAATTTTTTTGGCTCTGCAGAAACCAAAGGTGAGGTTTTTTTCTCTGCCAGAGTTAAGCTTTCCTCAATTTCACCAAACACTCTTGATCATATCTCGCATCTTTTTCATCGTGTTTTTCCATTCCCAAGTGGCACAAACATTTTACATGCTAAGGGCTGATCCAGGACATGAGCGGAAATCACTGAAACTACACGTGGAAACAGACTACTTGGCTTTGGAGTCTCCCAAGTCCCTTCCTCAGCTGTGAAGGATGCTCCCCTGCTATCTTTAGGTTGGAACTTCATTCACTCAAGTTTTTACCATCCCAAGTGATGGGATTTGCATTAGGTCCCCTGGGGGACTGCTCCTGCCAGGAAGCTTTCTGTACTATTCAGGTCTAGTTTTCTATTTCTCACTTTTCCCTCCAGAAGAGCTTTTTGAGCAGCATGACAACTCACAGGCGGTCTTTGGGCCTGAGGACTACCCCAAGGCCACCTGCACAGAAGGGTGTTGGGGCTGCAGGTGCCACCGTGGAAGAGGGAGATGCATGCATTTTTGAGCCAGAGATTAATTTAAAAATAAAAAATAAAACAAAAAACCACCCCCTGAAGTTATGTCTTCTGACAAATCTTTACCAGGCTGCAATATTATGCCTTGTGGCAGAAAAATGAAGGCAGCAGATGTGGGGTTTGCACCCTCATTTTGTCTTGGGGGGAGCTTGTGTACACCCCGCTCCGGAAGCGGCTCACCAGGATTTTGCAAACTCCCGCAATCCCACTTTAAAGCATTGCTTCCCGAGAAGAGGTTAAACGAGGTTTAAGTGCAATGTAATAAACCTTCACTGTTCATAAAGTTGTGTGATAAACGCACGTGTGGTTACTCCAGATAAAAACACTGAGGTCAGCAGGTGAAGCAGGGAGCTGACGGCCCCACGGAGCCAGATCCTAGTACCGGGCGTCCCGTCCATCCGTGGGGTGAGGTGGCCCAGCTCGCTTCCAGCCCATTCCTGAGATGCTCACTTCGTGCTGGGATAACTCCTCGCCCACCACAGAGGCATTGCTTGCACAAAATAAGAAACTTCTGACATTTGCAATTCACTTGTGACTTTCAACCCAAATTGCCTGGCTGCTGCCTTACCCCCCGCACACATCGGGTTTGCCGATGCGCCTCTCATGTGCTTGGTCCTGATGGGGAAGTGAAGCCGCCGCAGTTTCTGTGCTCATTTGCAAATGGGACTTGCTGGGACTCCAAAGCGAAAGATGATTGCGCTGAGGTCAGACTCTTCTTCTCCTGCTTGGGCTGGAAAGCACCTCAAAGCATGAGGGGGCCCGTGGAAGCAAATGGAGTACGGCACCGCTGATTGCGGTTCAGGCGAGCAGAATGGCATTTCAATTATTATTGTTATTTCAAAGTGAAACTCTGATTGCTAGGGGCATCCCAATTTTATCGAGCTCATTTTATTGTCCCTACATTTATTTGAATAATATGTCCTTTGCTTGCAATAAAAAATGCCATATACCCCATCATCACAAGTAGCAGTTTATATAAACATAGCATTGTCCTGATGAGTTCAGATATGAACCTGTTTGTTTATGGAATTTCTCCAGAATTTGTAATATTTATGATTTAGAAAACGAACCAAGAGGGAAGCGTCCTGTATGGTAAGGAGCTGTTGTGCCTGAAGATTTGATTCACAAGGTACAGATGCGGCCTCAGAATAATGATCTTGTTGGAAAAAAAAAATAGTAGTAAAAAAGCACAAACTTTCAGTGTATTTTCCTCCATTTGGGTGCTTGGTGACAGGGCAATTTTAGCCCTAAGGTGGCTAAAATTCAATGCCAAGGTGGTCAAAACCCCTCTTCGCCAGCATTGCAAGAGTGTTAAGCTGCTTCTGTGTGTGTTGCGTGTGTGTGTGCAACCACCGAGGGCCCTGGAAAAAGCAAGACAAGGACAGGTACCCTTGGTGACACATGGGACAAGAGACAACCAGGAGAGGCTGATCATCAGCACAGTAGTCAAGGATCATCCTCTGTAGTGCAGGGATACTGGAGAGACTGTGTTGGCCTGAAGATGTAGTAAAGTCTCATGAAGAATGGAGTAAGTGGGAGAAAGATTTCATTCCTCAGTTATGCCAAGCCCAGACAGTCCAGCTGGTGAGAAGGAAAAGGGATTTCCCCCGTGGGACATCTAAAAATAAGGACTTCACATCAGCAGCACATCAAGAGACAATATTACTCTAAGTGCCTAAAAAAAAAAAAATAGAATGAGAGAGAGTCCTTTTTAAGAGGTTTCTTTGTGGGTTGTATCCTTCAAAGCCAATATATACTGAGATCACGCATATCGCCATGGCGTGCGTTAACCGTGAAATGGCATGGCGCGGAAGATCAGCTGTCTTCAAGAAGGCACATCTTTCCCCACCATGCTGTAGGATGCCTGTGGCAGACGAGCCATAAACCTAACACTTTTATAAGACAGCTGGCAACCGCTCGGTTGCAAACGGAGGCGTTCCACCAGCGAGGCACTTGTTAGCGTAAGGGCCCACCTATAAATTGTGTTTTTACAATAATTTCCTTCAAATTGGATTGTCGTCATGATCAGAGAGCCATTTACTGGAAGCAATTGCTAATTACACACATGTCCCCTGTAGGCAAGATGTACAGCGAAATGAGCATTTTGGAGGGAATTTCTTGTGTTTTGTACCTCCTACAATTTCACTCACAGACATTTTCTAACAGGCCAGGCTCAGAAGTTCTTCATCTGACTTCAGCAAGAGTTTTGGCTCAGCACAGTCCTGCGAGACTCTGCTGTATATGTTTTGGTCAATTAGAAAACAAAACATGAAAACAAATACTCCTTGA
>NW_008824358.1:4021075-4031816 GCF_000699105.1 Pygoscelis adeliae | reverse complement strand
TGAAAACTAAAATATTTTCCTTTCAGTCTATTCCCACCAGTTTTCACTGGCCAGTGTGGCATAGCTTTCCTAGATCTTTTGGGAGACCAGTCCACAGATCACTAGACCATATTTTTTTCCACAGCATCACTCTAAGTTTTCCTTAGCTCAGCTTCATCCCATTACTCTTTCCACTTAAAATATCCCAAATAATTCCTCTTACGCATACACTAGTAGCTTTCTTGTCTATCCAAATTCCTCCCTGGAGACATCTTGAATTCTTCTGCTCCTAAAGAAGTCAACAAGCCAGATTTGCTAAGGATGGATTTCACCACTTTGGTGAGTAGCTGTCTGAAGAAGTACATTTACTCCTAATTTCAGGTCCTTTACATTTATGGCTGCTCTAAGACCCCCTTGCATTGCCACAGAGCCTTAGTGTAAGCCCAACTTTGGGTGGAAACTTGCCCTGAACCCAAGGCGTTCTGGTTCCTCTCCCCAACACCTCTATGCATGCATCCAGCACCGGCATTTCTGGGTTACATAACCTAAAGAGAATGACTATTTCCTCCGTCACATATGACAAAATAAAACAAATCACCCTGATAATTACAGCAACATGCTTCAGGGCCTGCAGGAGCTGTCTGCGAGAATGATAAATCATTTGGCCACACAGTTACCTTGCGATATGTAAAGAAACCCACCTGGATGAAAACAGGGAGGTCAAATTTATTCCTGGAGCAACCCCACTAAAGGCACTGGAGTTACTCCAGAGATTAATTTGAACCGGTATCTGTAGCGCAGACCAGTTGTGTTGTATTTCCTACCTGCAATTAAGAACTACATAAAGTATCCTGGGCTCTAGAGCATGGCATTTTTCCTCTTCAGCTGCATGGGATTCTTTCAATAAAGGTATAATGGGGAGAGTAATGAATACCATTATTTTGTTTAGAGATTTGGGGACTTGGGCAAGAGCTGGTCAAAGCAGCTCGGGTAAAACGTTCTCCATCAGGAAATGCCATTTTGTCAGATAGGAACTTGGTGCAGGAGCCAGCACGTTTTGATAGAATTTCACTTAGAACAAAATTGAACCACGGTGTTTTGGTGAGAATAAACTCTAAAATTAAATTTCACTGGAACAGAGCGAGTCAATTACTCATTGCAAAAGAAAAAGTTGTTCTGAACTGTTACTTTACATTACATTCCTAATTATAAAAGAAATACATAATTGGAATGAAACCTTTTGATTTATTGAACTAGAACATTTTGACTAATTCAAAATAGCATGTCCTAGAAATGTGTTTTTCACAGGCAATTTCAACTTTGTGCTTTTGTTCCAATTCAGAACAAACCTCTACATTTTGAAACCACAAATTTCCCAGTTAAATGGAAAAATGGTGTATGAGAAACCAAGCAGCTTACACAAAACGGATGGCAATATTACACATAACTCCATTTTCCAGTGACTTTTGAGCAGCTTTAGGGACACCGAATAGACAAACAGAGCACTGAGCAGCACAGGAAGAAACAGGATAATACTAAAGATGCAGAAGTCAGATAGGAAATACAGTGCTGTTCTTCAAGAGAGATATTATCAGATGTGTGTATGTAAGGATGTGTAACTCTCAGGGAAACCGGGTGGGACTCAAAGCTTCTATAATTCAGTGGTCAAAACCAACCTTGGGCATCCCTAAATGACCCCATCGTTAGATTTATGCATGACACTGCTTATAAGGAGGTTGGTTTACAGTATACTGACTTTGTTTCCTTCATTATGTGCTGGAGAGCTTATGTTTTTTTATTTCACCCACCCTTAATGACAGCTCAAAGGTCATAAGAGGCTGCAAGATCTTGACCGCAGCTTTTGGCCCTATGTTATGGAGAGCTGTGCCACACCCTGGAGCTGCGGGGACAGGGTGGTGCCTCTAAAAACACTGTTCCTCCCAGGAAAGGTCTCACTACCTCTACCACCACTCACCGATGCCCATACGGCTGCCCAACGTCCTACCCCCTTTGGAGAGCAGGTCAGAGATGCCTCAAGGAGTCATGTGCCGGAGGAGATCTGAAGGAAACTTTTGCCCTTCAAACAAATGGCAGCTCCAGCGTGGAGGAGTTATCCCAGGGGTCTCCGGGCTGCTCCCCGCACTTCCAGACCCTGCTCCCCACCCGGCACAGCCCGAGCTGGGAGGTAACACAACTCCATCCCTGTAATTGTTTGTAATGGAAAGGCAAAGCAGTGACCAGGCTACTGAGTAGTTAGCTACACAACTGCTACCTAATGATCCTAATTTGCATGATTTTAATAATAATGAGTAAAACCAAACTGTTAAGTTGCACTTTCTACCTCAGCAAAACTGAGCTATAATTGTGTAGAGAATAATTTTATGGGTGAAGTGTGCCCTATATTATAAGAGATTAGAATAAAGTGCTCTAATATTCTATGTCTTAGCAGGTGCAGGCACTTACCTGAACAATTAAAATCTTTTTAATATACAAATCACAGCCAATGAGACTATTGGCATGACAAACTAGATCTTTCAGGACATATTGTGTTTGTCTAAAATAGATTTTTGTTTGCTAGCGATAATTTCTCTAACTTTTGTTTAAAAGAGAAAATGACTAAACGCAGACTAATTTGCAGAAGATTCTTAAAACACTCGTATTAAATCATTTCTGGGAAAGAATTTAACACGTCTCTATCTTTGCGTAATACATGCATTAATGCCTTCCACTTAATATCTCTTTTTAAAAATATACCACACACCAATTGATATATTTCAATATTATATCTGCTAGGGACTTACTGGGCTGAGTTGAATAGAATTTGGCCTTGAAATAACAAGCAGATCATGGAAAGCATATGAAATTTTCTTTAATTGATGGATTCATTAAGTTCATTAAATGCCCTCCTTTGTGCTCGGAGTATTCTATAAATACGAACGGGTAAAATAGGTGCAATGTTTCCTGTGAAATTTGCAGAAAAGCATTCTCCAGTTACTCCTGAGCAATTTTGCAACTTCAAAAAAAATGAAGAAAACTCGACTCTGTCAACATCCAGCTCTGCACATAAAACCACGCTATACTGATAGTTTCAGATCTTTGCTAGCTTTCAAAATAGTGTGATTTTGCATCCAAATACCAACTGAAAGCGCAACAGAAACAACTTCTAGTAATTTTAAGAAGTGAAGTGAAGGCAGAGAAGTGAGGCTTGTCACCCAGGCCCACCACTTCTCGCGCACGCAGCCCAGCCCAGCAGTACGGTCCCGCTCTGCAGGAGAAGGGCAGGAGGCGCTGGATCACCCATAAACCTGCTTCCTAGATTGTTATGACCCAAAAGTGCAACGTGGGTGAGGATGGCAAATCGGAGTTTGAGGGCAAAATGACCGTCCATTTCTCCTTATTGCCTGGTGGAAAACAATCCCGGCGGTTTCCCATCAAGGAACTAAATCCTGGCTGCTTCCTCACCCAATTCACACCTCTGCCTGTACAAAAAGGTGCAAACTGCACCTCCTGGAGCTGCCTCCCCAGGGTGGTTTATCTTGACGGAGGGTAAACATTGTTTGCGCAACTATACCCTTTGAGCAACTCCTCTCCTGGAAGGCAGCTTTCATCCAGGGACAGTCCTCAACTCCAGCTCTGCAGCAGGATGTGCTGGACCACTTGGGTCCCAGTGGGATTGCCACAGCTCCAGTATTTGCAGTGGCAGGTATGTGCCAAGCCCATTCTGGCTGTAGGGGGTGGGATCACAGCCTTTCCCATCTGGGAAACAGGCTGGGGAAGAGAGGCACTGAGCACCTGGAAGAAGCTGGAATAATTTAGGGCTGAACACGGACTGATGGCTGCATGAGAAATAGGTTGCACGAATGCCAACGGGGACATACTAGAACAACACGTGCAACCACAGAGCAAGTCAAATGATGGACGTTGTGCAAGATCACCCTGTTGGGAAGTCTTCTAATGTCCCACAGTGGCAACAGGCTGACATCAGTTTACATACACGCACACAGAGTGCACTCAGCAACAGACACCATATAGATGAGTATTTGGCTGGAAAATGGGGGCACTTCAAACATTTGGCAGGTAACCCTATCAGTCCCAAGTGAGACTTCCTCCTTCTTAGAGGCGGTTTGTGGTTTCCACACAACTTTGTATCAGCAAATAGGTAGAAAATACTCAGAGCATGGCTAGTTAAGACAGAAAATCATTTTGCAACATATGGATGAACACAGTCTCTTCCATCTCAAGGGAGGTTTCATGACACTCTACACTACGCACCTTAAAAAAAAAAGAAGTTATGTTTCCAAACTAGGCTTCCCTTTCCAGTCTACAGAGAGAGACAGGCACCTGCAAAACATAACTTGCATGAGCTACGCTGGACACTAACTCAACAGCACAGTTGCTCCTCAGAAGACGTCTCTATATATGCCAAATGGAAGACTCTGGACACTGTCTTGGAAATGCAATTCTTGGATAGCTAAAGTTGTGCGAGGTGCTTAACTTTACGTTAGCAATAATGTTTTCACTAACAGTAACACAATAACTTTTTTCATTATCGTACAACTCCATCTCTGCTACAAACACCAATCCCACCAGTGCCCTTCTCCATGCCCCAGGTCTCCGGCAGATCTTCCTATACAACTGGAAATGGGCAGCTTGTGCCCCTCTCCGTATCTGGGTGGTTTTGCGTTGTTGTCACAGGGGTTACAGTAATGCCCTAGGAACTTCTGCTGGAGACCCTTCCCATGGTGAGCAGCAGTCCTTGCCTGAGAGCACATACAGAGGATGAGCTGGACGAGCTGGAGAAAGCAGCGGCCACCCTCTTTGCTGAGGGAATCGTTTGGCCGGCCCAAGATCCCAAAAGAGGTTTGTAAGTCCAGATCTCCTGCATCCTTCTTTTTCAATGCTTATGTCATTAACCACAGCATACTTGGCTCTCTTGTTGTTAACCCATAAACATGGGAAAATCCCTGAAGTTACTAGTGCCTTAAAAAAATAAATAATGCAAGCTCTGAGCCTCTCTGCTTCTGCTGCGGAAACAGTTTAAAACCGAGCTTTGGTTCATACCCAAGCTACTCCTTAAAGAAGCTTAAAGCACTTTAATGTTCAGACATACTCACACACCCAGTATCAACATTTTGCCTCACAGCCTCTTCCAAGTTAGCTGGGAAATACACATCTGCAACTGCTTTACATACTTTTTGCATTCTCCTTTCCTAGGCCAAAAGTCTTCCACTATCAAGCCACAAATTAATCTAATTATTTGGATACTTAGGCCGTTTAGGCTCAAGTCAGCAGACAGTTAGGCATGTGTCTAATATTGCCTCTGCAACGTGACTGCTGGGGGACTATTTAAAGATAAGCACATGCCTAAACGCTGTGCTGAATTAAGCCTCGGTAACAGTATCTTCAGAAGCTGGCTTTAAACAACCTGGTCTTAGGCAAGTAAAGAATTGCCTTGGAATAGAAAACCAGAGGACGGAAAGGTATTTACCAGGTGTCACAAACACCCTATGAAAGGAGTAGATGATTTTTAACAAAAATACTCAACATATGGCTGAGATATCTGGAATAATCATGAGAATGGAACAATAAACAAGAAATATTTTTGTAACTTAACATATGGCAACTTTGACAAGTTCGAGGAGATGTATTTCACCTTTAGCATCACTTTTTAAAAGGCTGGTCAATGATAAATCAGCGGCTTTTTTCCATAGCACAAATGTGAATGTGTCAGATTCTGCAAGGGGTGAACATTAGGCCAGCCTTGCCTTGACCCTCCGGTTTGCCTGGCCTAAAGAAAAGCGACTTACAGAAAGGACCTGTGACCAAAAATAAAATAGCACGAGGCATGCCATACTGTAAACAGTTAAATGAAACAAAATAAGAGGCAAAGCAAACTGTAAGAATATCATGTTTCCAACTGTAATGTGGGCATTTATATACAATACCTAAAAATGTTTAAAGAGGCTAAATTATCCAGCCCCATTATCCTGATGTTCAAATTCCACAGATGACTCCACTCCAGGGAACAGCAAAAATGTGACACCCCTTTGGGGACCACCCTGGGACAGCCGCTGGAGGGGACACCCCAGCAGGGCGTTGAGGGACAGGCGCACCAGGAGCAGCTCTGGGACACCAGGGATGGAGCCCTCGCTTCTCCCAGGGAAGAACCGCTCAAGAGGGAAATTATGGGGCCCTTCAGCCATGCATTTCCTAAAACACCAGCGGGGTCCCGTAAACCACCCCAGCAATGCATGAGGTGGTGGGTCGCTGCCTTTTCGTGCCTGAAGACCTGCGCCCCCAGCGGGCAGCGGGACCGGGGACGCCCGCACCACCTCGCCGTGGCTCCAGCCTCCGCCACCCACTCGCTGCGTGACCCCGCCAGCGCTCATGATACATCGTCCCGTCACCCTCACCGTTTACAGCAAAAAAGCTATTTAGCCGGTGCCTGCAACCCTTCAGCCCGCAATGCCTTGACAGCAGAGGTTATAGGAGGGGGAAGAAGAAAAAAAAAAAGAAAAAAAAAAAAAGAGGGAGAGAAAGAAAGAACAATGTGCAATCGGCACTGCATTAGAGATGGAAAAAGTACTTAAAGCCTGCAACATTCATCAAGGCTGAATACATAAATGCCACATTTTGAATAAGCCAAGCAAAAGACAATGACAAAGGAAAGGCGCGTTGCTTCAGGAATCTCTATCATTTTCATTTGCTGCTGTCAGGAACCTGTTTTTTGCCTCTCACTCTATCAGCCATTATAGCATTAATGAAGTAACCTCACATAGTTATTGACTGGCTTGTCAGAGTCCCTGCCTGATCCCTTAATAGAAACCATTGGTCTTCAGTTAAAAATGGGGTGAGCTGGGAGGTGCTGTGGGCATGTGCTGAATTTCAAGTGCACTCCTGAGGTTATCAAAAGCCATGAAATGCAAATTATTATATTTTTTAAACACACAGATTTCATGCAACTGAGCATATAAAATTGACTAATACTGTACTTTATGCATTCCTAATAATGTTTCCAAATATGCTCTGCATATGATCTTTCCCCAGAAAGTTGTGGGTGGTATTTGAATAAGCAGAAATGGGCCCAGTTTTATTTTGCGAATAAAGTAGTTTCCTGGATGTTGCAAGTCTCTGTTCCTTCTAATATAAGGTAATGTTTATGCACTGTCTGTTCAAACAACACGGGTAATCCTTTGTCTGAATTTCTGTCTCAGATCAAAATCATTTTTCCTTCATCATTTTTTTTTTCCTCCTTTCATAAAGCATCCTAAGTCCCAGAACTAGTATATTCTCATTTACTAGAAATTGAGGGTTGGCAGAGGGTCTAGAAATAACTTCTTTTCCCAGAAGGTAATAAATCCAGGGAGTAATCTAAAACACCGAGTTGTTAATTCCAGTACCACAACGGCATCGCCTGCGATACGTAAAATCGAGCTGGGTACATTACTGAATCAGCCCTGGTTGACAAGCAATCACTACCTGCACGATATCTGTGCAGAGCGGGATGTGAGCACGTCTTCACGCATCTGCTTGTTGAGGGCAAGACATCCACAAAGAGTTTGCCAGCTTCGTATTTGGTACGGCGCACGAGCAAGGGAAAAGCTACGGGGTGACCTTTCGTAAGCTCCTCCAGGGCGGAGCTGGGGCCCACGGTCTGATGTTTTTTGTTATGGCTCTTAACGTAACGCCCAGAAGATGTGCGCTTTGCACATCTGTAATCACCTAAATCGTGGCCCAAGCATCACCGAGTCCGCTCGGTACATAACGCTCCCAAACCCCACAGCCCTGCCCCGTGTAAAGCCTAGTTCAGCAAATTCAGTCCGTTTTCTGGAGCCAAGCTTTACTTGCAGGTAAGATATTTAAAGACTCATCAACACAGATAGCCCTAATAAACATGCTTCTCCCTGTCTTTCTATTCAGGAGAGTCTCAAAGGTTAAACATTACGCTGATTTTGAAAACATTAACAAGAAACCTCATGTCTCACTCGGCATAGACAGCAGCGAGAGGAATAGCTGTTCAGCCAGACCTGATTGGAGATTGTTCAGACCTCTTGGGTCTGCAAAACTGGGTTGGCGTCCTCAGAAGAACAGGCTCCCATAATAATTGTGGTCTTCTCTCGTTTCTGATTGGGCTAAAAATTCTCTGAGAACAACCCTCACGGCACTTCCACATCCCTGGTCTGAAATTAAGCACATTTTTCCTAATGAATACTCTGTTTGTTGATTTGGTGACACTTTTTCTGAGTCTGAAATATTATGAAATTCTTTAAACCCCCTCCCCCGCTTTCCCCAATTAATTATTTGCCGGCTGTTTCCCTCCGTAAAAGACATTCCTTACGTAAAAACATTTGGGTAGCACGTTAGGAGTGTCTTTCATTTAACCTATTTCCAAAATACTCTCTTAGCCCTGCGTGCAGTGCCAGCAGCACACTCGCTTATCCCCTCACACTGTTCTGGGAGAGCCACAGGGCACCATAAAGCCTCAGCTGTTCCGAAACTGGGGGAAGGGGGTTTGCAAGGGTCTTTGAGGGGACGACAGCATCACCCCAGAATACGAATGCCCTCCAGCCTGGGACATCCCAACGTTGGTTCCCAACAGTTGTCTTAACTCCCCGCAGCTGGTACACGTTAGCACGTATTTCCAAGGCCGTCTTCGCAAAGGAGTAGGACTTGGCTAAAACATTCGAGATTAGTCTGAACCGTGCAGCTCCCCCAGACACTGGGCTGGGAGATCATCTTCTATTAAAAGTATTTATCGTGGGCTGAAGCTCACAGCTCCTCCCCAAAGCTTAGCATCCCGAGCGCTCTTGGATGAGAACTAAATCCCAGTTGTCATCATCGTGCAGGACAAGTTTATTCTGGCTGAAAATAAACAAGGTTGCTCTTTGTATACGGGGAAAAAAACAACATAACACTACTTTCTAGTTGATTCAAGGTCTGTGAGAGAATAAATGGGACCACGACCCCTGTGCTCTCCGCCAAAGCTCAGGAAAATTTTAGGTTGTTGTTTTTTGATCCAGCGCAAAGTCCAAGTAGCCAACAAGTGGCTTTTAGGTTTGCTCTCAGATCTGCGCTCAAGGGAGCTTGCATGCTAACAGTTCAGAAATGGGCAGAGCAGGGGGGTCAGGGGCTAACATTTGTTTAAATGCTCACTTCCTGGAGTCATTTGTCCATCCCTACTTATAAGCTCTGTCATCTTTTCCGATTTCTTTTCTTTTTGTCCTTTTTTCTTCTCTTTTCCTTCAGGATGCACTGATGCCGTGTCTGCAACACGAACTCCACAAAAAGCCACGCTTGCCCACAGCTCCTTACTCTGCAGCAGTGGCACAATGAGTGGCCCGTATACGGAACATCACTGCCAGGAGCTCATCAGTTCTGATCTTCTAATTGTGCTTAATGATTGCTGAAAGGAACCAAACAATCACAAGTGAACTTCGGCTTCCCTGGTAATTAATATAGTTAGTACAGAATTTTTAATAGTTATTAGACTCCGGCAATCTAGGAAGCATCAAAGATTTTGAGCATCTCCAGGAAGGCATGCAGCCTGCCCGACTCCTGTTTCATGGTTTACAGCTTTGTCCTTATTTTGAACGTACCTCTGACTAATGCCCGCCCTGGTATGGGCCCAGAAAAGCCTCCTAATTGCTTGCAAGAAACTCTGCTCGTTTCAGACATACATAGATTCAGTCTCGAGACAATCTTTGTTTTGGGGACACGCTCTGCGGTCCTAGGAGAAACACGCACGGCTTTTGTGCGTTGCAGCTGCCACTACGGGCAATACCCAAGCAAGCGCCGCTTGGCGTTGCGGCGAATTTCCACACAAGCGGTGCAAAACTGAAATTACTCTTAAAGGTTGCTAAACGGCAAATTTGCAACTGCATTCGCCGTATGCAAACAGGCCTGCTATTTTGTGTGTTTTGTTGAGTGCAATATATTTGGCATGCAAAAGCTGTGTCTTCAGGGATTTTCTTTTAAATAAGTAGTCTGGACGTATTGTAAGAGACAAAGTAATTAGCATTCACTCAGCCCAGCAGGGCAGCAATTTAAACTTTTACAAGGAGTCAAAGTTCAGGATGCTGCCCTGCCATCAACTTTCTACATACAGAAGGGATACAGACTGGAATATCCAAATGTTTCAAGCTACTCTGGGTTATTTGAAACTCCAATAGACACATCACTACGGGGAAATTACTTAATCTGCTCCAGGATTTATTGCTATTGTATGTTCAGTATGGAGGTCTTGGAGGGTCAGAAAGGGCTGCGCTCAGTGCAAGTATTTCATACCATATTAAAAAGTTTCTGACCATACCTTTCATCCTCAAAATCATTACACCCTATTTTTATGCAGACACGCATATAAAAACACTCCACAAAATTAATCTGCGTTTACACCCTACTCACAATAATCCCACAGTGTGGGGAAACGAGGGAGGCGAAGCACTCTGCTGCTCGCTTCGGTCCAGGAAAAGGCAAGTTTGTTGTCGTATAAAGCAAATAAATAGAAAAGTCAGGAGAGAAAAAAAAAAAAAAAAAAGAGAGCCCTACTGCGTTGGATTGATTTAAGAGTAAGTGCATGCTGCCAGAGAAATAGATTTTTTTCACCCGTTAGGCAGTCATTTTTACAAACGTACGATGTGAGTACTGATTAGAGCTTGCGGAGAAAAGAGCATTTTTTTTTCCCCCCTCTTTTTTTTTTTTGTTCATCCCACCCTTCGCTCCCCATGGCGCGACCCCACTCTGCCAGGCAGCCCCCCATCTGCTC
>NW_008824358.1:3993862-4020990 GCF_000699105.1 Pygoscelis adeliae | reverse complement strand
GGGGGGACTGCAGCTGGTCACAGGAGAGAGAAGTACTTTGCCCCACTTAGCATAATTATTTGGGGGCTTTCAGTAAGAAACCAGTAATGAATTTTTTTTTCTTGTTCCCCCACCCCGGGCTTTCACCTGTAAGAGTAAAGCTAACTAGAAAGAGGAGACGAGAAGGAAATGAACACCACCACATTCGTTTTGTAGACAATTCACACCCAGTGAAGGCAAAACAACTTGATCAGGAAGGAAATCTGGGTACCACAGAGCTAAATATAACAAAAAACCTGGGTGAAAAACAGTCTCATCTAATTGCCCTGAGAAGTACTGGCATTATTCTGCTAGCTTTACTTGGTAAAAAGTGTGGAAAATTTTCATTACGAGTTTCAGTGGCATCTTTGCACCTTAGAGAAACAAATTCAAAAGCAAAAAGCAAAAGCACAAGGAATCGGCGCATCAAGATTTTAGGCCTCTTGCAGGAACAAGCTTCAATTTTGTACATTCCCCACCTTTACGGGAATTTCAAGTTAAAAAGAAAACACCACCACCATGTTTGCAAATAAAGGTATGATCGCTCAGGTTCTCACGATGTATTATTTGCCAAGCAAAACAAACTTTGAACAGAAACATTTCAGCTCCTTTCCCATCTCCAGATGACCTAGTAAAGGGTATCGCCTCGCAGCGGAGATGCTGCGTATAAAACCAGGGAGAAACAACCCTCCACCTCTCCACCTTCACTTCACAGACAAAGGGAAATTTTTGCCTTCCCATTTTACATAAGGCAGCACAAGACATTAAGTAACTTTTCTGAGTCAGTAATTCAGGCTGCCCCGTGACTGCGGGAGGAGACGGGGATGGCCGAACGGGTGCTTTGCTTCATTAACGTACACCACAACGCTTCCTCCTACAATGAGACCGACTTGTTCCCTCCCCAGCCCCAATGCAAATTTGTACTAGCTTAAGTCACTAGGAGGGCCAAAGAGTTCATTTCTTTTTCTTCTTCATTTTAAGCCTACCAGATTTCTTCTTGCGGGTGAAATACTGCAGGAGGCGTGCAATGAGAGAATAGGTTTCCTAAATATTTATGGATTAGCCCAAACTAAGCAGAGGGAAAAAATAATAATAAAAATTACTAGTCGTATGAGGTTTCCAGACTTCTTGCCTCCAAGAGGCTTGAAGAGTTTGGATACCAGTCTGACTGCCGGTCTCTAGCACTTCTGGAAACCATACGAGATCAACAGGATCTTGTCCAGCGAGGTCAACACCAGCAGCCCTGCTAGTGCCCGTGGCTGGGGTGCAGGGACCCGTCACCCCACCGTCCCGGCAGAGCGCCTCTAATCCCAGAGCTTTGTTAAAAGCCAAAACAAGGCTATTTTCTTTGCGTTCATTAAGGCCCATTCCTGTCATGCATTTAGACAAACTCTTACTCCTAAATTTTCTTTTTTTCTGCCACAAGTGCATTTTCTAATTGAAAAGAGAGGTAACTTGTTTTAGTGTCACAGGCTTTAATTAAGCATAGTTTGTCTAGAATAGCTTCAGGGTTTATTTATTATTTATTAAAGAAAGGTTAGTTATTTATTGGGGGGGGGAAGACACATCTGTAGTTGCAACTTCACAGAATAAATCACACAGACCATCGCTCAACCTGCTTTAGGACATTAGTGGATTACTATCGGGGTGAGGAAAAAATATTTCTTTTACTGATAAAGCGTTACATAATAAGGATATTTTCGCTAGTTTCAAGTCTCCCTTGAAGCTGTGGTTGTTTCTGGTCACTATTCAAGGACAAGACATTGGCTTTGTTTAAGGGGGGAAAAAAATAAACCACGGGTCTTACTTTGCACGTTACACGCAGGAGTGCTCCAACATCACCGTGATGGGCACCATAAACGGCGCTGGGTGCACAGGAGGGGACAGGCTGCTGAAGTGCCCACCGCAGGCATTTTTCCTTCCCTCCAGCAGAAGGGAAGTTCCATCACCAGGATAAGTCCTGGTGCAAAGGAACCGGCTCACAGGGAGGCATCCTCTGGGAAGAGGTAGGACGTGCCGCAGACCAGCTCCTGCTGCAGAGAGAAGCTCCCCGCAAGGATGGGAGTATTAAACAGCCATTCGAGGGCAGGGGCCTATAAAGCCAATGAGGGGCCCATAAAGCCATGCTAAGTCATATTTTTGCTTTTTTTTTTTTAATTAAAAAAGCTTTAACTTTCCCCTCACCACTTCTGGGCTGAATTGGTTTGATCCAGGGAGGTAGTTATGCATAAGAGCAACCACTTTATATTGAATTAGGGGATTTCTCATGCAACACATTTCACCAATTACAAGGCAGGGATGCAATTCTATGATTTATAATACATTATACTGTTAAGTAATATAACATTATAGATACAATTTGTACCTATCTCTCCATGGATTAGAGAGGTGGCACATGAAGAGTGGATCATTAAACAGCAGTGCAAGGCCAGGGGCCAAGCACTTCTGTTTAACAAGCTGCTCCAAGTACCACCTCTCTAATCCATGGAGAGAGAGAGAATAAATTGTTCCTGTATCTTGTTATAAATCATGTTCTTTGGGGTTTGGGTTTTTTTTTTTTTAATTTAAAAAAAAATAATAATTTCTGTTTAGGGCCATCTTTTTCCGGGGCTGAACTAGTTTAAGCTGAAGGCACTTCTGTTCCGGAAAGGGTCTGAAGCCAGATTGTATAATTTACAATCTGGCCAAATTTGGGGGCGGTACAGGGGAGCGAGCCGGCTGCACCATCCCTCTGGGTGAGGGAAACTGCTCTCCTGGCCAGGCCAGGCCACTCAGTGGCTGAAGCACCCACTTCCTCTCAGCTGCGGTGGCATGGCTGGAGCTCAGGTAGCCAGAGAGGACAACTGGCTCCAAGCTGCCCTGAGTGAACAGGCTGTAAATGGTAAGCGTGGTCTAAGAGGCAAGAGCTTCTGCTGCATCCTTGCTTCATCAGGAAGGAGTGACCTGGGAACACTCAGCAGCCCACCAGCACCCAGTTTGCATGGCACGTGCCCAACGCAAACCCCACCAGCAAGCGTCTGGGTGACACCAATGCCTTCATGGGTGGTGACACCACGTTTGCAACACTGACGTTCCCCAAGGCTGGATAATCCTGTCGCTGTTCCCATGCGAACATTAAAAAGCAACCGTGGCCAAGTAAGCTGAGGTCTTTGGGAGGACAGAGTTGACACGGTGGTATTTCAATGCAGAGTGTGCAAACCTGCTCCGCTCGATGGCCATCCGTGGCAGCTGAAGGTGAGCTCTTTGACCTCTATCTCTTCTGTTTATATTACCTCTCTAGGGTCAATAAATGCAGACACAAATACCAGGCTCTGCAGACAATACATCGCCTTATAACATTGGCACCAATATTAGGGCTCCATGCCTCAGCTTCCAGGTTTATTAAACTCCATTATAATCCCCTTAATGATGACAACACCTTTCTATAACAGTACAGTTGCTTGGCTCCTGAGGAGGGTAGCACAATGAAGGAGGCTGAAGATATAAGGACACTGTTAGGCTGCCTTATAGACCCTAACTCATCATGTGACAAGTCATTGATTTCTATTGACAATTTCATTGTAATGTCAGAACGTAACCTGAATTCATCTTTCATCCACTTCAAAAGTAAACAATGGCCCTTGGAATAGAAAAAAGAATAGCGCTAAAAAAAAAAAATAATAAAAAGAATCGAGCTTTTCCTCAAAAAACGAACAGAGAACCAAGAACGCTCAGTAGCTACATAGAGCAGCGCAAACTATTAATAGAAAACACATTATTTGACAAATTCTATCACTGCTTCCATTTGCAAATTATTCACAAATCTACTGTCATTCATTCGATTCTTTTCAATTTATGAAACTATATTAAATGAGCATTATTTCACAGAAACTATTTTCAGCCTAAGAAAAAATGTCCAAGTGATATTTACAGTGTTTGCTGACAAGACATCATCACCTCAGCCATGATAAGGTGCCATTGCTGTCCCCTGGCTTAACAAGCAGCTCTTAAATAAGCAGGGACTAGGGGAGACTACGATCAGACCTTCGATGCTGTCTATGTTTGAAAGAGAAGATAAAAACGAAAGGCTGGCAGGACTTGGCATTGGCACGACATTACATTTCTATTAATAAAGAACGGCAATCAGCTCCAAAATTAATGTGGATCTGTTATCTCTTCAAGCACACAAGAAATTTGTGTCTAACACGTTCACATGGACTACAGTGCAAATGATGGGGCCAAGTCATTCTTTTTTCTGTTTGATTACCTCCGGGCCTCCACTCTGGTCTGGTTTTGTATGTTTTTCTACAGCAAAGCCTGTGCAGTCATGTAGGATAAAGATCTAACTGTCAGCATGGTGCCTCTCTGCATTTCTAGAGGCTGGACAGAAACATTTCATACGCCCACAAAATGCAAACTGAAGTTTGCTAATTTCTAGTTTTCGGCCACCTGTTGCTCTTCACCACTACTATTTAATAGACATGAGTTTGCACATGGTGCAGCTTAGAAGTGTTACTGGACTTAAGACTAAGACACTTCCAAAGCCCTCCACAAATATGAGACATGCTGGCAGATGGGAATGCTGAAGTAGAGATTTCCACACCATGATGAAAAAGAAAGAGACCCTGGAGCCTTAAAAAAAAAAATAAATAATGAAAATACACCTCTATTTCAGTTTCACGGGATTCAAATGGTTTACAAAAATTCCCTAAGCAATTTTCCTGCAGCACAGCTCCCTAATGAGGCTGGGGAACCAGCTTCTCTCCACACTACCACAAATAGCTAGTCGGGGCTGAACGAAAGCTTTCTTGGCTGGTGCAGGTCTGTGACGAGCATAAAAGGTAAACTCAGTCTTCCAAGGTGGACATCACACTACTGATGCCAAGCTGCTGGCCATAGCTTACCCATCAGCCAACTACCTTTTCTAGTGATAGACCATCCCATTACATACTCTTAATTTTGAGATATTTGTTTGGGGTACACTAATATAGGATGTTTTTTCAACAACGGTTACCTTCAAGCAGTCTCAAACTGAATAAACAGTAAGCAAAACATCCCTAATTACCACTTGCCCTATAAAGTTTTGGCATAAATAGGATCTCAAGATATTTCATGACACTGTCCCTGGACAACCAGGAAGCACAAGATAGAAATGCTTCAGTCTAGAGAAAAAAGAAAAGAAAAAAAAAAGAATAGCCATTACAAAAATGAGGGAAAAAAACAAACAAAAAACCCGATGAGGTGTGTGCTGATAGGTGATTTTTATTCCTTTCAAAACATTATCTTATATGTTGTTTGTCTTGTCTGTTCAAGTGACACCATCTCTCCAGATATGGCCCATCTAGCTACTCACAAGCAAAAGACAGAGAGCCATCCTTGGATCTTGTCACATCGTCTCACACAGGGACGAGAAACCTGACAGTCCCTGGGATGCCTTGGCAAGAAGAAGCAACAAAGAGCAGCAGGGAAGGGATGCAGGGAAGGGATGCAGGGAAGGGATGCAGGGAAGGGATGCAGGGAAGGGATGCATCTTGATAGACTCCCCCTCTCATTCTTCTCCAACCTCCGGGCCCAGCTGGACTCAACGTCCCAACTGCTCTCCCCATTAGGATGAGGGAAGCGGGAAGCGTGCGGCTGGCAATACACCCGACAGGCTCGAAGGGATCTGAGAACACCCTCAGGTTCACAAGCACCCAGAGTTTGCCAAATCATTTCAGCTCATGTCTAATTGTCAGCGATCTCTATTAGCTCAGTAGCGAGGCTTTGACATAAGGATGAACAGAAGGGTTGTTACTGGCTAGTGATAGGAGAGGAGCTTCTGGTCCAAGGAAGAAATCATCTTCCATGGCAGAAGGAGAATCTTTTTTTTTCCTTCCCACATAGGCTATACTATATGGAAGGCTAAATGACAGAAGACAAAGGGGCTACACAATGGATGTCCATCAGCTTAAACTTTTCCTAATATCACATTAAAAAAAAAAAAGGCTTTATTGTAGTGCTTCAGTGTTAAGCAATAACAAATCCATTTTATAATCATCTCCAAGAGAAAAAAAAAAAAGAGAGGAAAAAAAAAGGAAAATAGCACCATGCACAACTATCACAGCACAACTCCATTTGAACCTTCAGCTACAGGAGATGGCTTGTTTGATGGTGGCAGCTCCTTTGCCAGAGCACTTCCCTCTTGGATGGCTGGCCCCTCTGACACCCAGCACCATGGTTCAACTTTCCCCATGCCAGCTTGAGCTAAATTTGAGCAGATGGAAAGAAAAGGGAGAAGGAAAAGAAGAGTCTCCACTAAGGGCTAAAGCTGCTCTGAGACCACGTTTTCTCAGATTATGCCAAAATTCTGATCTTTCCACATTGTTTCCGTGAACAACAGTCCAAGTTAGTAGGACCTAAACATATGCCAAACACACCTTTGGTTTTGCAAAGAGTGTTTCATTCATGCATGTCTGCCTGGTGGTACATCGTTACAATTGTAATGAGATAGCTGCCAACCCTGGAAGGGTATAATGCTCAGTGTACCTGGAATGTTAAAGAGAGACTGAAGCCATTATATGAGATTAGAATGAGTTTCACTATATAGAAATGAGAGAGACATTAAGTCAGGCCTGGAGCTAGGAGTTACTTGAGCTTCCCAAACGGTCCAGGTCACGGCCACCCCTGTTTTAGACTTACATTGTTGCCCAACATGACAACCAGCAAAAGCATCCCCTTGATCCCAGGAGCGACCCCAGTTACACGTTGGATCCTGGGATGGGGTCAGGCATTCAGGTGGCAACTGCACCCACTCGCAGAGGCGGGCGGCTTTGCTGCCTGAGATGAGATAAACCACAAACAGGGAAAATAAACCAACCCTAAATTAAAGCGCTTCCAACATAACGCAATTACACTACATAACGTTTACTTATATACACTCAGAGAGAAGATAAATGTCTAGTAAAAACCACAATCCACTATTAAACAGCTATAAAATACTTTGCTGTCTTCCCATTTCAAAAGCTCCCATAGTATAAATAGTGGTCAAAAGTTCAGTGAACTATCTTGTAGTCTGGTGCTCCATTCAAACCCTGCTATTTCCAGAGAGTCTCCTGACACCGTATCTAATTTCCAAAATGAATATGCTTTAATTTTCCTTCTTCATGCATTGTGCTTTTTCCTCATTTAAAACAGCAACAGCCTCTGGCAGTAAAGGACATCACATTTCTGTGTGAGATGAAGCTTTTTTCCCCCCTATATGCAGGAGAATGGCATGGGTCAAGGGAGAAAAAATGTATGCAAAAAACATCACACCCCACTGACCCCAGTATATTTTACATTACAATTTTGCCATTTCCAATATAGGTTCATTTTGCAGTGGACCATATCAGCCATATTTCAGGATTTACAAAAAAAAAAAAAAATCAGTACCTGGAGCATTGTCTGCACACGGTATGTCCTAATGCAATATATGGATTGTCTTATTAACATGTAGTGTAGCTTGCAGAGAACACACACGCATGCAGGGAATACTTATGCATGCCGGGGAGGCAGCACAGGTGTACCTATTGTGGATTTGTATCTACATTCAATTATATCTGCAGATAATCACAAGTGCATTTTTAGGTCTTAAAAACCAGACTGCTACAGGCTGCAGGTGAAACCCCTGAAATCAGGGGGATTTTCAGTGGGGAGGGGGTTTTTGCCATGTAACCCTTCTTCCCCTGAGCCATTAAAGTCCCCCATAATGGGGCACCTGACACAGGTTCAGATATTTAAGCTGAAGTTGCCATGTTTTCAATGGGCAACAAAAGTAGCTTTATCCCCTGGCGTATGTTAAAAGGCCTCCTTCCACCTCTTAGCACAGGCAGAGCTAATTCAGAGCCTGATTTGAAAGGCACAGAAGGTTCTGGTAGCTTCTCCATGCTTTACAGCCATCCTTTACCCCTAAGTGTTTTAATGAAGTTCAGCTGTGACCACAAGCTCACGAATTAATTTAGCTGGGACAGGTGAAGTTTGTGTTAACACTGCCGGGCTTCTCTGAAACTGCGGCAGTGGAGGAAGAGATGCACCTTTTGTTCTCCCAACCCTCCTCCAAGACGAGACGCACCAGGAAAAGGACGAAGTGGAAAGTTGGGGCAAATCCCTGTTTTAACCAGGGGTATAAACCACATACCTGAGTAGGAGCATTGCCTGACTAAAGACCGCAACAATTTTGACTTCATGTACTGCAAAGACCATAATGCTCACAGAACTGGCACATCCGACCATTACAAACAAAATCATCATCCGCTATTTTGACAGAAAAATCAAAGAAGTCTGCCTTTCTTAAGAAGCACCAATTCCCATAAAATCTTGCTGCTATCTACAGGTGATCAGCTAGGTGAAGACTCACAAGAGAGGCAATACATGCATACAGGTGTCTAAAGGTTAAACATGCCAGCAAAGCAGAATCATGTAATGGGTGGTAAATCTAAGTGGGTAGAGGGATTAAAAAGTAAAAAAAAAAAAAATTAGGTTCTCACCACACAAAGACCAAATCGTCCTCTTTCGCATCAAGCAACTAGTCCACCTTGCAACTACCATGGAAAGGAACAACTTCAGGTCCTACAACCATCAAACTTTCTCTGCTCGTTATCTCAAAAAAACTTGAAGCACTGTCATGCTACAAAGCTTTAAGCCTTTAGGAATAACAGAAAGACTTACCTGAAGTTCAGGGTAGCCCAAGACAAGGCAACCCACGTGGTTGGAAGGAGATGTTCAGAGGGAAGGTGAAGCAGCATGCGGTGAAACTGCCTGCACCAGGAGCAAACAGAAGCTCAAACCGTGGTGGGAACAGCTCCACAGGTGTTTGGGATACACTATTTAACTCCCTTTAGCTCATCGTTGCAATTGCTCTACACCCACACCCTGCCAGCTTGGCTCCCCAAGCCCTGACCCAGCATACCCTAAATCCTGGTGTGGATCTGCTTCTGGGGTAGATAAAGCAGCTTTGGGTTATTTCAGAGTCCTGGCCAGGGCACTATGGGAAAAGGGTCTCTTTTGACAGGAGGCAGCTGAGAGCCTTGAGACCTCGGGGGTGGGAGGTGGGGACAGTCATGCTGAAAACAAGCTTAAATGCAATTGCAAGAGCAGCAGATTTTTTTTGTTATTTTAAGTAGAAAGGGTAAAACATGCAGTATTTTCTTCAGCTGTTAGCTCTCTTAAATGTCACGGAGAAGCATCCTGTTGCCTGGCGAGTTGTGGACTCGGGGCTCAACAGGTTTGCTTGCTTATTGTCAGCATTTACCTGAACTGGTTTTTAATAAAAGCCTTTGAAGAAAGAAAATCTCCTGCATGAGATGAGGCATTGGGAACCTGAGTGGAAACCCCTTGAGAGTTGCTGAGCTACTTAGTGGCAGTCGATTGCATCCCTGATATATCCCGTTCCTTCATAATTGCAAATCCCCTCCGCGATGCTCTGCACAGGACCCGCTTTTCTGTAAGCGGTTATTGGAAAAAAGTCTGACGGTGGTGTTTACACCTCTACGGTCTCAAAAATTTCAGTATCTCTCTGGCAAATGTTGCTGTGTTTCAAGTGGCCAATTTGAGCAAACTAGATGTGGTCAAAGACAGAACTTGGTCCTTCTATATTCATCTAGGGCTTTGAACTTATCAGAATGAACCTTGATTTCATAAAATAATAATGATGATGATGATGATGATCCCTTTGGCTTCAGAGCACCAGTTCCATCAAAGTACTGACTATTGAAAGTTCAACTGCTAATGGCAAGCTATTTTGAAAAGGGAAAAGTCTGGAGGCAAATTATGAGGGAAAGAATAGATATTAATCATTTTTAAAGTCATTCTATCTCAGGCATTATTTTCCTTTTCTTTCATTATTCATGATGAGTTTTTTGCTTCAAGGCCAAGTGAATTCATAGGGCCTGACCCATCCAAACACAACCATGACTGTCTGAACAATGCAGCCCAGCTGAGTCTATAGATAAAAGAGAGTCCAAATGGAAAGAAAAAAAAAAAAGAGATAATTTGAAACCGTGGATCTAAACACACACATGAAAGTATAATTCTCCTTCTGGTCAGTTCATTTCCCAGTACTTGGTCTGCTGTGTTCCCGTCCCATCCATCCTGGTGGGGGATCTGCCTTATGGGAGTCCCAACAAGCAACTTGTTTTGTTTGCTGTTCCTCTGACCCTACCTCTCTGGCCCCTAAAGCCAGCTCAGTGGCGTCAAGTCTCTTTTGGTTAATGGAAGGCCTCTTACCTTTCCTTTTTTAGCTTAATTCCAGAGCTAATGGAAACTCGGTAGCTTCCCTCATAACTTGGTAACCTGCACAGCCTTTTGCTGCTGCAGGGCACGAGTGGACACCATGAAGAAGTGAACCTAGAGACATTTGCAGCTCTCTCTGCTGAGAAATTGAAGGGCTTGGATGAAAAATCTCAATCCAGGAGAGGTTTTTTTTTTTCCCCAAAAGCTCTCTCGGGAGAGATTTTCCCCATTTTGGGTGTGGAAAGCACCAGGATTGCTGCAGGTAGACTCATGCGTTACGGGGGGTTGGGGTGGAAAGAAGCTTTCAGAACAGAACCAACGACATTTCATGAACCTATTTTCTCCTCCTCTGGTAATTCTCAGCGTCCCCAAGTATTCCCATCTTTGTGTGCTGCTGAAGAAAAATGGCAACTCAGAGTTCCCATTGCTTCAGGGGAAAAAAAAACCCAACAACATTACTTTGGTATATTTATATTTGTAACCATGTTCCCTGGAAGACAGGAGTTTGCAGTGGAGTATCTTTGGCAACCTTGAAGGTAACTGGTGTACTTTGCGCGCTCTGAAACAACCTCAGCAACATGTACCCTCACTCAGACTCCGCAGATGCATGCATCTGCAGAACATGCTGCTAATAATTAATATAATTGTATAAACCCCTAGGTATATAAATACACAGACAGATCCTCACGTTTTGCCTGTTTCTCTGTAACAAATACCCAAACTGAAACAAATTTAACAAGATACGTTATACAAATCTGCAGACAGAAGTTGTATCAAAATTTTAACTATCTTCAGCAAGAAAGCGCTTCTATTTCCAGTAACGCTGGCAGCATATACTGTAGCTAGGCAGCCGCATTTATTTTCAATTATCATTTTTGCCGTTTTATACAGCATAATGAAATGCCTGGTAAATTATACATTTTTGTAAAACACAAACTTGTCTCTTTATTTGCAGCTCAAGTCTTGCAGTATCATTTTGTCTGCATTAGTTCTAGCTCTTTATGAGAGGCCAATTACTTTTCTTAGCTGTAATATGCAGAGTGTGATATCTTACTCGCCAGTCCTCGCTGAGACGCAGCCTGGAGCAAAGTGACCATGTCTAAGGCTCACACCTTCGGAGAAAAGGGTGAAGAGTCCCAGCACCCTGTTTGCCATAACACCACCCATACTTATTTGCTCCATCTTCAATACCTAAGATTTTCAACCCACCCCCTGCTAAACAAAAGCAGATTTGTTGGGGAAAAAAAAAAACCACGTGTATAGCTGCTCCCCCCAGTCTCCCTTTAGAAAGATGCTCTCATGGCAGATGGATCTCAATATGCCGTCTCCCAAATCTTAAGCAACTCTGAAAATATAAAGTTCACTTATACCAATGGGCCATATATATCTACACCTCTCGATTCCCTGTCTCTTTAACTGGCACTTTGAACTAGTGCACACCTCTTTAATCTTGCCCCATTATCACCCTAATAGTACCTCCCGATATTCATAAATGTCTAGCAAGACTTTCAGCTATTTGGTATGAAGAAGAAATATCCAGCTAAATTGAGAAGATTACCACATCACCACATAAATCAGTGACAGGCTGCGTGTTATTACAGTTGATTTTTGTTGACAGTTGGCTGTAGGCAGTTGTGTTTCAAATGCCTTTTTTCACTGGGAAATTAAACAAAATTCCATGCAAAATGCAGCCCTCCAGTTCAAAAACTGTAAATCCAAAATTAACATTTCATACTTTAAAAGGTAGCACAGCACAATTTTCCATTGAAAGGTCTGTACAGTTGTCACAAATGGGTGCTTCGCACATGACACTAATGCTACTGATGCCTTTTAAGAAAGCCACCTTTCTCTGATATTATTTTCTTCTCCTAATAATCTGCATACACTATAGTTCGTCCCTATGGAAAAGAAAGAGAGCTCACTTACTTATCTCTCATATGGGAGCATTATGCTTTCAGCAATTCAGACAGATAGGCTGGATGGGAGGGGGGTGGGTTGCCAAATCCTCCGTGATAAGAGGGAACAAATTGTGGCCAGCGAAAGGTTAATCTTCCCTCTCCGAGTCCCTCCTTCCATCTCAGCATAACCTGGAGAAAAAAGAAAACGCGAGACTTATGAAGTGAAAAGCCACACTGGCACAAAACACTGTTCCTACTGGATCGTGTAGCACTTTATATACAATGGCCACACATGACCTAATTAAGGAAAAGCCGTTGCTAAAAGTCAGGAAAGCAGCTTGGGCGATACCAGAGAGAACCAGAACTTGCGAAGGAGTTTCTGCTTCCAGCAGCTGCTGATCTGCCATTTTTTGGCTCGGATATTGCCCGCTGCTAAGCCAATTTTTTAGGGACTCTGGTGTCAGCAAGTCGCCCAAGCAGCAGTAGTTGAGACAGAGAGCCTTCCCCTTCTCAAGACAGGTCCCTGACGTTGGCTCTGTCTTGGACGCGAGCTTGGAGAACACCGCCACCACCAAAAGAAGTTTACAATTTTGGCTATGTATAACACAGCGTATTGAGGCAAAGAACTGCGATGCTTACTCCTGGGCACAGGGACAGGCATGTAATGCAGTTTGTCAGCCAGAAGGTGTTATGCCAGTCTTCACGCAAATACTTTGCTGGCAGCTAACTGGCTTCTGGCCACAGAGAGTCCAACACCCTCTGGTCAGAACTACTGGGTTGAAAACCAAATCACCAGTCAATTGCATCTGGTTCATTTTTCCCCTGTGTTCAAGGGCAGAGGCATAAGACCATGGCGACGATGGCCCGTGTGAAGGATCGCCCTTTCTCCCAGCCCTGTCCTCAGAGGGGACTAAGGATGGAGAGTCCACCTGGTGACCTCTGAGCTGGGTAATCCCACTGCTTGTAACCGAGAGGAAAATACGTTCATACTAGCCAGTGCCAATAAAATTAAGTATTTCAGTCAATATTGAAATGGCTTCATCTGACTTCATCATCAGGCATTTTAAACAGCCGCCTCTCTCTCATTTGCTCATGGCTGGGTCAAGGTTTAGTTTTTACAGCATGTGCCAAACCTTTCCCTGATGTAACTCTGCTGACAGAACCAGACAAGATGTCTACGAGAGCCTGGCCCCAATCATCCATGACGGGGCAAGGTATGTCACCCATACAAAAAAGCTCTCGACACTCTAATAATGGTTAGATTCGCACCTGATTACAGGCAGAGACTAAATGAATTGAGTCAAATAATCCAAGTGAGGTACTGGTTGCTTAGCAGTTGCCCTACTGGGGAAAAAGGACCTGGCCAAGAAGGGTGGAAAATGGCAGCATGAGAGAAAACAGTGAATATGATGGAGCAATCCTGTGCTGTCTATTGAGGTTGGAAACAAGCCTAAACTTTGCTGTTGAGTGAGCTGCAGCCTATACAGATGATTGAATGATTTAAGGTAGCGCTTGTTCGACACTGGAAACATTTATACTTAAGATCTATACAGAATATCATAAAAAGGATTATGCCACCAATACGTTCTCTTCTAACTCTACATGCACATTTAATATCTTAGTATCTGATTTCCAATTAATATTTCTCGCAAATTTTCAAAACCCACAAGAGGCGACCTCCCATTTCTGCTTGGGACCAGCTCCTTGGGAAACCAGGCAGTGAGACACAGACCAAACTGGCAGTGTGAAGGAGCATGGTTCACAGGGAAAACACAATTTCCCAACCAAAAAAATGCCCAACACAAACACGAAGCAGCAAAAACAAAAGCAGGTTTTAAGTACAAAACTGCCCATTCTGATAAAGACGGGAAACCAAAGTGCACGATCACCGGGGAGAAGAGGCTGAGCCGAATGAGACATTATGGCCAAGAATAACTCTTGAAACGATGTCTGACAAGGACTGCAATTGCAGGCAGAAGGTGACTCAAGTTTGTATACACAGACAGGAATCTTCTGTCACACGAAAAGCCTGAGAAGCGTGGCATCTACCTGTGCCTTCAGAGACAAGACAGGTTGCTCACTCCATAGTACAGGGGAGTCCTCCTCCAGGCCTGTGCTCATGCGAGGAGGACGCAGAAAGGCTGATCGAGAGGACGGAGATTTGGGGCCACATGTGCACCCTCACCCCGACTAGGGGAAGGCATCACGGGTGCCAGGGGCTGACAAAGGAGACGCGAGGGCTTTGCTTGAGGAAGAGCCCAGTGGCGAAGCCCAGCTGCAGCAAAGCTGATGTGCCGAGGCATCCTGCTGCATCAAATGGACTCACAAAACAAGTCAGCAAACTCGCACAGAGAACACGTCAACAGCTGAAATGATTTTTAAACAGAGAAGATGAGGCAATGTGGGGCAGCGGAGGTAGAAGCACATGAAGGAAAGGAAGCGCGGGAAGCCCAGCCAGCGATCGTGGCAGAGCAGGTCGCTCCAAAGAGCCTGCACAGCTTTAGAAATGGAAGGTCTTCTCCTGCCGTTCCCTGACATGCAATTCTTTAAAACTTTTGTTTCGCCAAAACTTTTGGTTTTGGCATCCCTACAGACATTGTGTAAAGGGGAGAGTCACTGGGTTTGTTGTTTCAGTGAATGTAAAGGATGCAAGCAACCCCTCCCCTCATCTGGCGTCACTTTCCGCACAGCCCAGGTGATTATATCTCAATAGTAATTTTTGTACCGAACCCAATAAGATGCGATGAAATCATAGTGCTTATTTCACAGAGACATCCGTCTTCGACTGAAAGATCGCGCTTGGCTTTGGATCGTAAGCCGGGGATGTCATAAGAACAAGTCCATTATTCCACAAATGAAGGGAAATACTTTACAAATTTTAGCTGAACTAAGTAAAGAAGAGAAATAAATCTGCAAACCATCAAATGGTGCGTCTGTTTATAATTATTATCATGCAAGAAATATAATGTTAGTTGAGCAACATAATTCTTTTTGTGTTTTGGGATTTCCTATTTTGCATCTTTTTGCCTACAGACCTAGATCGCCAGAGCAGATAAATTTTTTTTCCTGGTGCCACATATAAATGCTTCTTGACAGGAAATTTTTTCTTTCAAAGTATTGTTCATGTGGCTGTATTTAGAAAACACAGTTCAAATACTGTTCTTCACTTTGTTCTTACAAGTTGTGAGTAATACCCAGAATCGTTCACATGGCAAGAGCTGCGCTCATGACAGAAGTCTTGAAATAACGTCAGCTGGCCGTCGCTCACAAGGCACGAGTACTGCAGTCTCTCCTGACTCCACGCTCATCGCTATTAGCAGCTGAAGCTGGATTTAACTGCTGGCGAAATACCAGAGGTATGCAGGCTTAATGCACTGCCTTGAGTCGAGGTGCCCAGAAAACTCTTCAGGAAAAAATAAATTTATAAAATATCCTAAGGGATATGAGAATCGGAGCTGAAATTTAGTATTTTCCAACTGCTCTCACCCTTCCTCCAGGGACTGCCGTTGATCTTTGATCACTTCCCTCATTTACAAACGCTGTCATCTCGCCATTCTCTTCCTACTCCATATCGTTAATACAAATCTGGAAACAATGGCTTTCTCACCGCTAAAACATTGCAACATCCCACTATTTGTTTCCTCTTCTAAAACGGATCATTCATTATAACCCATATCCCCCAAAGAATTTTATCACTTGAAACCTGTTTGCAGTGAATCTAAAGTAGCTGGAAAATAATCTTCTCGGAAATTCCTGCGTACGCTGGAGCCGACTTCTCCTGGAAGCCCAATAAAGTGCCGAGTCCCTCTGCAGGCAATATCCATTTTTCTTCTTTCTGATACAGTCTCCAGCAGTAACCCCTGCAGCTGTGCACGATCCATTTTTTTTGCTGCTGAAATTCACTGCTCAGCTACATTAGCTCTTGTACCTACTTCATCCCGGAGAGTTGCGATAATTGCCTCCTTGCTTCGTCGTTCCCACTACCTCCACGCTTATCGCAGAGGTCAGCTTTTCTTTTCTCTCTTCTATAACCAACTCGTTATTTGCTGGTTTCTCTTGCAAGGGACAGGCTGCTGCTCCCTGGCTCCTGCCCCATTCCAGTTTTCAGGGCGTTTGTGCACCTCGTTTGAATATTTCCTCCAAAAAGGACACCTCTACCCTCTCAGCATTCGAATGTAGTATTTTACTTTGTTTTCCAGGGTCTCCAGCAGAAGAGGGTTTGGGTGAACACTGGCCTGTGTCATGGTGTAGCACCAAAATACGTTTACCTGCAATTTGAGAGTGGCGTGAGCAGGGATTTTCCCAAGAAGAACTAGGCAGCCGTTAGAATTCTGGGGTTTTTTTGTAATAAACTAAATAGATGTAACATTTTAACTTTTTTTTTACTTCAAGAAGGTTATGCAACCACATAGTGTTATAATATATTAAAGGTGAGGCTTGGGACCCAAATTGCCTAACTGCTGCTGGAAAAGAAAGAAACGCTGAATATAAAACAAAATACTGCAGAAAATATCCTGCGGCTGCTGCTAACAGTGAAGATAGTTATGGATATGCAATATTTATCATCGGGGAAGCTCAGGCCAGGTCTTCCCTTTGAACTATTCACAGGCAAGAATAAACCCCAATGTCAGTAGATGCACGGGTGAAAATTCAAAGTGTGTGAAAGGGCAGCCACCCCTCACTGTTTTACAAGTCACGAAACTATCTAAATACCATTGGAGACACTTTAAAAAAAGATGCAGATGATCAAACTCTGGGCTAACCGACCGAATTGAGGAGGACTTCTTCTTGGGACATATCGTATTTTGAAATAACAGCAAATTCTGGACAACTGAGGTGCGGGTAATAAGGTCTGGAAAGCACAGGCAGAACCGGGCTTACTAAAAATCAGGCTCGAAGTGTTGCTCACAAATTGTCACCAAAGCACTGTGAGAGGAGTGCAGACAGGGCAACTTCTGCAGAGATACTAATGACACTCTCACTGCCAGGGGCTTTCAGTGGATATTATGTACCCGTTTCCCTCTTTGAAAATGTGCCTCTTCATGTAAAACAAGAGATCTTCATGTTTTTAAATAACACTCATGTAAAATATCTCCTTTGTTTAGGTGAACTAGCCATCAAGCAGGGGTGATGCTGTTTGGAAATACTGGCATTTTCTGGAAATACAGGCATTTCCAGCTTTTCAACCCATAACAGCACAATGCAGTTGAACTTCCTAATCAATTATAATTCATTACAATATTAACCACAACACTGACCATGCATGCATACATAAAAAAGCAATTCTTTGTCGTTGCTTAACGCTAGCAGGAAGCCCACACAGGCTGGGTGGCCACCCACTCAGCACACCAGGACAAAGCAAGTATGGCTTTGTCCTGAGGCCACCAGTCCAGCAGGAGAGGTAAAGTCTAGTCCCACGTCTGCCGCCAACCAACCCAGCAACCCTGAGTCACTTTGCTGTTTTCTTTTCCCCTCCCACCGTCATCTATTTAAATCTGAATCTCTGTGAGACAGCAAATATTTTTCTTCAATGGGGTGTGCCTGGTTCCTGCCACGGTGGGACTTGTGCCTTGGCTGGGACCTTGAGGTACTGCAGTAAGAAATCAGAAACAGCTGGCAGGTGAGAAGCAGCACCTCTTGACCTCAGCAGAAATCTTCTGATTTCAGAAGTGGCTTGGTTTAATCCAAGAGAGCAAAATACACTTGGGTATCATCCAAATTTGAGCATCCCTTGCTATCTCCGTTTCTTAAGAGGAGTGAAAAGGCAGCCTCTGCTACCACGGTGGGGAATTCGGGTCTTGCAAATGACTTTATTTCTTTGTCCAAGAGTGCAGGTTGGGGGCCATCTTTTCACGAAATGTCCGTGAGCACGCCAGCTGCCTCTCACTTCTCATTTTGCTTTTAAAAAACAAACCGTAGACCACGCAATGCCGCACGACATTAACGCGCAGAGTCTCCTGAGCCCAGCGGGACCTCAACCACTGCCATTTGAGTAGCAGACAGACACCAAAAAAAAATCTGAAGAGCTACCGGTGCGTGCGGTGGCCGCTCTGCATCTGACACCTGCAACACGGGGCCCAGTGGAAAGCATGAGGCCAGCTCGAAAGCTGCTTTCGAGCTGGCCAGCAGCCCCGGCAGCAGCTCTGCTGCCGCATCGTGACCCCCTCCACGCCTGGGATGAGCAGGATGTTCAGGGCCAGCTCTCAGGGACAAAACACCCCGAGCATAAACATCTCCTTGCATAGGTCCCATAGGGCAACTCGTGCCAACGCAGCGTGAACCGCCCCACAGCTGCCAGCAGCAGGGATGCGACAGGGGATGTGGCTTGTTGTTTCTTGCAGGCAGAGCCACCAGCCACGTGCCCAGGGCAAGAGCACGACCCACCGAGCTGCTGCCTGTGCCTGGGGACAGCTGAGCCCAGCCTGGCCAGGATGCTCCCATGGAGCTCCTTCCTCCCTTGCCTCATACCACCCGCGTTTGGGGGCTCCGCTGCTGCACCTAGCACGTTTGCAAGGCCCCATCATGGCTAATTTACTAATTTACACTTCACTTGAGTGGACATGAGGAAGCCCCACTTCTCCCCCATGTACTTATGATTTTATACCTGTTTCCACCTCCGAAATGTGTCGATGTTGTTTAACGCGGCTGTCCCTGCAGATGTGAGCAGGGTGTGTGTTCAACTTCTCATCTGAAATATTTGCATGAGCGGCTGGTTTCTTCTCTGCCCCGCTGGGGAGAGGAGTGTCTTTCTCTCACTTCTCTATTTTGCCGTGATCTATAGAAGTAAGTTCAAAAGGGCAGGAACGAGGGTCTGACATCCTGGCGCTTTGACTCACCCTCGTGAAAAGTTACTGGTGTCAGTACGGCTACAGCTGCTTGCTTCCCCCCTAGCCTCTTTAATTTCTGTTCCTTTGCCACACTCGACGATAAACAATAATGAGCTTTTACATTCCCTTGCTATCTACTTTATGTCTCACAGTCACAGGAAAACATATACACATCCATCCATACATACACACACACATATGCAATTTATCAGTTAACTTCTGCCAAAAAAAAAAAGATATATCTGCTCTGAAGATATGTGTAGGTTGTGGCCTTCAGCCTTACTGGCTTTCAAAAAGCTAGCGATGATAGATATTGTAATAGCTTTTACTGGATTAACATAAAAACTTTGGTGCTGAAGAGCTTTTTCTTCCTCTTTTTGTGCCAAAGACTGTGGTTTGCACTCTACATTTGTTAGCCCAATAAAAGTTGCGTCATGCATGGTACCTTAAATTCCCCATTCTCCAGCACAGAGCAATCTGTCTCTGTCTATCACACTCTCAGTCTTCACGTGTGAGTACCTATAAAGAGACTGCCAAGTAAAATGTTGTGAACGCTGCTCTCCATTCTCACTCACTAAAACTTTGTTGAATTTGCCTAGTTTTACACCTATTACAGCTCAAAGACTTTTTTCCTCTCCCCTGCAGGGTTTGTGGAAGCAGCAAAAGTAGCGGAGAAGGAAAATCTTCAGACCAGCTCACTACTTTCTCCCTTTAAACTGCTGAACAAAAGTATTAAGGTCTCAAAGTTTTATTTTTCTGTGGGTTTTTTTTTCCTATCACTGGCTACTGCAACTCGAAATGCCTCATCTGCATCAGCAGCTTTAGTCACACTGATAATGCAGATTTCCAGGCAAGATACTCAGAGTGAGCCTTCTGTATGGTTCTCTTCTAACACGGAGTATAGAAAATTTTAATCTAACAATTGACTTCATTCTCTCATTTGAGTTTTCATTTTCCTCAAATGACAGGAGGGAAAAAAAAAAGAGAAAAGAAAAAAGAAACACAATTTTTATTGCATGGAAAATGCCTGAGGGGAATGAACTAAATTCAGCACTAACTTGCAAAGGCAGATTTTAAAGTTGCAAAATCAGAACATAATTTGGCCCAATATTTTGTTTCAGTGTTTGGCTCAGTGAAAAAAACAGGACATGTTTTTTCCTGCCTGGGAATTATTGTTAAAATGAAAAATGAGTTTTCACAGACAGAAAAGTATCATTGCTGCAAGCAAGCATGAACAATGCTAAATCTCAGTCATGCGTAAAACCCAAGTAGTGGCCAAAAAAGCGCTTTTCTGAGAAAGCTGGCGATCCCCATTTTGGAAAGTTGTGCGATACCCCACGCCAGCTTGCTTTACCAGCGCCGTCTGTGGAAATTGCTCTCCTTGAAACAACGTCTACCTAATTTGTAGCGGTTAATAACTAATGGCATATAATTTTAAATCCCAGCAACACTTTGCTAGTTCCTGCTTTTAATTAAACCTGACTTGTAATGATGTGGGAAGCAGCGATCTGATAGGCACGAGGCTGGAGCCGCAGCCTGTGATGAGTGGGGCCGGCAGCGGCGGCATTATCCCATGTGTGCTGGCACGGGCGCGCCTGGCAGGACCCCCATCCTCTTCTCCTAAGTACGCATATTAATTCGGAGTCCTGTCAATCAGGGCTTATTACTATGGTAGCGGTGGGCCTAAACTAATCAAGAGCTGCTCACCCCTCTCTGTGAGGATGGGTGAAGAAGCCCGTGGCCAGAACCCGCCGCAGAGCTCCTCTGGACCAAGGGAGCAGGGAAGGCACGCAATGGGAAGTTAATGATGTATTAAAAATGCATGTTAATTAATGAGATTTTAAAAGTTATAGCTTTTTCTTGCACTGTAACAGGTATGCAAGTAGCAGGAGGGCTGATCACAGGTGGAGCAGGCAGCTACCACCTCCTCGCTGCCTGGCACGCCCGTTACTTCTGCCCTTACAACCCCTACGCATCCTCCATCAAGGCCAGGAAATAGAAAGTCCCGTACGTTAAAATGCATCCTGAATATATTGTGTAACAGCAACTCGGACATCATTCAGGCATTAAAGCAGAGATTTGCACGGGCCTAAAACAGATCTGTGCACCTTGCCACCATTTGAGCCTCTGCGCAGGAAAATCCAGAGCAGTTTTGACCAAAGGTCCACGGCCATCAAACCTCCGTCTCGCAGGCGGCGGCTGAGTTTCAGTGTGCAGAGTCTCGAGGCAATTCTCTATCTGCTTCTGAATTTGTTTTGCAATTGCAGTATGTCTCTCTCCATGTGCCATTAAGAGCTCAATTCTTTTATTCGCCCCCCCCTCCGCCCCCCCGCCTTTTTAAAACATCATGTTTATGCAAGTGGACAGGAGGCTCTCATATCTGGGTCACACGTTTGCTGGAGGTCATTGAAAGGCTACAAAATGGAGCATGCTTAATTCTGCTATTTCAGAAGTTTTCTCACATGTACTCAAGACAATTATGCCTATTAAATGAGTTCATTAAATTTCAGAAATCCTTTGAAATTCTGACATACCAAAAAATATGCTGAACTCCTTCCATTTCTTCTAACGCCTCCTACAAATGCTCTAATCCGAGGAGGTACTGGGGACCGGAGCTTGGCTGCCTGTGACGTGGCCAACGTGTTAAGTGTGTCCTGTCTCCACTGCAAGCTGACTAAACTAAGTAAATAAAACAGAGCACCAAGGTCCATCAAGCGACCTTTTGCAGTGTCACTGACATTGGCCTAAGTGCCACTCTACTGAGAATAATTTAGAGACATGGGATAAATGTCACCGATGCTTTTCACGAGCTGTGGGGTTTGTGACAGGATGGGACACGCAAGGCATTTCCAGGACTGAGAATCGGCTCTGTGCTGAGCTGCAAACTTCAGGGATGCGGGAGGAAGGCAAAGGTAGGCTCCCTGTGTCCTTGTCAACTCCTCTGCGCCGCTCTGGCGGCTGCTGTGTGGGACATCCTGGTCTCTGCCCTCCCAAAGGAGCGCGGAGACTGTAGAAGGACATTTCTTAGGCTAAGCCGCATGCGGAGAAAGAGGGCACAACTGAGCCATGTAGCACAGGCGGAACCATCCTATCGGGAAGTAGCTTTTCCCTCAAAGAAATATCCTGATATTCAAAGGTGCTGAGCATCAGTAACTGCCTCGTGAGTGAACAGGAGCTGCGGGTGCCCAGTCATTGCAATTACATCCCACAAATGCTTAGCTGCCTCACACTAACCATCTATGAATGCTTTCTTGTAAGGAGTACTACAAAACATGCAGATAAAAGTTAATAGTTTATTGTTTCAATGTTATTACTATGCAAAGGTAATGTCAGGGGATTGTTTTGGCATCAAGAAGTTCTGGGAACCTACAAAAAAAAATACTCTAAGTTATTGCTTAGGGTAGCATGCCTCTGAGCAGCCCGGTCACTTCTGAGGAACTCTGTATATCCACTGCAGCAATTTGGAAATTAAAATGTACACAAGATGATAGCTCATTAAGAAGTGCTTCTTTTTGGTGGGTAAGAGAGCATTTATCATAGTTGGCCCACACCAACAATCAGCTTTGGACAGAAGCCACCTTTATTAATGAACGGGAGGGAACAGTTTTTAATCTCTCTGAGATCTCTTATCAATTGATTTCGGATGATGTATGGTAGGTTTTATTCTCCAAGAATTATGATACTCCTCAAGTGCCAGCAGAGACCCAATATTTTTTTTGTATGGCTTTGTCTCCTGACACTATGTCATTTCATCTTGACACCACAGCGGTCTCCCTGCAGACTCTGCTATTGTCTCGCATTATCCTTGTCTCCCCGGACTTGCATTGTCCTGCCTTCCCTGTGATCACACTAACTCAGACTTAAACAAACAGGAGGGGGAGGGGGAATAAACCAGCTGATACCTTTGATTAATTTTAGCCACAAAATATTAAACAAGACGGTTTGAGACTCTGATACTGTGAGAATTAACTTGCCTAGATTGATTATGTTTATTCTGCACTCGCCTGAGAGTCACGTAAAGCCCTTGAACACTGCCTGCGTATGATGGCAGCCAGGAGGCATTATACTGGCGTCGAAGAGAGAGCACGCCTTTGGTCAGGTCCTCGGGAAATACTTCCTCCGTCTTCCTGAAGTGTAACTTTAGACCAGGCTCTACCAAGGCCACTTCACTCTTTTGTGCATCCCCTTGAGCTCACTGGTGAATGAGCTGAAATCTGCTCTGTTTCCTTTACTAGGTGGCATGTGTCAAGGATCCCTACGATCACTTTTATTACTTGCTTTATCTAAAGTGCTCCTTGCAGGAGGCCGGGGTGTCAGTGGTCATGAAAAGAGTATAGCTGGAATATAACAGTATTTTATACTCTCTGGGCCAGACAATTAACTGAGGTCTATTAGCGGCTCTGTCTCGAGTCTCAGGCCTGGATCCTGAGCAATAGCAAAGAGGTGTCAGTTCTCCCTCCAGAAAGGGGAAGGACCAGTCTCCTCGTGGGACTCACCCACATGCTGGAGAAAGGCAGGACAAAAGCTGAACAAAGCAATACGCTTTGCTGCGTCTACCACTCTTTTGCTCTCGATGGAAAGCTGCTGAAGTCTAATGGCTCTGCCCCGCTGTTGTGCCATGTGTTTAGAAGGACAGCAGTGGATACTTTAAGGGCTCTGGGTGGGTGGAAGTTCTCAGTAGCAGGTCTCCTAAATCCCCCCAAATTGCTCACATAGCTCCAACGAGGGTTCAGTCCAGCTCCTTCATAAGTCAAGAGAAATTTCGTGATCGGTGTTGTTGGGCAGATCCTTAGTCCTGGAACCTGCTCTACCAGCTTTCACAGGTTCGGCCACTGAGGATTTGGTCCCAAGGGAAAGCAGAGAACAAGGGGAAAGCAGAAAAATGGGGCAAGAAAGAAATCAAATGCTTTCTTTTGGTCAGCTGCTATGGATTTCAGGATCTGAGCCTGATATAGGAGGAAGGACCATATTGACCCTTCATAAGAGAAATCGCTTCAACTCCTATCGATAAGCATGCGCATGGAGTGAAGCACCTGCTCCGATACGTGGATTTCCACATCTTCTCATTATAATCAACTCTAGGAGAATAATGTCACATAAGATGTCAAAAACAAGAAGCAACATGTTAGAAGAGTGCCACTTGGAAATAAAGCCCTGCTTTTATTGGATAGCTGATCTGCTAAAAGCAGTTATTTGAAATATCTGCAGATCGTTGGGATCTGTGAGTAATTGCTATCTGCACATCTCAAATTCTTTACAGTTTTGCTGTTAGACATAGCTGTGCATGTCTATAAATAGTAGAGTAATGTCGCTCACTGCATAATACAGTCTCTGTGTTTTTACAACTCATCATGAACTTCTATGTAATTTATTTTTTATTGAAGAATTCCAATTAATGGCTTCCTGGTGATTTTAAAGCCTCAAATTATCAGTCTCTGAAAACAAAGCAGAGAACATAATTATCATAAACCGAGAATTTTTCATTTTGAAGCTTATCTGTTTGTGCTAAGTATCTTGTCTGTAAGTAATTAGTGCCTTTATTTTTTTCAGTAAAAATAATGACCATTCTATGCTGCACATCCAAATTTTGTTAACTGCTAGATGTACTGTATACATTATATTTGAAAATGCACCACCTTGGACCAGCTTTAAAGTATTTCATCAAATGATAATGGCAACAACAAAATACATCTGTTTGTCAGAATAAATTATGTGACATTAAAAAAAGCTATTATATCTTTTTCTCTTCTAAGAGTAAAAGCCTTTCAAAAATATGCACTTCTTATTTATTACTATGGCGGTGTCGGACGATAGTTAGCTGCTTTTCAGCTGTTTATAATTCCCAACTGCCGATCAGAACCAATCAGCTGATCGTATATACTTACGGAGCACCCTTTACGTGGATACCTCAGTCTTTATTGAGACATCTTTGCATTGTGCTTAGCATGTGCAGGAGTTCAAAGCCGGAAGCAAACCGAACCAAGACTGGAAACAGTCAAGGTAGGTAACAGGAGAAACCTGTGGCATCCTCCCACAAGCACTCCTTGTAAGGGAGGAATTTAAACCCGACATGCAATACAGTGAAATCCCGCTCCTGACCGGTACCTGGGGAACCGGGGTGGAAGGGGAGCGTGTATATTTACAGTCACTCTAGTGCCAAGAGCAGGAGGTTTGTGCCACTAACGTTTCAATCGTGCACAGACCTTTGCACGAGCTTCCTGCACAGTCTCCCTTGGCTGCTCAGTGTCTGGCTGTGTTTGCAGGTGGGATGACTTTTCCCAACTCCAGGCAAATCAGTTTATAACCCGGAGCATGAGGGTTTGTGCTGCCTGCCATCGTTTCATTGTTGCACGCACACACACACCCCCCATTAGACTCGAACAATTTCTGTACTGTACGGCGCCCCCCCCAGATATGTCAAGAGTCCCCTACAGCAAAGGGCTACAAGATGGAGGTAGATCTTGGCACAGGTCTCTGGTCCCACATTTGCTCTGCAAATCCAGAGCATCCTCTAAGCCACAGAGGAGGGTGGGGACCAAGCCCTAAATGAGTATGCCGTGTACCAGCCATGCTCAATATTACCACAAGTCTAACACACACAACCCTGCTTTATTTCCCTGTCTTGTACAGTAATGCCTGTTCTATTGTGGCTCACATCAAGAAAAGAAATCACATAATCAATAATCCAATAGCAATGCGTGTTGATAAAGCAAGGAGGAATGAATTAGGAAGGCAATGAGGACGCTTCCCTACAAGAATATGTTCCTGGTGATCTGTGGACTCTCCTCGAGAACAAGCTCATTTCCAAGTTGCCCCAGACTGTTAATCAAATAACACTGCCAGCCTAAGATAGGCTGGTCTCTACCAGACACTCCACCCTCTCCAATGCCTTCAAACAGGTATGAAGCGACTCCCTGCTTTTACTTTTATAAGGGGTCCTGCTGACTGCAGTAGAAACATCCTAAAGAGAGTGAATTTTAAAATGAACATAAGGTAAAATACTAACTCCATAATTTTATACCATAAACATGTGTTAAAAATCTTAAGTCAAATTAGAGTACCATCTCTTATCAGCTCCCCTCCCATCTCACCGGCCAGCTCCTTGCCCTGTGACCCCCGTGCACCACCCCCACTTCTTACACCGGTTGGATGGTGGATGTCCCTTTGACATCTGAAGGGGGTTTAGGGTCTCTTCCCAGCCTGACCACAGCACAGATTGGAGCTGGTGATCGTCCGGCCCCGGCTCACATCTCCTGCATCCTTGAACCAAGATCCTCGGCTTCACTTCTGAGTTCCCTCATTTTGGCAGACATCCAGGCCAGCTGCTAAAATAAATCTTTTTTTTCCCCTGTGAGCCCTGATGTTCTCCTACTGGCGAAAGGTAGCAATAGTGGTGGTGTTTCTTGGCTTTTATCCTAACTGTGCAATCCACCCCAAGCCACCTCGCCCCCCGTCTCCTAACCACATATGCAGGCTGCAGGATGAAGGAGAGAAGCGCCACAGCTTGCCGTCTGCCTCGCAGTCTCTTTGCTTCCAGGCACTAAGTAAATGTCAGCTTTTTTTACCGTGTTCCAAGATCCTCGGCTTCACTTCTGAGTTCCCTCATTTTGGCAGACATCCAGGCCAGCTGCTAAAATAAATCTTTTTTTTCCCCTGTGAGCCCTGATGTTCTCCTACTGGCGAAAGGTAGCAATAGTGGTGGTGTTTTTTTGGCTTTTATCCTAACTGTGCAATCCACCCCAAGCCACCTCGCCCCACGTCTCCTAACCACATATGCAGGCTGCAGGATGAAGGAGAGAAGCGCCACAGCTTGCCGTCTGCCTCGCAGTCTCTTTGCTTCCAGGCACTAAGTAAATGTCAGCTTTTTTTACCGTGTTACATACATTGTTAATTTTAAAAAGAAATCCAATATCATTGTTTTTCATGGTAGCTGAGGTGATTCTGAAATTTAATAAAAATAGTGGAATTTTTCATTAATGGCAACCAGGGTTTAAGCTAGCACTAACTTTCTATAGCGGCAAGACAAGAGAACAGATAAAAGGAGGTCATCCTCATCTTGTTACATTACAACTGTCTTCAGTCACAACTTCAATGGCAAAGAATTCAAATGCATCGCTGTTGCTTTACTGAATTAACATTAAAAAAGCCTGGCACAACA
>NW_008824358.1:3992548-3993793 GCF_000699105.1 Pygoscelis adeliae | reverse complement strand
TAATGTTTTCTATAAGGCAAAAAAATGCAAGGGCAAGGAAATTATGCAAAATACTCTTTCCTGATAGGGTGTTTTTATTGCTCCAGATCTGGCAGGGACAAATTACAGGTTATCAGGGTAAGAACACAGTCAAAGCATCCTGCAGCCTAATCCTGCTTTGGTGGCAGCCCATTCCTCACGGGAACCCCTTCTCCAATGGGTACCCAACTGCATTATAGAGCCAAGCAGGGAGGTGCATCACTCATGGAGAAATTACTATCCTGTAATCTTTAGCATCTGTGTATTTAAAGAGTAGATACCAGTATGGACTTTGCCTCCCATGACTGCAGCTCTGTGGTCTGCCACCACCACATTAAGGAAGAAAACTAAGAGGGAAGAATGTGAAAAAAATATTTTGATTCCAAAGTATATTTTCTTTATGGCTGTTATTGGAAAAAAATTCTACATTCAAACTATGCTGTGCGGTATTTGTTCTTTCGACTTTGTTGTTGTAGAAGGGCTCCCCAGGTCTCACCCATATCCAAGGCCAAAGTAAGTAAGGTCCTTCCTCTCCCCTAACTCTTCCATTACTAAATCAGCAGTTTATCATCTCTTCTCCCAAGGCCACCGTTGAGTGGCCACCTTACAGCATGTTTGCAGTCAGCAGAAAAATCAGGAAAGTCAGCCAGTGGCCATCCCTGCAGCACATGGGACTCAGAGGAGTACCAGCAAGATGCTCATCCATCTCCCAGCCAGGTCACCTAACGATCAAGCACATGCTTTTCCCATGCCTGTTCATCACTACGTAACCAAAAAAGCACAGAAAGCAAGAACAATATCTGTTTACTCTACAGTGACGTTACCCCATCAACGGTTGCGGTACCTTTTATATGTAAGGATACATACAACCGTTCCTGAGCTTGTACGGAAGGATTGATATGAAAAGCAGAGAGCGGACACCCCTACAAAGTAAACTCCCAAAGAGCCTGCCCAACTCCAATGTCACATACACTTTTATTTTGGCATCTGTATCTTCCCATCAGCAAGACCTAGTTTAACAAGAAAAATATGCCTTCCCCCCGCCCTCAGGCTTCTGAGTCTGGCTTCTTGATGTTCAAAAGCCAAAGAGATCCCAGAACCTACTTCCTCTGAGCAAAAATACAGACTGAAGTTTAGCCTCAGGTTTTGCCTCTGCCAGCACCGCACTCTGATATTAGGAAACATCAGAGATTACAGAGAAACCAAGAGCAGCGCTTCAGCCGGAAT
>NW_008824358.1:3990291-3992532 GCF_000699105.1 Pygoscelis adeliae | reverse complement strand
CAGCAGGAAGACTGAAAAAATATGAATGACTCTTTGCAGAATGGCCCTTTCTTTCTGCAGACTTGCATTTCTAAGTTAAATTTGTCACATATTTTTCCAACTTGTCACTGCAAACAAGGAACTTACCGCAGCAAGAAATTCACTGGGTTTTCCCAGATATTCCCCAAACAGTCATTGTTTCTCTCCCCGAGCATTGTCGGTGCGGTTCAGGGCAGAACTTCCAGGCTGGCGGATGGCGCTTTGTGCTGGATTGCCCCAGCCACAGCAGCAGAAGTCACTGGAAACTTTGGAGTTGGAAATGGAAATTTGTGGTAATATGTGATAATGAGGAAGACGGCTCTTGTCTCTGCTGCAGAAGCCTGACCTTTCAACAGAGCAAATGTCAGGGAGAGATACACAAATGTGTTTAGACCAATATCAGTTGCTTCTCTGCCGGGGGTGCTCACTCAGGCACAGGTACAGCAAGGAATTTGCAGAAGGGGCACAGTGTTGCAGGTCAGTCTTGGAGAAAGTAGCCCTGGAAATCATACTCCTAGGAGTAAGGGGCCAGATCCTTACAACAGAAGAACGGACGGTGCATATCCCGGTTTTGGCATACCCGTGGTGGCACCTCACAACACCAGTTCACACAGAGCAAATAGTGCACTGTGTTTCCACTGGTCTAGTCTCCCTTCTCTGTCTGCTTCACCCAGAACACTTCTGGTTTCCAGAGGTACGAGAAAGGACTGAGCTTGCAAATGGGTCTGAGGGAGATGAGTCAAGTTGTGGACCAGAGTCAAAAGCCAGAAGGGCAGCTGGCTTGGGCAGGGGTGTAAATCCATCGCTTGGGATTCAAGACCTAGCTTGTGGCCCATCACCTGCGCACCTGGAACATCTGGGTGTCTGCACATACTCTTCTCAAATGCTGCTTTGGTTCCCCCATCAATTAAGGAAGAGCTACCACTATGCTGGGGGTGGGTCGGGGGGAAGATCTGCTTCTTACTCTTCCCACACTAAGATGGGGACATCTGACACAGTGACAATACAAATCACACCTATGTGATCCCAGGTGTCACATCCACCTCTCCTCCTCGGTCCAGGGAAGCCTAACAGGACACGTTTCTAAAAATCCACATATTTCACCCAAGCAAGCCCTTAAATTAAGCTAAGTTAAATGCATCCGCCTCCTTTCCTAAGGGGAGCTGCACCTACGTAAAGGAGACCAACGTAACTGGTCCCTCAGCACAGAGTCCGTCAGGCCAGTACATTCAAACAGCACAATCAACAACTTGCCATCACAGACCAGAGGACACCAGGCACCTTTTGGCACTAGTTTCGCTTAATTTCTCAGGTACAATTAAAAGGTAGGCGAGCGTATCTCCTTTAAACTACGTAGGAGGGTGCACATGGAGTCAGCACCCTTCGGCTCCTTTTGAGCCATGCCACAGCAAGGCAAGAACGTCCGTGCCTGAATCTGAACGTTGCAAAAGGTGGGACCCCAGTGCCCAGAAACCTGCAAGCCTACACCGGACCTCCCGCGACTGCATTTCTTGTGCCGGGGAGGAAAGGCAATATAGCAGAGGCACGCATAATTGGTCATTAGCTCTTTGCTTTAGCCTCGCAGCAGAGATGCTCTCCCCAGTAAGAGGCATGCAAGAGCTCTGCAGAGAGCGCCCCAAACACAGTGTCGGCAAGCGCACCGGGTAGCGGCCATGGCGTATGGATCATACACCGAGGGGCTCGGCTGGTTCATCAGGGCCACGAGAAGAAGCACCTTGCTGCTGCAAGGGAAAAGTCCAAGAAGTCAGCAAAGTATAGTTACAAATTGTTGTGCTTCCCAATTTAGTAATGCTGTTGGAGGGATAGGAGAAGGTAATAAGCAGAATTTTCTAGGAAGCATGCTGAAAATAAGGTACTAAGAAAAGTCACTGAAAACGTCAGGCAAGCCAACAGGGAAAGGTCCAAGGAGCGAGCAAAAGCACAGCATATATTTTTTCATCTATTCAATCTGACCCTGGGCCCGGTGCCACAATCTTTTTAAGGTTAGTGGTGGGAAAGCTGCCTTTTGAATGTTTGCAGAGGCCTATTAACATCCTGTGCTGAGGAACCTTAAACCCCAGGTAGTATTTCAGAGGAAATGGACAGCACAAAACACAGACTGAAAATTAACCACAGCAGACCCCAGGCCTAAATAAGTTCCACTAGCCCTTTCTGAAATCACTTAAAGGCTTTCCTTCCAATTGGACTCCTGCCCAACCACTT
>NW_008824358.1:3975383-3990245 GCF_000699105.1 Pygoscelis adeliae | reverse complement strand
GGGGGGGGGGGGAAAAGAGGAAAAATAAAAGGGGAAAAAGAAATCTATTTGGCTGTGTAATTTAAACATTCTTTGCAAAATAATAATAAAAAAACAGTTTAACAAAAATTGCAACTGTAGCAGGATCGGGAGGGTAACTTGGTGAAATACTCTGAGGATGGCTGCAAACCTCTAATGGAAAGTTGTGTAAGTGGCTGAGGCCAAAGTAGGCATTAATTACAATGAAAAATCAGTTTAGTGCAGGCCACAACTAAATTGGAAGCTGGTCCTCTAGGTAAAACAAAGAAAGTGAACAGAAGCTTGAGATTTGATTACATGGCAATACAAGAAAAATGTGCTGTATGTTGTCTATTATTAAAGCTGCTTTTGGGCCTTCTGTGTGTGCCTAAGGGATTTTAATAAAAAATTAGTAATAGCCCTGCTGCCCTGGCTCGCTGCGGCTTTTGGGGCGTTTGTGGGTACAAGGCTTGTTCTGCAGTACAAATTAAGTCACTTTAGACAAGCAACCTTGAAAGCATTATGTGATAGCAAAGTTCAAGCGGTACACTTCTACTTTAAGAGGACACAGTCCCTTGCTGGAGGCCAGCTCTGGGTTTAGAAGCAGCAATACAATTTCATCAGGAAAGAAACCCTGTAACTGTTATATTTGTCTTTGATTATTCTTGGCAGCACTAGAAATACATATCCAGGTTCATAAACACTATATAAGTGTATAAAATACTGCAGAAGAGCGAGTTAAAGGCAAAAAGTCCCCAATCACAGGAATTTTATTCCCCCCCCAAATGCTAACTCTATAACCTCTTTACATTGATGTAATGATATTAATAATGTTATCTTGATTGCTAATATCAGCACTTGGTCCTTGGCATGGCTGGATACAACTAAGCCAGGAAAGTTCACCTGGATTAATTTATAAATACAAACACCACCCCCACCCCACCCCCAAGTTTATAAAGCTGACTTCTCTAATCCCTTTCCTAGAGATAATTAATTTCACCTTAAAATAAATATGTTCTTTATACTCCAGTATATCCATACCTCAGCGGATCCAATTCTGCCATTAAGTCCCTGGTTACGACTTCCTGTAAACTAAAGGCAAAATTTGCTGTATGCAGAATTTTCTAAAATCCAGGGAAATAAGGGGAAAAGGAAAAAAATATCATAGGGCTAAAGAGACAAGGAAACATCTAGGAGGAGACCACAAGCAGCTTTGAGTCTCCTTGGCGGTGGGCTGCTGCTATCAGCTGCTCCAGTGGGTCCCCATCCCTCCAGCACTACATGTTGGGAGTGAGGGGTTGTACAGCTCCTGAATGGGTGAACATTTGGGATTGTTTACATCACAGACATCGGTCATGTCTAGAAACACTGCCCAACCCCAAAGCCCTGCCTGGGTAGGAGCGCACAGTTCATCTGTACTCCCGTATTGCCAATGTTTGCTATTTTGCTATGAGTTGCATCAGGTTTCTGTGATTTGTACTAAAGAGTCTCCTCGTGGGTTATTCCCCCCCTGCCCAAGCCCATGTTTGCTGCTCTTTTTCCTTGCAAAGCACAATATGGAGAAAGCATCCAATTCCTTTCTAAAGGTACCAAGCAAGAAGGGGGAAAAAAACCCCAAAAACAAACCACAAGAGAAGATCTGCCGCTGGTCTAACTCCACAAATTTTAAACCCACCTCATCATTTTTCAAGCCTGACTCACGACTGGGTGCCTGAGGTTGCCAATTTGGCAACTCTTATCCTAAACCCAGTGGCTTGCTGAGCTGTTCCCGGGGCGAGCGATGCTAACAGGTATGTGCAGCCCTGGGCCCCTACTGCCCATCAGTGTGACACGGACAGTGTCCCCGAGTGCTGAGATGGGGAAAAGGGCTCCTCTCTGTAGTGTGACCTAGAAGAGGTGCTGGAAAGGAAACAACTTTGGCTTTCAGCCCCTTGTCACACAGATGAGTTGGGCTTCAAAATCCTTTTATCCCAGTCACATGTAGCTGCAAGCACTGATTCATGTCACTGTGTGCCATGCAGTCCCTGCTCGTACTGACACCTTTCTTCTTTCTAGCTGTGCACTGCGTGTTTTGCAGTGTCAGGCAAGGCTGCCACAAGAAAGGACTATCCCAGTTTACTGTTTCAATGACCAGCAGAGTTATTTTATAGTACATAACCCATGCACGGTAAAAGATTACTTAAAAAAAAAGTTGACATGAACACTGAGCTCAGAGTAGGGTTGTTTTTTTTTTAAAAAAATATGGGCATTACAAAAAATAAGACATTGAAAACCTGTAAATTCCTCCAGAGCAGAGGAGCACTGGGGGTGGGTGGCTCGTCCCCATTACGCACAGACTGCTGCTGTTACACAGCCCACACCTCCTCTCAGTGAGAGGATGAGGAGGGGCAGAAGGGATTTCCCTCGGGAAAACCTGCGGGGACTCAGTGCAGCCAAGTCAGCCTTGTGCACCCCAGCGCTGAGGTTGCACAGCGGTGAGCGAGGAGGGTGGGAAAACCAAACCGCCGTGTCTAACATTTCCCAGCAGCTCTCCTGAGCTGACCGCAAAGCCTTTTAATCCATTGCAAGCGATGGGCTCACTCGGTGATGGTTTGCAGTGGCAGCAGACAGTGCCAGACGCCAGCCCAACAGATAAACTCCACGGCTGGCAAGCGAGGAACTGGGGCACGTCTGCCAGTGGGCACTGGCAGCGAATAGCCTTATGTAGCTGGAGTATTAAAAAAACCAAAAAACAAACAGTCCTCTTTACATATAGCATACATACCTATATACACACACACACTTTGCAATATATCTGACGCGTGTTAGTGCGTCAATGCTTGCGGACAACCCTGGAAGGTATATACATGTCCCTTCTCTTTCTTTCCAAACCTGTTTACTTTTCCTAATGAAAAGCCACAGCCTTTGAGGCCGCCTGGCACCACATCTGCTCAGCGAGTGCAGAAGTGGTCTCCAGAATCAAGTCTTTTTCTCCAGTATCTCTTCTGCTAAGGTCTGTGAAAAAACAATGTGGAAAAATAAGAAAAAGAATAAGGAAAAAGAAAAACCAACTTTTGTCTGTGGATTCAAAAGAGCCCTCTTTATGCCAGATTCATCTACATTAAATTGGTCGCGACCTTCCAGGTGTCTTTAAGGTTGAAGTGTTTGCTGGACCATTTAAAGCTCCTCTCGCGGGCTCCTGCGACCCTCCTGACATGGAGAGCCGGGCTTTTAAGAGTGTAGCCACCTTGTCAATGCTCAGAGGTCACTAATAGCCTGCCTTGGGCCTTCCAGCGGGTCGTGTTTGGCTTGCTAGCCCAACACAAAGGAAAAGGAGAGGAAAGATGGGGAGGGGGGATAATTATCATTCTTCCCCCCCCCCCCCCCCCCCCCAGGCTGAGAGTTATGCTCCATGTCACTGTGTTAATGCGCTCGCATCCAGGGAGACACATAATGCTCCTCTCAGCCCTGTTTATTAGTGAGATCCATTTGCAAAAGGCCCTTCTTTTGTACCACAATATGAATGTGCTTTGATGGCAAATAATTACGCTAGTCCTTTTGACATGAGGATCCACAGGCTGCCCTAGTTAAGCCAGTAATTAGCCTGTCCTCCTCTTTTTTTTTTTATTATTATTGAGAAACTACAAATTATCCTCATACGAGCACTGGCCATTCCTTTTTCTCTTTTCTATTCTGCCTCTCTCTCTCTCCCTCTCTCCCTCTCCCTTGTATCTCTCGGCACTTTGGATAAGGGGAATGCAGCTGCACTAGAGCAAGATAAAGCTCCGCCATCAAGATGATGAACAATTTGGATGAAGAGGCTTCGAGATGAACACAAAAGCTGAAGAAGTGCGGCTGATGCAGCCCCGGACAGCTGAAGAATGCTGCAGTCTGCAGATGAATAGCCCTCATTTGTGAATATACAGATTTTCCATGATGAATAAAAACTGAGTGTAGGTCACAATAAATAAACTTTTTTTTTTCCCTTCTTCTTAAATAATAATTCAGGTTCCCGGCACCAAACAGCTGTAAATTGAAGGTTGTGCTTAGTTTTCTCAACTCTCAAAGGGGATAATTAAGCTAAGCTCATATTGTTTGATATATTAGTGTAATGATGAGCTACTATATTCTGGCTTGTTTCGAGTTATTTTAGGGTTTTTTTCCATTATCTTTTTTCTTAAATTACATTTCAAATGCATTTTAAATGTAGAAACAGCATTTCTGAAACACAGTTGCCCTGTGTTTGGGTCTATCTGAAATGTATTCATATAACATTTAATTAAAGATGCAACATCCCCTTTTTTGGAAAAAAGCATGGAGGTAAAAAAAAAAAACCACAAAAAAACGACATTATTCAACTAGTCCTGACATCATCTCAGTCAACTGCCAAACCTTTATCCTTATTGGTGCAAGATCATTAGACAGAGCTGTATTCTTTCTCATCACAGACAGTCATTAACCTTCTGAAACTTCAGGACTGGTATTTCTTAGCAACCATAAAACCCCTTCAGCCCCCATAATTTTTTTCATAATTTCTTTCGAAGATCAACAGAAGGCAAATATAATTTCTGAATTTCTGATTTTACCTGTAAACTGGGTTTTACACTCATAGACTGGCGGATGTCATTTCTTTTAGGATAGCCGACCAGGTTCTGGGATCTCCAAGAAGTTTAAAACATCTACAAGTCGAAGAGCCATCTTGGGAAGGAGAGTAAAAACAAAGGCAGCCCATGAACCTGAGTGCAGGTGGAAAGCAATGGTCCCAAACATGCTCATAAAAGTAGGATATGCTATTTTGACAGCGCGTCTGCTGAAGTAGATGAAACAGTCTTGTCTACTTTCCAGATGCCTCAGACTGACACTGATCAATTAATTTGGCTATGAGGCAAGCTTTTACCTAAAGATACTGGAGAAGGAGTTAGCAGTCCTCTCAATAAGTCCTCTCAGCGCGTGGGGCACTGCTACCTACACTACCCAGCTGCACTCTGTTGACCAACTGGTTGATACAGTCCCAAAGGACTAAAGAAGAGAAGCTAGTGCAGTTCCCACAAGTGTGTTTACACTTCTGGGGACAAAAAGGCAGGAAAAAAGCACATGTTTAGTTTTCACATTGATTAGGTTTCAACCTGAAACCCTCATCCACAGGAGGACTACTCATTAAAAGCATTTGTTATCTAGTCGCTTCCCAGGTCAGAACCACACATGAAGCCTTTCTGCCATACTCGCAACCCACAAAAGTCAAAGAACCTCACCTCTAAAGATCCTAAATTCAAACTCTGTGCTACAGAGTATATTAGAGAAGATAGAAATAAGGGAACAATGCAGTGATTTGACTTTGAGTTTCAGTATTGAGTATAAAGTTCTGCTAACCCAAGTCAAACAGACTCTTCCTTTTGCCCACATTTTGAGAATTAAGTCCCACAGCACACTCTCTTTGTTTACTTTCTAAGGCTATGGCACAGCTTCATGACATGGTGAGAAGAGACAGTTCAGATATTTCAGAAAAAAAATAAGATTATCCTACATCTTGGCCTGTTTCTGGAACCAATGCCAAGCCACATGCTTTTTACGGTTCAAAAATGTGTGCGAATTGTTCTTTTCATCTCTAGTTTGGGATCAAAGGGAGAACAGCCCCTGTGATATTTACAGCACAACTAGAAAGAAACTCCAGAAGTCTTCCACCAAAGCCTGTTCTTATGAGGTTGCCCAGTTGCTTTGCACAGCCAAGATGCTCACGTGGTGTGGGTGTGGGTGAGCGGGTGCTGTGCGGCTGGGTGCCAGTGCCAAACTTTTTCAGCGCTCTCAGCCTCAGTGGAGATACATCATCCCAGTTTCCCAATGGGGACTACAAGTCCCACAGTCACTTGCTTGGCCTGTTCTCAGACTGCAATGAGGCAGCCCAAACATAGAGGATTTCAGTGGGTTCAGGATCATGTTCCCCATCTTTGTTACAAGCTTGGCATGGTCTGCTCTAAAGCTTTGCCCATAATCCACCACCCTCATGCTCATCCCAGCAAACAGGAATGAGGTGTCGCCACAGATGAGGTGGGCCCCAACTTTCTCCTCCTAGGAGCATCCATCTCCACAATACACTATTCACAACCGTGTTAGGAAGACCAATTATCAGAAATTGCAAGGGGCGGGGGGAGAAAAGAAAAAAGAAAATTGTTTTTTCCCCCACCTGGGAGAAATTTCCCACCGGCAGTTCACTCCAAGAAAGCACAGCAACAATCCTGATCCAAAGGCCATTAGAGACTGTGAGTCTTTCCGCTAGCTTCAAGGGAGTTTCAACCAGGTCATTACTAAACTCAGTGAAAAATAAAACTCGGGGCTTTACAACGCCGTATACCAGAGAAAAGCAGGGAACCGCGCGCCATCCCCAAGGATCACAGCTCCCAGGGCCCTGCGGGTTTCTTCACAGTGGCACTGATCGTGGTCAAACAGGCTCAGATTATCGTCTAGAGCCCATCCAGCACTTAAACTGATGATGGATTTCCATTCATGCTTGCGGTAATGGCTGAACATTTATTAACTCTTTTCTCACTCATTATCTCCCTCCTTAAAAGGGTGCTCACAGCAAAACCAGGATCAATAGTTAGGAAAACAGATTTTTTCATTTGACAGGTGTGTAAAAAAAACCCTTTAATTTGTATATAGCCCTGTATAGACACTGTTTACCAATTAAAGATGTATTTTTAACAGCCATGAAATTATTATTCATATTGTTGTTAGGACCCCGAATTCCTCATCAGAGCTGTGCTGTGCTAGGGCCTGTACATGTCTGTAATAAGACAGAGGGAGAAGGCAGCTCCTGCTCTGAAGAGGTTGCAATTTTAGCATGCTATAAGAGACAAAGAAGTGAAATGAACCATCCAGGAGACAGGAGGGGTTGAGGACAAGGTAAAGGTGGAAAAAAAAACCCCAAACCCAAACTGTTGCTGTGATAAGTTCAGCCTCAGTTTATGTTATTATAGGATTTCAATATTTTTCAGATTATGCAATCTGATTTAATAATCAGTCGTTCAATACAACTATTGTTCTTCCTTGTCTCTCCCCAAGAGTTGATGGAGGTAAAAGGCACTCATGCCCTAGCGGGAAGCTCCACTCTCACATTCAAAAGTTAAGACTCACCCAAGGGATCATCAATCAGTAACTCACTTTAAAATTCTCTTTAAAATGTTTTACTAGCTCACTTTACTTGGCATTTTTATCACTATTTATATCTCTAAAACAGTGATATAATTAGTAAAGCTATTAATGTTTCTTATGTTTAGCCTTACAAAAGCTACAAATATCTATAAATCTGGCTTATGGCAAAATAAATAATGGTAATAATTCTGTCAAGCATCAGTATGATTTGCTGGACAGCATTGTGTAAACCAAGCAAATATCTGAACCATTAATGAGCTTAATCTGTGCTATTTAACCACCCCTTCAGTATATTGTTCTGCAGGCCAGAGAGGAGCGTTCAGGTTAGTTACTTTGCAAACTTCCCTCCTCTGCCAGCATTTGCTTTCCCACAAAAGCGACTGGCCTGATTTTACCCAATTCTGCCTTACACTCTCCTATGACTTGAGTCAAAAAACCTTATCAAATGTGTGGGAAAGGGACTTTTTTCCATCCTTGTGAAACTTTGATATTTCAGAGACGCTGATGTTCTGCATGGATCCAGGATCTTTAGGAGAAAAAACAAGATGAAACAAAACAAAACACCCACCACCAGCAAAAATCCCCCTCTCCTTTTTTTCCTTACTATAAGTCACTTTTTTAGTGGTGAGGGCATTCACTTAGGACACAATAAAGTCAGTTGTAAGTCTCTGCTCTGCATGGTTCAAACCAGTAACGGGAATCTGGGTCCCAGCATCTTCGCCTTAGGGTTAGGCTCTCTTATTCAAGCCAAAATTTATACCTCAGGCAGGAGAAGCTTTTTCACCTCTAAAACATCAAACCAGGATGTTACAGAGTCCTGATTTTTGTCATATTGCCTGTTCCCGATACAGGGACTTTTGTGAAAACTCCTGGACAGCTCAAGCACTCAAGACTTTGAGCCATAGCATGGGCCATCCTTTATTCCATTAACACTTGATTTTCTTTGAAATTGAGTGGTTTTTCCACATATGCACAAAAGAAAAACCAACAGAAAGCATACACCATGCCTTGGCAAAATAATACAAGCTCCTGTTCTCCGCTGCTTCTTACCCCATGGAAAGATTTTCCCCACTTCAATGAGGGCAGACATGACCCAAACTTCCACAGACTGAGCTGGGCTGACCTTCAGCAGCCCAGGGGAAAACCATAAATGCCGATCTAAATACAAAAACACTATCCACGGCATTACCATTTTCAATAAGAAAAATAAATGTCTACACTCACGAGCCCTGAGTAATAGGCCTTTTAAGTAAAAGTATTAGAAAAATATATCAGCTATAAGATATAATACCGGCAACTACTACCACAGGATGGGCATTTTTAACTTTCACTCTAAAATGACTGGATGATAAGAGAGTACAATATATATTTTGAATTCAGGGTGAGAAGATCTTTTTAATATAAGTGTTTTATGATGTAGTCATACATCATTTCTAACTAAAATGCAAAACAAAACACAATCCTTTTCTGAAACATAGATAATGATGGATTTTTGTTATTCTATTTTATTCCATAAGATAATTCTTCAACCCAAACTTTTATTTTATTGATGGCATAAGATGGTCCCAGTACATCTTCTTCCATGTCAGAGACAGTTTCATGAAAACTGTGAGCTAAAAATCAAGTGTCTTTACAGAGAATTTTTGGATACGTGATCATTTATTGGGATAGTCCCACATGATGGGATTAAAAGAGATTAAAAGGACCAGGTATGTTTTGTTGATTGCTTTGGCACTTGAAAACCCCTCTGATCTCAGAGCAGGAGTTTTGTGGGTATTATTATAATAATAATGGGGATCTTGGAAGACAGGAGGTGGATAAGCAGAAGGGAACTAAATCCAATAATGTTTGTACTGTCACAAAGCCAGGAAGGTTTGGGATATGATTTAATCCTATGGAGCAGGCCTACCCAACACTCCTAAGCAAGAGATAAACAAATAAATATATGCAGTAAAATAGAAGCATATCTGCAAAGTGAAATCCCTCACCCTTCCCCAGGCAAAATATTTTTTCCCCTCAACTCCAAAACTCACCAACAATTTGGCTGTGTGTGCTGAGCAAGAATCCCAACAAATTGCTGCCTCCTCCCTTTTATAGCCTCGGCAAAACATGACATCCAAGGAATTGCCTGTGCTTTCTGTCTCTTTCCTTGTTTGCTTTCAAACAAGGTACTACCAAAGCAAACTGTGTCACTACCTATAAGGAACCAAAATATTTTAAGTACTGACCACTGCAAAAATATGAAACACCTTTTTTAGTACTTGGTTTAAACAGAGGGATAAAGGGGAAAGGAAAATGGCATTTCCCACCACTCCAGTGTTAGGGATGGCTCTTCACTGTGTCATTGCCTTTCCAAATATCTTACTGTATCTACCACAAGACAATTCCTCCATAATCTCTTGTCCCAGAGAGTCCCAGGCTTGGCTTCCTATGTTATCGTGACACCCACATCCATTTTCTTTGATCAATTTACTAGCTTAAAGCCTCCACTTCTTATCATCACCAGCAAGTTTTGTCAGTGTGCAGGCTAAGCCAGTCTCAGAGGTTACTGACCATCACATCACTCCTTGTAGGTTCGGCAGGTGGGGGGTCAATTGTGCCCTGCGCTACACCCCCTCTGTCCTCACACCTTTAGCCGCTGTACCACACGTCTGTTGACGAGATGTTTTCTTATATTCACAAGTTCTGCCCAGCATTTGACATACAGTTTAAAAAAAAAAAATAAACTTTTTTAAAGACTGTATTTTTAAAAAAGACTTTTCCTGAAACAGTAGATGTTAGAATAGTGGTGTGAGGTTGTACAAATTTTATCACTTCTCTGTGTTTCAAGAAAATCCAAGTTAAAACCTCAACTTGTAACACGTGCTGTAATTCAGTCTTCTCATGAAGTCAATGGAGCAACGCTGAGTTACACCAACCGATGATCTGGCCCATGGCAGGAAAAGCCAGAAGAGGACATCATCTTGCCCATTGCTCACTAGGTCTGCCTGACCAGTGCAAAGCCACCCAAACTAGCTCCAAGGCAAGCTGCTTTGGACAACCACCTCCATCTCACCTGCAGCCCTCCCAGAGCTGTGGTGGCCATCCCACTGGGGCTTTCCTACCCAAACAGTACTCAGGTTACTGTGCTACAGTCATGCCTCAACCTGTGGATCAGATCATCATTCACTATCTTCCCCGATGACTCCTAATTATTGTCCATTTTATAATAATTTAGATAATACTTAGCTTTTGCCATGTCAAACTGTTCTGCGTGTACCAGGTGAGACAAACCTTTGCAGTGAAACCTCTGGCAAAGAGCACCTTGGCAGCGGGCTGTCCCAAACGATGCCAGAAACCAAGACTAAAGACCAGTCAAAAGCAAGGCTGTTTACATGGCCCAAGGAAAAAGGTAAATCTCAATTTTGGTAAATTGCAATTCCAGTAAGTTAATATTTTTTTTAGAAGATGCAACTGAAATTTGAGCAGCATGGAAAGGCTAAAGAGGGGAAAACTTCTTCCCCTCTCCTCCACTTGGAGACCTACCATTAGCCTCAGCCTCCTTTAAAGCAACCCACTGCTACACAACATGGATCTGTACAGGGATTACATTCAACTGAAGCTTACCATATTGCAGACTTACACTTGAGAGAGAGATATAAACCAAAGAAAGTTTATAATGAGAGTCGGGTGAGCTCCACCACCGCAGCCAAAGGCTCTCTCCGCTGTTTAATAAGGTTAAAAATAGTTGGATAGGAAGCACTGGAGCAGGGGACTGCGACACATCTGCAGCAGAGACCCAGGGACTGCTTTTATAGCAGTTTAATAAAATAAAAAAACACACCCAAAAAAACAGGCCTGTAGTTGTTCTTGTTTTGAGTTCTTACACTAACTACTTTGTCTATATACCTCCTGAAGCTTTTGGCTGTGGTGCATAATCAGAACAATAGCTCAGAAGAAGCCAGCAGTCCTGGTTACAATTAGTCAGGACTATTTTAACTACCTGTTGGGTTGTTATAGATTTAAAAAGGACTGGCTGGTGAGAAGAGGGTTTTGGCAAAAAACATCTCTGCTGAGTTAGGGAGACTTTTGGATTTTATTTTTTTTTAAATATTCAGCATCATAGTTTGGAAAGACTGTTTTTAAAAAACTGAGATATACGCCTTCCCTCTGTTTTGCATGCCCTTTTATGACTCTTAGCTCTCCAAGGCAGTCCATATTCCTTATTTACACACAGTGGCCAGCACAACAGCATCCTGTCCCCAGAGCTCAGTCAGAAGAGAAATAAAAACAATCTGAAGAACAAGTGAATCACAGACATCAGTGCGAACTTCCCTTAAGTCCTGGATGAAAAACCCCATGAAATTCGCAAGGGAAAGTCTAAATGCATTAACAAAAAAAATTTACACAGATATGAGAGAGAAGCTCCATTTAGAATAAAAGGCAGCAGAGACCAAACTGTAAGAAGCCAGGTTTTGAATGAGCTTTCATTATTCATTGACCCAGGTTTCTTCTTTATGTTATGCAGAAAGCAAAAGATTAAACCAATGCCAATGGGAGCGGAGACTGGAGGGTGGGTGCTGTGGACAGGCTGGCCCCACGGAGGTGGGGAGAGGGCACTTTGACTGTGCTCGGGAAGAGGCTGTGGCGTGCTCAGAACTTCACAGCACAAGGGTGCAGTGACTCAGCTAATTGGCGAAGATAAAAGGCAGGTTTTTATGAGACAGACACCGTCATTATCAGAAATGAAGGATAAAAACTTGAGCAGCTACATCTCATTTTATCGCTGGGAAGTCTCAGAAGGAAAAAAGAATTATCGAAGTTTTTGATAGTTCCATTTAACTACAAGAAAACTATGTTAATGTAACCTTAAAGGTTTGACTAAAACCTACAAAATCAAGGCAATTCAGAGTTCAGGCCTCAGCTTCTTCCCTAACCCACCCGCAGTGCCCGGACCGTGTGAGACAAATGCTGCCTGCTTGGGGACACAGTCTCATTTATACAGGCAAACCATACTGCTGACTCTTGTAACCCCAACAGTACACCCCACACCTCTAGGATAAAATCAGCCCTTAGAGCTGCACACAAAATGGTCTTATGTTTGCTGTGTTTTTTCTTTGTTTCTTGTGATGAAAATATAAAAGCAATAAACAGTTTCACCATAAACCAATCCAACACAGCATTTCCCTCTCCAAAGCACAGCCATGGCTGGGTTAAAGCAGCACTGCCAGAGCACCCCAGACCAAAGCTTTCTGAACTTCTCAATTCCTCAAATTAAAACAGAAGCCAGATTGATTTCTTAAAATAAAAATTAAAAAACGTGCCTACAAGAACTCGCTCTGTCCCTGAAGCCTGCCATGCTACTCTGGAGCCTGCACAGGCAATGAGAAGCAGGCACTTTAATGGCCAAGTTAAAAAAGCCCTGAAAGTCTGGGTTTCTAATGAAAATACTGACAGACCCTTAACCATAGAGCAGTGTGAGCAGGCGCCACCATAATAACCATTTAAGCCCTCTTTTCTCAGAAAGGCTTGGCTCAGCAGTACAGGAGGAGTAAACAGGGCTGGTAACTTAATGACCTTTGAGCATTAGCAGATGGCCTTTTTACAAGCACAGATTAGCAGAACATGGGAGTTTTTAATGGCCACTAACAGGTGCCAAGGCTGCTTTTCCCTCTCTACCTACCCACAGCCAGCAAAGCACCAATCCACTTCAAATGGCATCTCTGCTTCCGCCCCCTCCTTTATTTCTGTTTACACTCCAGCATCTTCGATGACACAGCAACATATGTCCCGCACCAACCTGACAATGCTGTAGGTTACCAAAAACAAACAAGAGCACCTCACCTTTGGGAAACAGCATCATCAGCTGGGTCACCATCACGATACCACATCTGAGGCGCAGCCGGTTCAAGGATGACAATCAAAACGGTTGCCCCCTTCTTTCTGGTACAAGGGAGCCATAGGAGAACCCCAGCAGCAGGTTTCAAAGCTGTTTGAAAGCAGAAGGGAGTCAAAGTAAAGCCAAAGCAGGGGTTTCCCTTCTCTTATTTATAACATCATTGTGTTCACCTGTGACAATCTTTCTGACCCCTTCCCAGCCCACCTCTCTCACCAGGCCCCTTTCTAAGGCCCCTTTCCCTGGCTCTGCCCTGTTAAAGACACCCTGGTATCTTTATTAGCTGAGGCAGCACTTAAGCGCTCAGTCCACGTCTCAGTAAATATTCCCTCACACACCCTTATCCTGGCCCAGGAACAACTCAGAAACACACCAGGACTCAGGGCAATTACCAAATTGGCTCCTCTGCATTTATCTCTGTGGGTGGGTAGAGAAAAGCCCTTGCAATTAATCTCAGATGCTGCCTGATTAGGCACAACTTGGGGGTTATGAGCCTTTCGGAGCCAAGCAAGCCCGCTCAAAGGCTGGAGCTGCAGCGACCGGGCTGAGACAGATCCTGTCCCCACCTCAGGCGTGGGGAGTCACACACGTGTGCGTGCCAGCGGGCACTGAGCGGGAAACTGAGTATCTAGGGAAAAAATAGCACGAGTGTAGCTGAGGAGCAGAATACAGCACCCTCAGGAGACATCATGACATTACCCCTCAGGAAAATGGATTTTACCTGCCCATTGCTGCAGGCCGCTCCCTGAGGCAGTCGCAGGGCCTGCGCTGTCTGGGCCTGCACCCACCGGCCTCCCGCTCCTTCAGCCGCCCCCTCCGTGGGCCTGCACTCGCTGCAGCCACCTCGCTGAGACCCGCTCTCTGGGCCTCCCGCTGACTGGGCCTCAACTCGCCGGGCCTCCCACTCGCTCAGCCTCCAGTTTCTGGGCCTTCACTCCCACGACCGGACTCCCAACCTCAGGCTCCACTCTGGGCTTCTACTCTCTGGGTCTGCCACTCAACGGGCCTCTGCTCTCTTGGCCTCCCACTACCACACTCCCACTCGTAGGGCCCCTACTATTGGCATTCCACTATCTTCACTTCCCACTCACTGGGCCTTCCACTTTTCTGGCCTCCATGCTCTAGGCCTCCCACTCTCTCAGCCTCCCACTCTCTGGGACCACACTCTCTCAGCCTCCACTCTTTGGGCCCCCCACTCTCTCTCAGCCTCTCACTCACCGGGCCTCTATTCTCTTGGCCTCCCACTATTGGCCTCCCAATCTCTCAGCCTCCACTCTCTCAGCCTCCCACTCATTGGGCCTTCCACTCTTGGCCTCTATCTATACTCTTAACCTCCCAATCTCTTGGCCTCCCACTCCCTCAGCCTTCACTCACTCGGCCTCCCACTCACTGGGCCTCCCACTCTCAGCCTCCACTCTCCTGACATCTATTCTCTCAGCCTCTCACTATTGGCCTCCCACTGTCTGAGCCTCTTCTCTTTTGGCCTCCCACTCACTGGGCCTCTATTCTCTTGGCCTCTCACTATTGGTCTCCCAGTCACTCAGCCTCCACTCTCTCAGCGTCCACTCTTTGGGCCTCCCACTCTCGGCCTCTAGTCTCTTGGCCCCCAACTCTCTCAGCCTCCCACTCTTTGGGCCTCCCACTGTTGGCCCCCACTCTCTCAGCTTCCACTCTCTTGTGAGATGCAATACATCAATATCTTCTTTTTCAACAGGAAAAAATAACACGGCACAACCTCCAGGTGAAACCGTAGAAGAGCCTGTTGGTAACATGAGGTCGCAGTGCCAGTCTTACAATTTTCAGGTTTGAGTCCCTTATTAGAAAGAACATATTACGGCTGGGATCTGGGGCAAAACGCCAGG
>NW_008824358.1:3955207-3975333 GCF_000699105.1 Pygoscelis adeliae | reverse complement strand
AATTAAAACTTGCCACGCAAAGGAATTAATCATGGCCAGAACAGAATTCCTGGAAAGCAGCACTGTGAGACCCTTCATACAAAGTACTGCAAGAAAACAGTCCCAAGTCAGGAAGGCACGACGCAGGGAAGGTTGGAGTCTGCAGAAAACGGTGCGTTAAACTGCCCGCTGCGTGGGAAATGATACAGGAGAGGGGACGTGCAGTGGCGGAGCGCGGGGAAAGCAAAATGCCATCAGGCTCCGGGCTCCTCCCGGCACCAACCGCCGCTGTTGCGTCTGGGCGTGGGTGGACTCAGCCTGGGGAGGAAAAAGAGGGTTAGTGGCTGCGAGTCCAGCAACAGTGCACAAGTCAGCGTGGGGCCAACCCCAGTAGCACGAAGAAAAGAAAAGCCAGGAGCAATAAGGAAATTAAAAAGTTAAATCTCAAAAGATGGCAGCTATGGACTTCTAGCGAGTACGTGCAGGACGCTCGTCAGAAGGGTGCAGGAGCAAACCCCAAGGAAGGTCTGGGAAGCTCCGAGACGTGGGAAAGCTCCCGGCAGAGCAGGGCTGAAGGAGCTGATGCAGCCCCTCATCCTTACGGACCAGTGTTTATGTAGAGGTGCAGAAAGAGATCATTTCCATTTACCTACAGAGGGATGCTTTCGGAAGTTGGGCTAATGTCGAGTATGCGCCTGTGCTGGACATGTCCACAGGGTCCCTTTCACTCACACTGAGGACTCCTGCAGTACTTGGATTGTGCGGCATTTCACAGGAAAATACAATTTCTTGACGTTGTAGAGGTCCAGGGTCTGCAAAGTTGCCAGTTGAACCTGAAGAAAAGAAAGATAAAAGTATAATCAGAGCTTCAGGAAACTTTGAGAAGTGTGTTGCTGAGCAAATACTGAGTGAAACGTCAATTTAAGGTAAGAGAAAGGTCTGCAAAAAGGCCTGACAGCCTGGTGATGGCAAGCTTCAGAAGAAACAGGAGTAACTTAAACAGGTGCTAGACCTGGGTGTCTACAGAGCGCCCCCAAAGAGAGGACTGTCACTCTCTTGAAACTATATTGTCAAAATGGAGACCTGGGCTTCATGTGACAGATGCGGTGACCCGCACCCCCCAAGAGCTCAGCTTGGTCAGGGTGCCCAGGAAGGGGGCACGGGGTGGCACCGTGCCGAGCCCCGCGTTGGCGCAGGGGAGGACTGAGCGTTTCACTGGCTTCCAGCAGGAAGAGGGAGAAAGGCCTCGGAAGTGAGCGTTCTTCCTGGGAACGCCGGGCCAGAGGAGGAGCACGGTGAGGCAGCTGAGTCTGCGGACAAGACACAACCAGACCTCATTAACTCACCGCTGTGGTGCTGGCGGTGCCTCCAGGGAGACCACACAGCAACACAGAGCACCCCGGAGACTAATTGAACAGGGTTAATTATTAAGTGGTTTAAGATATATTTGAATTTCTTTATTGTGTTCGTGGTGTTTGTTGTAGTTATTTTTGGCTGGGGAAACAGTAACTTGCAGGAACTTTGATAAGAGCCATTTGGAAGGGACTCGTGTCACTCAGGGTTGGGGCGACACATGGCTAAGCCACCTTGGTGTCCCCCCCCCGAGCCCCTCTGCTGCCTGCCAGCATCAGATGGCAACCTGCCCCTGGTACATGCTCTTGCAAAAAGATATCACAAAATAAATGAGACCCGTGCCTCAGCCGATGGGAGACAGGTTTCTGCTAGAATCTACAACATCTGAAAAATTATTTGTTTCGTTAATGAAAGCCGGCAGTAGGATCACAACCCTCCCAAATACCAGACTCTAACTACAGGCTTAGAAGTCTAGGTTTTAGCTGGCCTAAGACTTTACGAGCTGGAAATCTGCTCAGAAGCATCACCTTCGTAAACGTGGATCGATTTATGTTTCTGCACCAAGACCTGGTTAATGTTGTGGGTTTGCGTACATGAGCTGAAGAACAAGGCGCGATTTAGTATAATGGTATAACTAGTATGACCACATCAAAGGCAGTAGAGAGACACTCATTTCCAGTGGAGGGTGCATTCATGTGACTGCTGTTTGCCTGAGATCGTGAGGTTATATGAACACTGAAATTTAAAGTGAAAGGGGGTGTAAATGAGGCAGATTGAAGCGAAGGGAAACGCTTGCATGAGTCTTTGCAAAGCCGACACGCAGCGGAGTTTTGGACCAAACTATCTCAAATTTTTAAACCATTTCTCCCGAGCGTTTTACCCACATTTCAGCTCGCCTGGCTCGAGCTCTGAACACCGAGACCCAGGGATCCACTCTGCAGAGAGTTATTTCCTGGCAGCCAAATTCATTTGCAGTGCAAGTCACCAGACATTAGGGGTGTTATCCCCAGGGACGAATTTGGTCACCGGCAGCTGTGTTCAGCCCTGGTTGAGCAGGAACAGCTTCCTTGACTTGCAGGGCTGATTTGTGCCAGCTCTGAATTTGGCCCCGTGTCTTTCTCTTTGTTCCGTGTATAGTTAAATAGACAAGATGAAAAAGCCATGACTAATTAGACTGTTAAATTAAACTGCTTTAAATTTATTTTATGTGATGCATAAAGTTCATAAAAAGAGGTACCCAGAGTAGTATCAGTGACCTTTCTCCAGGAGCTGCAGTCCACCCGGATGCTTTTTTGAACCAATTGGCTGAAAACTCCTGGATTTCTTAACACCTTTTATTCCCTCTCTGCCACTTTCAAACCTGAAGGATTTATTTTTATCAGTCCCTCACCCACATAATGACTTTAAAATTCCTCAGGTTCATACCTTAAAATATAGCTGGGAATTAGAAGTAATGCCAATTAACAAGTCAAGGCTCAAAGGCACTGATGGAGTTAGCTTGCACTTCTCCCTGGAAAACTGTCATAAGTATATATAAGAATCTGCACACCTCAGGATTTCTGTTCGGAGCGCTGTCTGTTCGAAGGCGCCTTCTCCGTGATATTTGCAGCCTCGCTGCCACCGCGGTGCCTACGGACTAGACAGCCCTGAGCCAAGAGGGGTAGCGGCGAATCTGCGCTGCCCCACAAGTGCCTCCCCGGGCAGCTGCCTCCCTCCAAGCTCCGGACTAGCAGCAGGTCCCAGCACCGCCATTTGGACAGGCTTGGCTGGCACGTCTGCGTTTGGACCCGCGGGTCTGTCCTCGCCACACCAAAAAAGCAGTTTATATGCTCCAGGCATCAGCTGATCCCTGGATCTGAAAACCTGGAATTTCGAGACGGACAAAACCCCTTTATTTGATATGCAGACGTTCCTCCCACTCCCATTTACCAGGCACACAGATAAAAGGCGATTTGGTTAGACCTCGTGAGCCTCTGCTCCAGGATTTGGCACATTAAGGAGGCCAGAGTTTAGTTCCCAGGTCTGTCGGTGGCTTTGGGCAAGTTATTTCACTTCCCCCAATCCAGTTTCCTCCTCAGTGGCAAAGTGGTGCTTGCAATATAAAATAGTACGTTTTCCCTCCGGCCAGCGCGCGCTCTTCGTTTTTCTGGAAATGCCGCTTTCACCCTTCAGAATCCCTTGTGGGGTGGGGACGGCTGCAGAGACACGGGCAGCATCCAGGCACCTGGGGAGAGGGGCTCGCCTGGGAAATTCGGCGAGTGAACAAGGGTTTTCTTTCGTTACTGAGAGCTCCTTGCGTCCTCTTACTACTACCACCAATTACGCTGTTAAAATGACCATCCCTATTTCACATTTCGGTAGGAGTGATATTGGTTATTCACCTCCCAATTCCAGGTTCAGGCTTTCTTCCCGTACGCTATCACCGTCCCCTGAGCGCCAGCGGCCAACCCAGTCCGGGTCAAATTCTGCCTGCACATACCTCCTGCAAAAGCTGCTGGTAGCAGAGTTTGGCCCCCTCTGATCCCAGCCCCGAAGGGAAATGGCTGTGAAACCTCCTCGTACCCTCCGAGACGGCGTGCTGGGTGGGAGAGGACTGTGTCCTCGTTGGCGCGGGGACGAGGCATTTTATCTTTCCCTGCCCAAGGAAGACAACCGGGGGGGGCAGATGGCTTTTCAGAAGTCAAAAATGGTATATCGTGGCTGCGGCATCCCCTGCTCCTGCTGATGCTGCACTTCCCTACTTTGTACTCCTTTATTTGGGAAGGATGCCTTTTCAGCAAAGGTGTGAATATCGCTCCCTTCGCAGCTAATCCTGACACGCCAGCGGCCCACGAGCACACTGTATTGCTAAGCAACACTTGGCAAAACCCATGCCAGGTTGTGTCGGTCCCTTTTGATGTTTCACAGAAGCATTGTCATTTCCATCTCTGGCATTGTTTCCAGCATTTTGGGTGTCAGTGTTCCTGAAAACCATCACAGAAAGGATGTTTATTGAACTGTCAGAGGGTGAATGATTGACACTAGGCACAAGTACTTTTCATGTTCAGGTTTTGGCATGCCACAATTGGATTATTTCCTGATAAATGCCATCCAATTCTACCAGATGGACCACTGAGAGATATGCCAACCTGTGTGAGAAATGGAGTAGATGCTCAGTGCCACTTATTGGTAGCTGTGTGCTTCTCCAGTCTATCCTTTTGTGTAGCTGCAGGGTATTTTACTGAAGCAGTGACTTTTGTGATGCTCGTAATTAGAAGAGCAAGGCAATTTTCGTTCTGGAGAAGGGTAGATTTCGATGCCCAAATTTGATTTCATTCACCTTAGTGTGGAAGTGCAATACCTGTTCCTCTCCTCTTAGATTTAATGCGTTCTCTGTGACTTGAGCATTAAAGAGCCATGAATTTTGAAAGTCAGGTATTTCTCATGTATAAATAATTTCAATAAACCAATCCTCTGCCTTCCCGTTCATCTTTTCCTAATGGCTCACTTACAGATCCAAATGCAATGCAGGGATTGTGGGGCAGGTAAGACATCTAAAAGCGAACGCGTTGTACATACCATCCGAAGTTGATTTAACAGCTGAATTCATTCCATTGACACTCAGCTGGAGAGCGGGCGGTTATCTGCGGTCTCGGGATGAAGGAGGGGCAAGTGGCAACACGAAGGGAGGATGCGACCCAGGGACGGATGTCAGCGGTGGGGTGTAGGTTGCGGCTGTCAAATTGCCCCCGGAGCCACTGAGGGTATATGGGGAAGAGGGATTAGGTGGGAAGAGCTTTTTAATCGACGCAGGTGCCTGTGCTGAGCGGAGGGGGGAAGGCAGGAACCGTCTCGCACACCCTCGCACAGGCGCTGGGCGAGGAATTGCCACAGGGCACAGGAGCTTTGCTTTAGTTTAGTTTGGCTTTGCTGGTGTTGAGGGGGAGGGAGTTGCCTTTTTCTGTTTGCTTGGGGTGACATAGGAGGAAATCCCTAATTCTGGAGGATGGAAAGTCACAGGTCCGTGAAAACACGATTTTTCTGTCTGAACCGACCCACTAGCGAGACAAAAGAAACATTAAGTTATCTATTCCTGTAGTCCTCGGCACTTTAATATATACATAAAAAGCAGGGCCTTTGTACTATACCTAATGAGCAGAAGTGAATAATGTGGTATAATTAGCTTCCCTTTCTCAGCCTGCTCTCTCAGACATCTCAACACACTTCTGACAACAGCATGGTACAAGTGGTGACTGGTGCCTACATCTTAGATTTACCATCACTTCATTGTTCTGCGCTAACACATTTTTCATCTTTGCCATTACGAGGGCCTCTCTCCGCCGTACTTAGTTCTGCATTTTAGCCGTTGGCTTAGTCACTGCCAGCTAAAATGAAACATAGCTCAAACAGAGGCTTCAGGGTGGAGAGGCTGTTATTGCACTATCCCCTCTCCAGAGACCTGCGGTCAAACCCTTGGGTACGCGCACGCGCGCACAACACCCCTAAAAATGTGTCTGATCGACAGTTCAACCCTGCAATCGCCTAAAAATAACAAGTAGAAAAACATTCGGTCCTTTTTGGACGGCCTTGATTAACTAAGGCCTTGATCTTGCAACGGTTTCTGCATCAGCCGATTTCTGTGACTCCTTCAGGGCTCGGGGATCTCAGAGCTGTTAATTTCCAAAGTTCACAAAACACTGAGAAAAAGAAATGTATACAAAATAATATAGCTCTATGCAATCTCCTACTGTTCCCCAGCAAAACGCAGAATAATAGCCTTTTTTGGTTTGCTGTTCTTACAAAAGGGAGTTGAGAGGCAAAGTGATTATGCAGGACTTTAAAAACCAGACAGATAACAAAATCCCGCTCCCAAAAAAACACCCTGTAAAATGATGTTACTGGGGTTACTTCCAAGAAAGCAACTACAATTTTTATTGCAGATTTGTTAGTAAGCTTATAAATCAATTCAAAACCAACCCTGTTTAAAAACCTGTTATACGGAGATGCAGTAAAATGAAACGCACGCAGGTAATACCACGGGTCTTGAGAACTTCAGAATTTCCTTGAAGTAATAACTTTAATTCAGTTCTTTCTGGCATAAACTTTTTCATCCCATTATGTCAAAAACTGTATTATCCATCCATTTGTCTGTCAGAACGATTCCCCCTGGGCCCATATACCACTGGTTCTTCTATTCCAAACCTCCCCATTACAGCCTGCTATCAAGAGTCACAATTTTCAGCGAAAGTCTCTTGTGACTTTTGACAATGTTTTACAGTGAACTAGACCAGGAAGCTCAGAGTTAAAGGAAATCTTCCATTCTGGCAATGAATATGTAATAGGCATTACACGGTGCAGTATACCAAAAATGTAAGGTTCATTAAGTCTTTCAAAGGCAAGAACTTCCATGTAGCTTTGAATGAACCTGTCTTCGCGATGGCATTAGCAAATGATATTTTGGGGCAGGAGATATTAATACTACACATTAAGGAACAAATTTGTTTAAATGCTCTATAGCTGTGCGTGGATGCAGACGATCCAGGAATAAATAAAAAGTGAATAGTCGTCCAACTTTATATGTAAATTGTCTTCGGCTTATATACATAAGAATGCTCTTTGCTGCTAAATTCCTTCATGTTAACAAGCAGGAGTGTAACTAATATATAAAATAAAGTCATTCTCTTTAATGAGAATGCTAAATATTTTAAAGAAATGCACAGCTATGAAATATTGTCAAGGGCATTTTTATACTTAAGTTTAAGAACACTTATGACTTAACTGTTGAATAATTTAACACATTCAGCCTTGAAGTACTATTTATGTATGTTTTTTAATGTTCATACTTATGTTGGCTTTTCTTTGCTCAGGATTTAGGACCTTTGATTTCTGTTTATAAAATTTACATCTTTAATCTCCCAGCTCTGTGCATTTCCCCATTCGACTCCTGCGACAATACAGGCAAAAAATGCTGAGAGGAAAAAGGAGCTAAAAGCCTCGCGCAGCTTGGAACAGGGACCGTGTGCATTTTAGCAAACAGAAGGACAGATTTTAAGGAAATGAGCTCCAAGCAGAAAACCTCGATAAACATGAGCCACCTGTACAGCTCAAACGGAGGATTTGTAAATGAGTGTATGAGCTTTCTCTGAGAGGTGAAGAAAGCCCCACGAAGCGCCCCGGCACACCGTGGGAACCCTGACTTCTACTGCGTCGGGCCTTTCGGTGAGCCCCGTGCCCGGGCACGTGTGTGCCGGGGGGGCAAGAGGGAAATCCCCCGCATGGCACCTGCATGGGTGGCGGGACACAGCTGGGCCTGGGGGGGGAAAGCCACCCATCGCTCCGTGCCCAGGCACGTGTGTGCCGGGGGGGGGCAAGAGGGAAATCCCCCGCATGGCACCTGCATGGGTGGCGGGACACAGCTGGGGCTGGGGGGGAAAAGCTGCCCATCGCTCCTTACCCCTCGTGGGCACCTGGGGTCTGCCCGAGCACAGACCCATCACCGCGCACGCTGGGGCAGGGACAGCGCTCCCGAGAGCACTTTGCAAATGTTGGCTTGAAGGCTAACCTACCTTCACACCCAAAATGTTCAGGGTCATTCAGCTGATCACCACAGGCAAAAGTTTTGCTGAGTGACAAAACAGAAGCCGACCTCTCCCTGCGATCATGATATTGCACAAAATTCGCTCTGGGATAAACAAAAACGTCGACCGAAACTGTTTACAGCGTATCTTGTCACCTTTCATTACGGTCTTTCGCAACATGCTGATGTTTCGTGACACAGCAGATGTAACTTGACATGTCATACAGTGAGCAGCGACTTTCAGGAATTCCTATGACACGTTTCTTTCAAAAAGCAGCATCTCGTCCAGACAGTTGGACCACGAGTGCATTTAAAACCGAGGCTAGAAAAGTCGGGCTGAGATGCAAAGAGCATTGCACACAGAATATTTGGTCTGACTTTTTGTCTGTATTTTATGTGCTACAAGCCATAGGCAGGGAGATGGACAGATCATCTAGCACGATGGATGAGCTGCTGCCAAGCCGATGTTACTGTATAACTATGGGCCCCTCAGTACCCATTCTGCCTCTGATAGTCATCACTTGCCAGTGTCCAAATGGATTATATATATCTGGCATGTTTATGGTATAAAGGAAGATGAATCTGAATATCTGCGAACCTTGGGCTCACAGGATGATGCATTTGGAAGGGAAAGCAAGTTTTTCAAGGGCAAAAAAAAAGTTAGTAGGGTTTTATCAAAGGGAATTAACCTAACACCTCCTCGCATCAGGCTGCACTACCACACATTAAGAGAACGCTTAGCTGGGGAGACAGAAGGAGAGCATTAGGATTAAGAGTAAGAACTGCCACGTATTTTAGCACAGGGACGTCTTTCAAGCTGGAAATTGTACACGGCAGTCACTGGCACACCAAGCTGAGTAATTTCTTTAGTGCTGGTATTTATTCAGACAAGTAGATTGGCAGAAGTAGTCACAGGGACCTGGTCCTGTGGGGTTTATAAAGTCAGATCATGGCTGAGCAGGAGACCCTCGAGGGAGGAGAACCGGGGGTCCCAGCCTGCCCTGCAAGAGACACCCCACTGGATCATCCCACTGAGCAAAAGCACTGCTGGGGCACATCAGCCTTCCCTGGTGAGCGCTTTGGGGAGTGGCTGCTTTTTAGGTCATGGGCACTATTTGCTCGAGAGAGGCAAAACGGAGAAGCATGGAAGACTAGAAGGACCGTGAGATACAGAATGATGTAGGATGAAGACGAGAAAACTACTCCCTTGCAGCACTGGACCAGACCCTCCGGCAGTGGTGATGGGATCACAGCGCTGAGCCCATGTGCACCGACTCAGCATCACTGAAATGTAAGTGTTGCCCCCATTGGGGTCTTTAACTCAGCAGCGCTGCAAGCACGGTCTTTGCATCCCGGGAAGGAGATTCCTAATTTGCTCAGAATAACCGCTTGCACTCCGCCTTCGCTTTCCTACAGACCTGAACAAGGAGGCAATTTTGTTCCACAAAAGCACCGTTAAATGAAAATATGTAAATAAAGAGAGAACTGGAGAGTGAAAACACTCGTCGTCTTCCTTAAACTAAGCGACTCGGTGCATGTCCTTGGGATATCGGCAAAGGGATCCAGAAATCTCAAGGGGAAGTCAAAGTTTACAACAGGAATTCAAGCCGAAACGAAAGCTGCAGCTGTAATACACAAGCTCACAACCTTCCCAGGCCTCACTCCTTTAAAAATCACCAAAACCTTTGGATCTCATAGCTTCAAGGACCTCTTTTCCAAGAGTGCCTCCTGTAAAGCTTTATTTCCTTTTGAAGTCTGCTTTCTATTTTACTCTATTATTTTGCTAAGAATACATTTAGGTAGGAACTGGCCTTTACATCCACAGGCAGCTGTGGCTATCAGTCAATCTATCAGTAAACCGCTCATGAAGTTCACTAGACAAAGGGTTAGTGCAGCTAGTACCACAATAATGTAGAAACAGAAATATTACAAAGTAAAGGCTTATAAAATAATAAAAATTCTACTTAGTTCAGATACCTCCCAGTGCCTTTGGCAAAATACCTTAAGCATTCCACATAAGGCGGGCATTGTCTTTATAAGATGGCACCTCATAAAATGGTATTAAATATCACCAACGGGGCTTCATATTTCATCCAGCAGGGTTTAGGCCAGACATGTTCTATATCACACATTATTAGAATGACATCTGCTTTGCAAGTTGTGTACCCAGGAGCATACCTTGATAACTCATTTCAGCACTCATTCTCGAGGCTTCTGTGGCTTCGTAATACCTAATATGTTTAACTCATTTTGAACAGAAGTCTAAAGCCTGTCGTGGCCCTCTGGCCAAAACTGTAGCTGTCAGGCAACGGAGCCAGCTATCAAACATTACTCATTTATCATTAGTGGTGATGCAGCTGTACAGAGAAATGTACCCACTGAAGTGAAGGGCTGTCAATTGTTCCCTGTATAATACTCCTCTTCTCAACAGGGCATTTCTTCTCCATGGATGTATAGCTAGTGCACTTCGCTACTTCCCCATAGCGCAGAATTTATAGTAGCAAGGAAATGGGGAACATATTTTCATTTAAATGGGTCGGCCACAAGATGAATAAAGCAATCATCAATAGAATCTGTAAGCAGAGAGATATGCAACGCGCTGTTTATAAACATTACACATAGGCATGTATATGTATAAGCGTGTCTGTGCGTGTGTGCACATATACACATGCGGTGTTTATAAATAAACTCTCTAGATCTGTATCGGTATTTAAAAATTGGCAGATGTTCAGTACTAAAGGCTCCGCTTCCTCTTTGCTCACCATTTCCAAAAGAAGATTGGAATGTGCAACTTGGGCTTCAAATTTCCATGTCTATTCTGCTTACAAAACTCAAACACACGCTACCTTGAACTTCGCTATCCTCAACTCTGCTCCCTAGGGAGGAAAACAGCCAGATTAAATCTATATGAGAGATCTCCTGACTGCAGACACTACTGCCTTTATTCACAAAGGCAAAACACAGCAATGGTCTGGGAAAGCACCACAGTTCAGATAGTATCTTCAGGCTCCTTTGAACCACTGCTGCATGCAAATATTTGTACACATGCATTATGAAGAAAGTGTGGCACAAGTCCCTGAATTTTTATTTGTCTCCGTACAAGCGAGATACAGAGGAGGGCGACAGAGTCTGGTGGCAAAGAGCAGAGCGCTGGCTTCCGCGTCTGCCTTTCCGCTCACTCAGCGGGGTTTCTCCTCTGGAGCCCATGAGGGCCAAAGGGAATTTGCCCATCACTCTCAAGGCATTCACACGACTGCAAAAATGTCAAAAGCGGGTACTTAAAATCAGGACTACAAATCCATCTACAGGAAACAAATGGAATATACCTGTTGCTCATATATTAAATTCTGACCTTGGTCCATCTATGCCCAATTTTCCAGAAAACAAGAGATGGTCATGATGCTCTGTGCCTAGGAAATGGTTTCAGCTCTTCGAGCGAGGAGCAACTACAACCGTCGGTCCTCTGAGTTGTGTGTGAGGGCCGACGTGACTTTGAGCAGGTGTTACGCAAAACCTCAATTTTATACCCAAATTGCCAGCCATTCCAGATTCAGCCCAAACAAGTTTGCTGACAAATCACGTGAACTTTCTCCAAAGAACTTCAAGAAAGCTTTTTGTCCAACATGGTGCAACTAAGAGACTGTAACAAAACCATGGTCAGAGGGACTTCTGTTCCTCCTTTTGGTCTCATGCAAAGTCTCCATTAATTCCACCACGGATAACACCACCTTGTTAACAGAAGAGCAACTAAGCAACTTTATATGTATTATTATGTATTTCTGGAACACTTCCACTGTGGGTATAGAAACCCAGTGACCAAAACACAGCTGCACTTCAGTTCTGTCCCATGTTTAAACACAGTTGCTAGCACCAACATGGTTCTCATCCATAACAGGATGAGTAATAGGAAAAGGGAGGAAGAACGCAGCCCTGAAAGTTGCAGACGACATGGGACTGCTTCTGGGGAAAAGCTCCTCTCCAGCAGAACAAGCCAGCAGTAGACATAGGCAAACTTGGAGTTGCCTGGGGCAGCAGTCTCTTGAAGGGACGACACTGAGGGAAGTCCCACAGCCTACTCTGTGTATGCTGAGGAGCTTCTTTTTCCTCCTCTTCCCCACTTCTGAACACTACTTACATGCCATGGTGTAGGGACTATGCACCATCTATCCCTTCCACTCCGACCACCGAGCCAGGAGGCTTTGCATTACTTTAGAAATACAAGGACATTTTGTGCCTAGCTGAAAATGAACGCGGCAGAAAGGAAAATGATGAATGACAAAGTTTTCCTGGCAGATGTGGGCTATAAAAAAAGATCATGATGTGGTAAAACAAGTCTAACCAATGGGGTTTGCCAGAAACGCAATGAAACAGGCTTCCAGTGTAAAAATGACACCACCAAATTCATGAAAGAGAAAAAGAAACGCCCTGAAGCCTAGCAAACAAGCAGCAACTTGGGGCACAGTGAGATACTAAGGAAAGTGGAAACATCCGCTTTTGTTTGTGTGATTTCCCTCCTTTACAGCCTGCGGTCTCCCAGGGAAAGGACCCGGCACCTCACTGCCAGGGTGCAGAACTGAAGAGCAGTGCCGTGGGAGTCGGGCAGTTGCACCCACTGCTGGCAAGCTGGGCTGGAGCTCACCACGCTCCGCGGAGCAGGACCATAGCTGCCAAGGCTCCCTCTTTGACCTGATCTGATCTTATCTGCACTTCCAGGTGCCTTTGGAGCCTGATGCTCTCATATTACCACGGGTCTGCACCTACCGCTCTGGCCTTCGATAAACTTAGATACATTTGCGTTCATTCATTAATTTCATTATTTAATCTGGGTATGGACAGAAAAGCATTGCGAGGAGGTGGTAAACAGTGATTTCTTTAGCTGCATTTTATTTCTAAAACAGCAAAACTCATCCTTTGAACATGGCCCCTCCTTTCTTGTTTTTACCCCAACCCTGGACAGAATCCATCTTTCCAAGTCAGAAGGGATATACATGACTGCATAAAATCCCAGGAGCCTCTCCTCAAAATAGCCACAGGGGTTCGCAAACAAGTCACACGAAACACCTTCTTTACCCATTCCCCCATGGCTAAGCGAGCGCCCTCTGCAACACTCCCAGCTGCTTTGCGCTCAGAGGCTAGCAAGGCCTGAGCACAGGCTTTTAAAAACATATTACAACTAGACCACGCAGGAAAAATTCTTGACTTTTTAAAAGTCCTTTTTGTAATATAACATGCTCGGAGAAATTATGGGTTCAGTTATGACTACCAAGTCAAGTAGGAGCTGGAGAAGCAAGCTGTCAGCCCACATAGGACACAGCCACGGCTGAGCTCTGTAAGTTAAATTGTATGCCAGACTGTAGAGGTCAGAGACTGCTCCTGGAAAGGGAATGTATCACCCTTGGATGTGCTCCTTCCTCAGCTACTGAAGGCTAATTTCTCCATCGTGTCCTGGAAGGTAAATCAGATACGGTTGAGGAGCCTTCCGGAGCAACGCTTTAGTGTGCGTGGCTGCAGGGCTAGGACCAGGCTCCTGCTCCTTGTTTCCCTTGGTTAGGAAGACACCTGTGCTGAACCTTCCCCAAAAGAGGAGAAAGGAGCCCTGCTCAATGTCCCTCCACACGGTGTCCGGGAGCGTTATGCTCCTTCCTAATTCTCCCAAGCAAAATGCCTATCGCCATCGCTGCTTACACGAGACTGGCTGTATCTCAGCGCAGTTACCTTTCCTTATTGTTTTCGTTCAGGTCCAAGCACAGCGCCATGCCCTGCAGCATTAGGCCTTACGTTGTCCTCTTGGTCATGCCCTGCAGCATTAGGCCTTACGTTGTCCTCTCGGTCACTTTTTCCACCATGCTGTAAGTGACAGTGTGCTATACGAACCAGTGTGAGCACGCAGCTATGCTCATCGTCTGTGTGCGCTCTGACTCATATGTGATTAAAACAGCGTCTGGACAGGGAAGGGCTAAATTCAAACTCCTTTGGGTGACTAAAATGAACCTGATCTTATTATTGCACCATGACTTTTTGGGTTACCTTTATTTCCTGTTGGAGACCCATCCTTCCTATTCTTGGTCTACCTCCTTGTAACCCCACTGCACCCCAAGTCCCATCTGTTCCCTAACCCAGGTGTCTTCTCCCTCCAGACTGTGCTCCGTATCATCTACTCCCATTCCCAGCTGTACTACCACCGCTTTGCTTCGTGAGGTCTCCTCAAAAACTCTGCATCACTGCTGGCATGCCACGGGAGGACAAGCATTCAGTATCTTCAGGCAGAGATGCTGGGAGACCGGTAACAATAACCGTTCAGTAGCTGGCAGCCTCGGGGACCAGCCGGGAAGCGGCCGAGCAGAGGGGCAGCAGGAGGGCTGGGGACCACACTGTGCTAGCGCTGCCACACCTCTGCAGAAACCGCCTCCTGCGCTGAGTTTCTGTGTGAATCTCGCTGTCTGCTGAGTGGGGTCAGTGTTCGTTTAAAACATGCTGCAGTGCACCGTCGTTTCCCACAGCTCTTCGAGGTTTGCGTTATGATACAGCCGGTGAGTCATGCACAGATTAGTCATGGAGGAGATTTATTCTTGTCTACAGAAAGTCCAGCATGAGTAAGGACAATGTGAGTTTGGCACCAGCTCGTTTCGGTTCTGGCCGGTGCCAAAGGTGAGTTATGTCTCATACCCAGGTGTGCGGCTCAGACCGGTGAGGCAGATAGGGCCACACGTCCAGTTTGATGCCTTTCTGCCGAGACCAAAACTTTAGCACAGCCAATGCAGGCAGTACAGAATGGGACCAACTCATCTCACAAGCTCCTCTACTGGCCAGGTGCTGAAGAGACTTCCAGTGGTTATTAACCTTCACCAGACCAAGCCATCAGTGCGTGAAAGGCTCCAAGCCCTAGTGAATCCTCCAAGTCTCTTACCAAAGCTTACTAGAAAATAAGTTGGATGAGATCGTGGCTTCGTCGAGGCTGGTAGCAAAATGCTCACGCAAGGCTAGGGTTTTACTCCACAGTGATAAAATTATGCAGGAATCTAATTTCCCTGTATATGTAGCAGTCTCAGAGCACCAACTCTCTAAATTACTCCTGGAAATTTTTTAACTGCAAAAACTGGGTTTTTTCATTTCATAGGGACAATATGATGTCCAGCAAAACCAACACATTTCTGACCGGAAAACTGTCTGGCGTTCAGTTGCCATAAAGTTAACGTTCAGCTAATTTTTCTTTGATGAGTTTACACAGTGAGTGTAAAATTGCACTTGCTGACTGCAGCGGTAGTCACAGGTCTGCAGGACACTTAGTCAGAACTTGGGCTTCTGAAAAGAGAAAATGTTTTCATTCATATTTTAAAATTCCATTCATTAACAGGTGTATATGGTTTGACTTCTTCAAAGTATGCTGCAGACACAGCCGAATAAATCTCCATGACACCTCACTGCATCTCCATTTTATAGATGTGGTGATTCGAATATATCCAAGTGAAATGACTTGCCCAAGGCTAATGAAGGAATCAATGTCAGAGACAGGATTAAAAGTAGAAAAATTCCTGGCCCCCAGTCTCATAACCTAACTGTGGTCTGCATTTCACCCATATGAAAACAGGAAAGGGAAACGAATCTATTTTGAATATTGTGAAAAGTAGTTCATAGCAGATGGGCAGCCCGATGTTTTAAAATTGCTTTACTTTGTCATAAAATATCAATAATACACAGGATGGGGTTCTTGTCCAAGACTATACCAAGGTGCGAACAGCACAAACTGTGTCACTGGTAGCTTTTAGAGCAGCAGAGGTTGCATGAAAAGAATAAAATAAGCAGGGTCTTTGAGATGTCTCTCCTGCCCTGTTCCTTAAAACCAATTTCTTCCTGTGTGCTACACAGTTGGTAAAAGCTGCTTTGAAGCCGATGAATACCTGTTCGGTAATGAATCTGTAGCGAGACGCCTATTGTCGCATCTCCAAGGCAGAACAAGAGGTCTGTAATGCCCATTTCTCAAATACGCAGGTAGTGCCCACTGACGTTTTTTGCCCACCTTCTTCTTGGATGCTAGCACAGAGCTAGGCGGCATCTTCTCTGTCGCCAAAACATAACGGGAGAACTATGCACCTCTCTAGCTGTGTAGAAGGATAATTTAAAAAAAAAAAAAAAAGAAGAAGAAAGAAGAAGGTATACTTGTGTCATTAAATATTGATGAGTAAGATTCATTGACTGAGTTGGAGACAGTAGGATATGGCTTGAAACAAAACCCCATGAGGGCCACACCCCCTAGTATGCCCAGGGCCATCCCTTTAAAGGTAGGACAATTATAATTAATTGAGCAATCTGACAGAAAGCATACATCCATACACTGCGGCAGAAAGTGACACTGTGCACAGAGCCATCCAGGACACTTGAAGGGTTAATACCGGTTCACCAGACCAAGGACAGTAAATTCTGCCTGTGGCTACCACCAGTCTATTGTATTATTATTGCAGGCTTTAGAAACAGCTTTTAATTTTAACCCTTTCCAGCCCTCTCTACTATCTTCTCTTTAAATAATTGGCATTGAATAAAATTGCATGAAATCTTCCTAGTCAGACCTTTCAATAATTTCTTTTCACTTTCAGCATTTACAATACTCTACGGTAAAAAAAAAAAAATCCAAAGAACCTGGGCCTCCTTTACCTACCACTTTTAACTCTTAAAGACCAGAAATACTGCCACAAAACTGGGTCCCTTTCATTTTGTTGTGATCCGTCCCCACTATTTGCTGCAAGGATCACTGAAGAATCCCATCCACTATTTGTTGGATACCATGCCGTGAGTATTCAGAGTTTTGACAAACACGTAGACTGAATATAGATAGTCCTGTACCCCTTTCAGTCTTCCAGATACCTGCATTCATTCACCTAACTACATTTTTAAGATGACGTACTGGGAATTGTTCATGCCTGTAAGAGCTGACAAATCAAATGCACAGGAACCATTGGTTACCTGTAACGCAAAAATCTCATTATTGATAACATTTTCAGCAATATGCTGAGCACATCATCAGCTCGTAGGCAGGCTAAAGAGAAACAACCGATGGAGAAGGGATTATATAAAGGAGTACAGGGGACAGCAGCGGACTGACTCAGTGACCCAGGAGGTCCTTTCCAATCCCATATTTCCGTGTTCATCTGGTCGTATTGAAGTTGATGGGAGACATTTCCACTGACTTCAAAGGGCTTTTATCCGGCCCCAGTTTCATTTCTTTTCAATATATAGATGCAAGAGTAATGTCACGCATGATTTTCATGAGACATGCTAATATACAATCAGTTCTGGGAGCAGCAGAATGAACCCAGGTAGATAAATTGTTCATCCCAAAATGCTAAACACGCCAAGATCTGAAAAATATATCTCCTTGTATCTAAAGTGCAGATAAGTCCAGCAGTGTCACAACTGGATTTCCAGTCGTCATTAGCCATAATCAATTATGCCAAATAAATTGTCCCATTATCTATGCACACTTTTTACGAGCTACAGGGACAAGGTGAACAAATGTTTTTGATCTGGGGATCGGCTCGCCACAAGGCTGGTCCGCATTTCCAGCAACAGGAAGGAGTGCCCCAGCGTTACCGTCCCAGCGTGAAACCTGTAGCTTCGTATGGAAGGTTATTTAATGTATATGGGACATCGCTCGTTAGAGAGACGAGCCACAAAAGGGTCTGGAAAGAAGTGTGGCAGCCTAATATTGATGGCCGCAGAAACAAGGAATGAGACGGTAGAACTGGGCGGCTGTATAATTACACAGTGTTTCTTTTTCCTCTCTTTTTTTTTTTTTTACTGAGCAGGCTGAATGTAGAGTCACTCTAATATGTTATCTAATGGCTTCGCCTTTACTTGTGAGATTCCCCATCTGTGGCCAGACTGTGCCACTGTCTCATTCAGCTGAGCAAGAGAACAACATTCATTCACTCGCTCAGATCTTAGGAGACAGGTCTTGCTCAAGAGCGACAAAAAATGAGCTGCTCCTTAGTCAGGTCTGAACCTTTGCACTTAAGCCAGCCTTTGATGAAACTTTCCTGGATTTCAGCGCTGCTTTTTATAGCTGGGCAATCCACTCGCTCTCTCTGGCTCCGTCCCTTTTTTTGTTCTTTACACTGGTATCGTTCTGATATATGTGGTGGTCTCACATTTCCCTCGCGAGCTTTCTGCATCAGCCTTGTTTTCAAAGCCAAATAACACAAGCAATGATTTCTAATCTGCAGGCCCTTCGGAAGGATGGATGTTCAGACGTAATCAGTCCATTTTGCTATTTTTTCACCTGTTACGCAGTAGCTGCTTCCGCTGTTTGGATGCTTCCTTACTCACTTCCCTTTTCCATCTCTTTTCTCCTCATAATTTACTGTAAAACTTCAAGTGATTTATAAAACATGGAAAACAGCATCACATCCAGTTTAGTGCTCCTAAAGCGGAGTCATTTCCTCCTATTGGGTTGATGGTGCCTCTAATGAGGATGCTCCATGGAAGGATTCCGCCACCCGGGGGCACTGGTACAGCCACTTACTTCGACTCCTCAGATGTGGTGGGCCTTTCTCATGACCAGGACAGAGAAATGACACCACACCATGAGAAAAGAGATGGTCAAGATGCTGAAGATTCCCTGACACGCATGCAGAGGTCTGAGTGCTTCAGGGCTGTGTCTGGATCTTCATACTACATAGCATACCCAAAAGGTGTAGGCATGCCGAAACCTGTCGTGCCTCCCATCCTGTGGGTATCATTTCCATAGAAATGATGGGGAAAGCATGGGGAAAGAGAGGGGAGAGAGACTGGGGCACATCCCGGTTTCTCTCCAGTAAGTAGGAGAAATGCATCTAGGAAGAGCAGACTCGGGAATGGGGAATCATCACTGATTCAGCTCCTCATTGTCAGGTGATTGTAAGATGGTTTAATCGGTTGTCTTCTACTCCGTTCAACTGCCAGCGTCAAGTTAAAGGCCCATGGCCAGAAACAGAGCCCTTGGGGTCTTGCCATGGCCTCATTGATGACATCTGAACAACTGGGGGAAATCACAGCTGACAGGCTGGCAATAAAAAAGCTAGTTTTGAGGATAAGGGCTTAGCCCTCGCTCCACTGCCATGCTCTGCAGACACCTGATAGTAAACCCAAGAGGCCCTTGTGTGCCTCAAAATGAGTGACGCAAGGACACTGGCAAATGCAGCAGACAACTTGTGGTGGTGGTGTCAGAATGTGCATGTTGCAACGTTCAATATCCAAAGCAGAAGGGCCTTGCATGAGAACTAACGGAGTGTCTGCACGTCTGAAGCCCCTCGTGTTCCCAAGGCAGCCTGGATCCACAAGTGGCACAGGTCTCATGGAGTCAGATCGAAGCGTAATTCCCAGGTCGTCCATCAGTTCATACAGACCTGAAGAATTGCTCCGGTGGACTGCATGATTACCTCATCAGTGGCCACACGTCACAGAGGAAAACAGTCGTGGTTTGCCTTAATTTAGAAGTGTCATCTCCTACAAGAGGAAAGGGGAGCATGAGAATGGCAAAGCTGAACTGATTTGTTCTGGCACCAGTATTCCAACGTGGTAAGATATACCTATGACTGTCACATACAAATTTAGTAGATAGCATGCTTGCTTTTTATTTGATTTTTAGCAGGTCTCTCCACAATAAATATGAGCAGAATGCATAAACAAAGCGCCTGGCACTTACAGTTTATCTTAGTGACGGAAAATTTGACTGATGAGTCATAAGTTCAGAAAGTGGCAAATGTTCAACATAGGGCTAAATAACCTTTCATTGCTGGTTTTAATTTTTTTTTATTTTAGCTCAGTTTCTCTTAGCCTTCACATTTCTTGTCTTGAAGTTGCTTTGTCCTAGTGCTCCATCAGCTGCTGGGAGGGAAAAAAAAAGCCTGCCCTATTTGTTCCTTATATATTTTCCCTATCGAGTTGCTTATCACCAGGGCAAGAATTAAATGGAGAACTTTTGCGTGTCACATTGCTTCATGTTTTCTCTTTCACTTCACTGGGACAGAGCCTGTGAGACAGACCTTCCTGCTTGCAAAATGCTAATTTTTAACCTATCACTGTTACTGCAATACTGAAAGAGTGGAGGGGTACAAGCACACAAGCAGAACAAGGTAGCTCAGAGGAGACGCCGGTCAAAGTAGGCTACATTCATCAAGCATAGAAGGAAAAAAACTGTTTTACAGAGGGCGAAATTGAGGCACAGAATCTTAGTGATTTGTGTCCAGGAGCTTAGAGGAAGAGC
>NW_008824358.1:3944718-3955180 GCF_000699105.1 Pygoscelis adeliae | reverse complement strand
GCAGAAGGGCAAGCACAAGCCGGACCCCATGGCTCCTAATCTTGTGCCTTAGCAACGAGACCACTCTCCCTCTACACGCAGGCTCAGAGAGAAGAAGGGGCAACCTTCTAGGAGGGAAAGTCTTGTTGGATTAAGCACTTTGCTTGCTTTCCTCTTCTCACCCCTTTCCTCCTTCAAAGCACGGAGGATGGGGAGGGGGCCAGGCGGTGAAACAGTGCCTGTCCCTCCCCCACTCCTCAGCCCACCCCACATCCAGCAGGGTCTCGGGGCTCCCCAGCGGCCCCCCAGTGCCTGCGCCCCTCGGCCGGGGAGGAGGGACAGGATTTGTAATTGCAATATTTTCATTACCGTCTCTTAGTTCTTTGCACACTAATGTCAAGAGCTTTGTCTTTGTAGTGTTATTGGCATTTTTCATCATATTCATGAAGTGTGGGTCAATTTTCTTCAAAAGGCTCACTTCGCCAACTTGCCACAAAGACAGACAGTAATAAATTCTACTAGTGCACAGCGAAGGCTTCGTAGCTGCAAGCAACAATAAAAAGCAATGAGCTGGGTGTCACTAAGTAACTCCAGTTTACACTGTATTTTCTTCTTTTATTGAAAACTCAGAATATGAATTTATTAATGAATACACAGGCCTACTTTGAAGGGGTGTGGGGGGGGTCCGAGTCAATTTATTTGGTATTCACACAGTGTGTGCCTACATTGTATTGTTTCATCATTTTATGGCCAGGCACAGCTTGTTAGGCTGTGGCCCTCCAGAAAAAAGCAAGCTCATATAGCAACACCTTGACGTAGATGTACAGCTGCTTTCACTGTGGCTGTCTCACCTTTAGCCCCGTCTGTCTACTGCCGGCTTTCATTTTCCGCATTCATACATCAATAAGCTTTGCATGCTGACACCTAATTTTGCAGGCTACTTTGGTTATGGAGGCCGTGTTTTGCATATCACTACCCACCCCCTTCTGACATCTACTGCCTTTAAAGAGGGAGAGAATAGAGAGAGCACGAAAGAGGGATTCTTTTCTTCTCAGCCTAATCAGAGATTTCTTTATATTTGTCAAAAGCAGATCTGCCAAATCAACTTTAATTGATTCTTCCACAGTTCTCGTGTATGATTTTTGAAGGACTGGGCTTGTGTTCCAAGACACAGTGTTGTGTTTCAAACAAATATGAGGTTTCTACAGCAAATCAAATTTGGATGCCAATTAGTTAGCGTTTTCCATTCCAATTAAATTTGAGACCTTTCTGATTTTGAAAGACTTGGGTGTCTATGCACGTGTGTATGTACGTATGCGTGTGCGCCTATCTCTATCTCTTTTATAGAGACGGAAAGATATATACGTATAAAATATTTAATGTGCCCTCGGTGGTCTAATAAGCAGGGAGGGCTTATAGCCACCCATTTAAATATACATTTTGGAGGCTTTTTTTTTTTACCTTGTTTATTTCACAAGGGCTTACCAGCCCATTCTAACCTGTTATGTGAAACCACAAAGGTTTTTACTTCTCATTCAGGTGGCTAATGTCATTATATCGTTGACAACTCATAAAATGTTATAATCTAATAGGGCTTTCCCTCCCCACACAAACATAGTGAAAGCTCATTGTAGCAAAGAAAGGATTAAGGGCAAAAAGCAAGATTAATGGTTAAAAAAATGGAAGCAGGCTGAGTCTAGATAGTATACTGTAGCTTAAAAACAAATATAATTTGTATATTAAAATGTGTCTTGATCTTACTAAATTTGCTCTAAATAAACCAGGTATACACTATAGGGCATTTCCTACTGCATATTGCATATTTCAGCAAAGTCTGCATATCTGTTTTGAATGAATTTTTAAACAAATTCCTCCTTTTATGACTAAAAATCAGGTTTTAGGCAGACTCATAATACAAAGACTAAGACTGAAGCCAACACTACAATGACAGGAAGGAAACAAAAGCCTGCTTAGATCTGCTAGAACTAACACGTGCCATTGCGGTCAACCAAAAAACTACCCTAGACAATATCCGCGCTGCGGAGAAGAAATCTTCCTGGCACCCGTGGGTCCGATTGCCACACGAGGCGCAAACCACTCGCCAATAGGTTTTTCCCTCTTTGGTCCCCAAAAGGACCTCAGGACAGACAGACAATCCAGCTCCAGCAGACGGCAGGAGCAGGCAGACCCATTCCCATTCTCTTCCAAGGACTCAAAACCACTGCGGTGAGGAATTCACCCTCAGCAAAATTCAGGCGGGAACAAGCACACACCTGTGTTTCTTTGGGAAAGAGATTAATTCGCTTCTTCCTCTTATAAAACATAAATAAGGAAACAAAGACCAAGCTTGAAAAGGTGTGAAAATCCAGGCACACTTCACCAGCAGGGGAAAGCAATAATCTTCAGGTAGTTTGGCACTAGTACGCTGTGTGTTTTGTATTCCATCTTACTACGTGCGACTACTAGCCTACGCGACCGAAAGCAGTAAAATGAGAAATTATGAGGCTATTGAACACCATTCACATATTCACAGTGTCGCATCCGATGTCAATTAGCGTGCGTGTTTACATAATTGTTATACAAGGGGAAAATCTACAGTGCTAAACAGCCCTCGGTTTCCCGTTTCTGGGCGGGCTTTGTTTTGTGGAGTGTTTAGCACACACAAAATAAAATCCATGGGAAATCTGTCTGGCACGAGATCTTTGACGGATTTGTGTTGGAAGAGGTTTTATAGGCGGTCAAAAATGTGTGGTTTAGATTAAATTTTTCAAGCCAGCTTCTCTTTATACCTGGGTAAAAACAAGCCTTTTGAGTGAAAAATCTGCAGATTTGCTGATAGCTTAGATTTTGACTCAACTGAATGGACGGGTTGAGGAGGAACATTTCAGAGAAGTATGCAAACATTTTGCAACTCTCAAAACAAAAACATCTCAAGCCTTTCACATGAAATCTCCTCAACTTTGATATTCTTTAATTGTTGGCTTGCATAAAAACAAAAGGGTTCAACATTGAAATGAAACTCTGAAACCCATGTTGAATGTCAAACTGGCCTTTTACAGGGTTTTTTTTTACCTTTTTTTTAATCAGAAAAAGTCTAAAATTTCATTTTTCGTTCAGCTGATGATCAATTTTTCTTCTACATTTCAGGATCTGCAATAACCCACAAAATCCTCTACTTATCTCCCATTGTGCTGACTTCTGTAAAAAATGTAGCCCTTCAAGCTACAAAATGATAGAGGAAAATCAGAGAACACACAATAAAGTCTATAAAATTATGAACAGTATAGGGAAAGCAAATAGAAAAGAATTAGTCATTATTTCTCACAGCCTAAGAACTAGGGTACACCCAATTACAAGGCAGCGGGTTTAAAATAGCCCATAAGAAACACTTTTACAAAGCATAACTAAATTATGCAACTTACTGCACAGCATGTTGCAGAAGCCAGGAATATAAATGGATTTGAAATGCGATTAGACAAATTCACAGTAGAGGTCTACGGTGGACTGCCAAGCACCACGGTCCGGCACGGCCTCTGGTTTGGGAAGTCCCTAACGTGCTACCTGGCCAGGGCTGGGGAGGGGAGAGGTCCTTCTCCATGCACATCCGTCCTGCCAGCGCTATGGTGATGCAGAGTCACGCTGGGACCGTAACGTCACCTTTGCAAAGGGAGGATGACCACGCCGCAATATCGCAGGCAGTTCTGGGTTGCCCATGGGATCTCCTTCCCTGGCTGGGTCTGGTTGGAGATGCTAAGGGAAGTGGCCAAGGAGGGCTCCTGGTCGGAGCAGTACCTCCAAGCCCCTAAGAGAATCACTCCACTGCCAAATGCACGCTGAGCCCTTCATCCAGACCACACATGCAGCAAAAACAATAGCGCTGATGAGTGATTATGCTTCTTTGTCTGTAAAGTACTCACACCAAGGTATACTTGTGTGTCTGATATGCAGCAGTGCTGTATATTAAGGCCTTTATGTATTTGTCACTTCAGGGATATTTAATTGTAGGGTAAGTAGGAAAAGAGAAAATTCAAAGAGGGCCACAGGCTGGTTTGACAATGGTGGCAAGAAGTGCCCTGTTCAGGAAGCCAAGATGGGCACAGAAATGTGGCTGAAGTGAGCTGGCTTTAACTGCTGGCAAAGACCAGAGCAGAAGTTTTCAACCGTTTCTTGATTTATGGACCCTTACACTTCCAACAGAGAGGTGATCACCTGTAAGAGTGAATTAAAGCCTCCTGACAACAGGCTTTTTTCGGTTGCCTTTCAGGCACCCTTTAGAGAGGTGGCTCAGAGACCCTCTGGGACATGTGGCCCAGCTGGAAACCTACTGGCACAGGAATGAGCAAAGGGACAGGGATAGGGAGTGTCCGAGTTTGGGGTTTAGCTTTGCCATCCCATCTTTCCATTTCCTCTCTAACTGTGGTAAAAGAAAAATTTTTAAAAGCCTTCATTTTCCTTCATAGTTTTAAGGCTAAAAAGGACTATTATAGCATCTGTTCTGACCTTTCACATCTAGAGGCCATCATAATTCCTCCAGTTCACGAGTACCTCCATAAAATAACAGCCCGTATTAATTTCAATCACCACTGAGGGAAATAAACCTGCTCCAGCAAGAAAAGGATTTCTCTGAGGTTCACCATTCGCCGCTGTTCACACTCTCATCATTCACATCCTTTCTAATTACCATATTATTTTCCCTCTGTATATCCATGAAAGCATTGTTAAAATACCGGGAATAGGAGTTTAAATTACGGTGGCATCCCATTTTGGTCGCACTTTACATAGTAAAAAGGTTCCCCAATGGGAAGACTTGGACAGCCTAATCAGACAAGGCAAAAAAAAACCACAAAGAAAAGGGAGAAATCACTGTTCTCCCTAGCTCACATAAGCCCAAAGAGATTAAACGATTGGTCAAAAGTCACCCCAAAGTTGGTGGCAGGGATGGAGCTGAAACCTACTTTCTCAAGTCAAATCCAGAGTTTTAATCACCAGAACACCCTTCCTCTCCCTTCATTGCTTTCATTTATCATTTCAGGCTAGGCAGGCTACATTGAAATGATGGCTTTGTGAAGCATAGAAACACAGTTTTACGGGCAATAAACAATAAATATGAACCTGAGAGACATCTCCGGGAAACCTTCCTACCAAAAAAGAGTCCCTTTTCCTTTTATTTTCCCCAGAAGATGGCAAAAACGTTCCCTTCCCCTCCTGCCCGCACCTCTTTGCCGGGCTCAGCCTCCTGCCAGCCACGCCGCCCCGGCTGCGCCAGCTTCCCTGCACGGCATGTTGGCTGCAGGATGGCAGCGAGCACTCCTTCTCCCTGCCAAGATGACAAAGTCCTGGCTGGCTCAGCCGCCGCCTCTGCCAGTGTACCAGAGAATCGGTTGTGCGATTTCATTTAAGCGCTGCTAACTAATTATTAACTGTAGGCTCAGCATTCAGGGCGCAGACAATGGGATCAGCCAGGCACCGCTCCACGGGCGGGGGGGGCACCGCAGTCAGAACGGGTTTCTTTTTAATTATTGTGCAGTGGAATCAGTCCTGGAGAAGCGAATTGAAAAGTATACAAAATTCTGATTAATAACCATAACGGCTTTTTTTTTAGTGTTTCTCTGAGTTCCCGCCCACAGGACCCCAACTGTCCTTTCAGCTGTAACACCGAAACCTACACGCACTTTAAAAACCGAGAGAAATGGTTTTGTTTTACAGGACTGCTCCACAACAATGAATTGTGCGGAGTTGAGCCCAAAACCCATCTCTGGATCCAGATTTCTACGTATTTTACTTGTGGACCCAGATATAAACTTTGAGGATGATGGACAGTCCTATTTTATGGCATCCCCAGGCAAGATGTAAACCTCCCCACAGGTTGGAAGTTGGTTCTAGACTGAGGTCCAGGCTTTAAAGGTTCAGGCCTTTGCTTGGTACTACACTTCGCTTCGTGTAAAGGCTGAACTCATAGGTATCTGTGTTACCTCCTCTCCTGAGTGATTTGTGCAAGGAAGGGTTGACTTCATCTCCTCTGGCATTCGCATCTCACTGGCTCTGTTACTTTTGAACTGCAGAACTACACACTGGATCCGGTTCGCTGTGAAAGTGGCTCCATGCTCATTCAGAAATTGGGAGCATCTTAGCAACACTTAGAATGATTTTCCAAGACGTTTCCTCATTTCTAGCAGCCTCTTGATTAAGATATTTCCATCTCAGAGAGACATCAAGTGACAATTTTGTTCGAGATAGTAGGAAGAGAAAAAAAAAAACCAAACCAGGGTGTTTTGAAAAAAGTGCTTCATCCTGGAAAAGCTTTGCTCCACACGAGAGAATTCACAAGCATGACCTCTGATCGCTCCTATCAGAGGACGCACGCCAGACAGGAGCTGGAGCCTCTCTTCTCATAGTTTTTCCAGCAGTGGAAACACATAATTTGCATTAGGGACAGGGGACAGTATCCCGCTGGTCCCACCTGAGGGGTTCAGTGTTAAGGAACCGGCAGCCCCACCACAGGCTTACCAGCACCCTGGGGAGGCAGCATCTCCTCCCTAACATGGAGCACGTGAGCAAGGGCTATCATGACCAGGGATAAGGAAAAGCACATGCTTTAGCAGGTCTCAGGGCAAGGAGTAGAGAAAATGGGCTGCCGTATCTCACAGAGCAAGTGCATGTCAGGGTCTGAAAGTGAACTCAGCCCTTTGGCGTGGGAGCCTGGTGCTGCACCTGCAATGAAGCCTTTCCTGCAAATGGAGACATCAGAAGGAGATGACATTCCCCAGGGGCTGGCAAAATGTTATATGAATCACACCCGACTCTGCTCAGGAAACATCTCTCTCAGGTTTGAGTGGAATTCTATACCAAAGACATATATTTTTAAATTAAGATTTCTTTTTCTTTCCACTTTTAATACCTTGGTAGTGCTTTTTCACTAAGCAGTTATTAAAAAGAGGGAAGATATAGTCTTGTATCCGAGCAATATTTCTTCCCCAATATTACTCAATTTACCCATGCGATAGTCCCTCCCCTTCTTCCTCAAGCCTTCTGATTTTGAGTCTTGACACGTATTGATCCAGTTCCCCGTGCTGCTAACACTAGTTCCCAGTGCTGCTAACACTCCACTTTGCTCCCGCGCAGATCGACGCGCAGCAGGGACCCCCAGTTCACGCAGGCTCCCTTCCCGCGTCTCTCCCAAGGCTACGGTGGGAGGAAGAGAGTCCTCTAAAACGACGGTAGGAAGCGTTGGTTCCTTTTCAGGCTGTACCAGGCTCTTACAGCCGCGATTTCTCACATCCATCCATGGCAAGGCATTGTGGGATATTGTGTTTGACTCTCAACAAACTGTGTTGCTAGGACAACGTTTATTATGATACATAATGTGAATAAAGGATGAAACTGTACACAGCGTGCTGATTTGCTATAACTGTCATCTGTGATGATAGTCTCCAGTTTATGCCTCAAATGAATTTTGCATGGATGGTACCGTTGCTACCAAGTGCTGCAGAGGTGTATTTTACAAAGCTGCCTGGGCCTGGCATGAAGATCATGCCACTTTAAACAGCGAATCTGTTATTGTGATGTTTGTGAGAGGAGAACAACTGGGAAAGTCACTTTCAAGTGCAGCTCAGTGCTCTTTTAATGAGGAATGGGGTCTTCTTCAGAGTCAGCCAACTACTGAGGAGGAGCTGACACCCTTAGTAGTCAACATCCTCAAAACAGCTGACAGCTCCAGATAAATCAGTTTGTGTACTTCCTCCCCTTCTCATATCACCTGCGGTGACAGGAAAGCACTAATTTCCTTTGAGAGGGAGAGAGATGGATGCACGCGTGCATCCTGGGCATGTTGATCCTTCGGTGTAAAATTAACAAAAACAGAGGCCAGGCAGAACTGGGAATAGGCACAGCACTTTGTCAAGAGGAAGGGTTTGCCGTAGTACAGCCCCGTATTCATCATATGGTAATTTACAAATATGCATACGGCAGAGTCACATTGCATTAGCCCCTGGAAGAGGAAGCTATGACAAACACAGTGCGTTTGGTGAACCGACTGCCCGGTTCACAGCTATAATTCTCCCCCGCGCAGCACAGGACTTCACGCCAAGGGGGCTGGCACGTGGCACGTGGCATCGGCCACGTGCACAAGTGGCGCTTGGGCGTACCGCTCCGTCCTACGCCCGGACACAGCCCGGCCCTGGACGTACAGCCACCCGGGAGGGAGCGCTCTGACACCGCCACCCTTCAACGGGGCTGCCCCCGTAAGAGCAAAAGCAATTTCCAGGCGCTGAAAGGCTGCGATTGCAGATTATAGTCCCAGTCCCACACCTGAACAATCACGTATCCGGGACCCGCAGCACCTTTTCGGGTTGGTCAGGAGGCACTCGCTTGTTTATCAGTCGCTCGGCGCAATCGATAGGGAGTTAAGTACTGCCTGCACCCTCTCGCACAGACAATCTTCGCCGCACACTTCCTGAATTCATTACTCTGACTCTGTCACATGGCTAAATGATGTTATAAAAATTAGATACTGCAGGCCGTTAAAAGCATTGCACGCTCATTGAAAAGAAACCCACCAAAAAAAACGCTACAGATAAAACCACCGAGAAATTTCTCCCCAGTAGGCAATGCAGCTCACAACTTTCCCCTGGGCCCAGAAACCGCCCCGGTTAGAAACCTCGCACAGCAGTTTCAGCGGGGCTGGTTGCCATTCGTTTTGTGTCGTTACTTCTGAGAGTTGTCTCATCCCACTGTCCTCGCTGAACTGCCACGTTTCCAGAGACAGGCTCTGACACGAGGTGAGCTGAAACAAGGCAGAAACGAAAGACAGACACCCAACCTGTTTAAACAGGAAAGTGAACTGCTCGCTGTGACCCTGTTTCAGGGAGGATCTTGCCCCAAAACCAGACACGCACTGTCCAGGGCTGAAGAGAGACTGCCTCCCCTGCCTGTGCTTGACACTCACTGTATTTCAGCTGCGTTTAAGAGTCCCTCTCCTGCACAAGAGCCTTTTAATGAAAAGAAAAGAAAAAAAGGAAAAAAAAATACTAAACAAACCACCCCCTAAAAATATAGATGAGAATCTGAGTTCTTCAGGTCTCTCAACTTCTCCCTTCCTAAGCTGACAGTAACCGCAGTGTTGCCGTGATGCATCAGGTTACGTTAGTTAAATCACTGATGATTTCATCATTTATATAATGGGATACGATTGGCGTGGTCAGATGAGACAAGTCACAGCAATGACGTGTCGCAGCAAAAATGTCTACAAGGAGGTATTTGCCTGACAAGCATTTAAAAACACATAAATTTACATTTTAAAATAAATATGTATAACTATATAAGCAAACTTAAAACTATAAATATATCTATACATGCATGCATGTGTGCACACACATATGTGTAATCACATACACATGCTCCTGTGGTTTTCCAGCTAAACTACCACCATGTGTTGTACGTTATCCCGGGGCACCGAGCAGAAAGGCTGAAACCCACCTCTGGGGGCAGGGGATTTTTAAACCAATTTCTCCCGGACGAGAAATCCACAAAGCCCCTCCATGCACAGGCCCCTGTGCCCATGGTGAGCTCCGGCACGGCCCAAGCATGGGAAAGCTCAGCGGCACAGAGCCCCACAAAACGAACGAGGACGTTTTGGGGGGAGCAGGTCAGGACCACGGCTCCCTGTCTTTTGCTTAACTTCTCATAACGAGCTCTTGGGAGCTCGCACCCTTTCAAAACCCCCGAGGTTGCGTAGCGCGTGCGAGACGCTGCCCCTGTGCAGCCAAGTTGCTCTGCAAGTGGCAATACCTGCTTGGGTGACGTAGAATTACACACCTCTGAGCAGAAGCACGCTTTCCTTCCAGTTTCATACTAGGCTGGGTTGTTTCTTTCTTGCACCGCTGAGTATTTCAGTGGAAAAGCTCTTTTGTGTGTAAATAATTATTAGGTGCTTTTTTTTTTTAAAGCAAAGAAAATTCATAACATAAAGCAGACAGAATTCATTTATATAAAAAATAGAGGGATTAAACATAGCCAATAAATTACAATAAACTGTCCGCAGTGAACAATGCCACCAGATGACCATAATGGAGATCCACTGCTCTTGTGCTTTTATTAAAAGAACAAAGCACTGCAATTAAATGTAAAATCCGGTAATATGTCATCGTACCTTAAGCATTCTTTTCTCATTCATTGAACACTGTCCTCTGATTTAATTGAAGCCTCTGGTCCCTTTGAGACAGCAATAGTCCTTACTCTAGGCCAAGTTTAGCATTTCATTATTTAGTAATCTGAGATGGAGTTATGCTATTGACTCTCAAGCAATCCTCTTTGCTTCTTATAACAAAAAGGATGCCCACAGAAATAATTGATACCACATTCTACTCTCTAGTAAATCGTCCCTTAGTGGATTGTGAAAAGAGGTTTTTGATTTAGACTTAAGAATAACAAAAGTTGGGTATATTTTTCACTGATGACCCCCATATGACATGTCCATAACCCCTTT
>NW_008824358.1:3937221-3944657 GCF_000699105.1 Pygoscelis adeliae | reverse complement strand
CATATTAGCAGCTAAAATGAGTGACTAGAGGCTTTCCAGGTTTTGTTATATATATTCAGTATATAAGTGATGCCTTAGTACAGGAAAGTCATTTTTTTCTATAGAACAACTCACTGTAGACCTGATCCGGCCAAGAGCAGACACTCTCCTCCCTGGTATCAGGCAGCCATTGGTGCTTAGCACCTCATAAAGGCAATCAGCAACTTGCAGATTCATTACAGCTTTGCAGGCTGGAAATGGGCTGAAGCCATGTGGGGTGTTTTCTTTGTTACACGAAACAACCAGGCAAGTCAGGCACCGGATCCCCGGGCTGAGGCCCTGTGTCCCCCTGAGGTTGGGAACAGCGTTAACCAGTTTCCCAGCTCCGAAACACCCTTGTCTTCAGGGAGCCTCTGTTATGCTCTGGCCTTCGGGATTTTCATCCCTCCCTGCTGTAAGTGGAGCTTTGCTCCCTGCAGATTGCCCATGAAGGGCTTGTGCTGTAGCTGCAGCCCCAGCTCCTCGGCTGGCTGCCCAAGCTTCACTGAAACTGCCCACGCAGAAACCCCCCTGGTCGCAGTGATGCTGTATGTGCGGTCACTCCTCTGCCGCCTCCCCATCAGCACAGAAACAGCCTCGCAGCCACCAGCCTGGGCGGTAAGAGAGCCACAGCCGGACACATCCCGCACACCCTTCCTACTTCCCTTCGTGCAGAACGCTGCACAGGGATGTCCTAAGCCATCGTCTCTCCCAGAGGGCTCCCAGCAGGCTGGGCAGTGCCGGAGGGCTGAGCCTACTCTCCTTTTCCATTGGGATCATCACACTACGCTTACGCAACTGCACAGGGCGATAGTGACCTCCTCCTGCCTTTTGCCTATTTGCAGGGGCACCAGAGCATCCCTCCCTTCCCTCGCTAACTCCCTCCAGCACTTTGCGGTCCTGGAAGGACTCAGTGCATAGACCCCGCTGCCAATCTCCTCTTCACCATCCAAACACACTCCTCAGCTTGCACAAAGCGTTGTAACACTGGTGCATCTGGGCAGGTCTTGCTGTACCCACAAAAAGTCGCCTGTCCATCTGTCCTGGAGTCAACAGCATCGTGCTCAGCGCATGTGTGCTGGAGGCAGCTTGCCCTGCGGCACAGCAGACACCACCAATCGTGCAATGAATGTACTAAATCTGCAGAATCAGTGAAATAACTGACTCATTTTAAGAGGGGGAGTTTGGCAGGCGGAGGCCACGTGCCGGTTTGTAGGATGGCTTCAACATCCAAGAGGGTAAACTCCACTAATCCCTCTCACCGAACGTGTAAGAGAGAACTGGGCACAGTTTACAAGAGGTGATCTGTTATGGGCTCATCAGCGTGCATATTAAACGCCCAGCGCTAATAATGAATGCGGGCACATGAAGTCAGTGATCCCGTACATTGATGGGAAGCCTGCCCTGTCCCCTCGCTTGCAACTCGCTGGTCCAGGCCTGGGGAAAATTTCAAGTCGGTTAGCACAGAGAGGAGTTGTATAGACGTAGGGGCACATCCAGGATTAGGACATAAGCCCTCCCACAAGCCAATCCCATGCACAACAGAAGTCAAACAGAAAAGATTACCCTGACACCTCCTTGCTTTCGTGCTCTGGCACCTCTCGCTCCCCGGAGTACTGAAAAAAAGTGAATTTTCACTAACTTTAGAAGCCCAACGCCTGACGGTCAAAAGTGGCTGTTTCCTCTGGAAATCTGCGCCACCATTTCCAGGCAATGCAAGCACAAAGCTAAGCTGGGGAGACCAAGTTCCCCCCAATAAACTCACATGCTTCCCGTTAATATTAGTGGGAATTACACAGGTGTGTTGGGAAATGGCCCCCTCACAGGGCTGCAAATCTCATAGCCCTGACCTACACCCATAAGCCTGCACTCAAACTCATCTGTATATAATTCTGTAATCTATTTGGCATGTTAAATATTTCAAATTAAAAAGCATCAGGGTCAGAGCCAAAACAATGCATTATATGGGATAAGATTTTAATTCAGCCGGTCCTGGGAGAGACGTGGGGAAGGAGGAGAAATCCATGCCAATTATTTTGCATTTTGGGAGAGTTATTTGGCTGTAGGACCAACCCATACCAGGCCACTTTTCAGCGAGTCTTGTTTTGTTTGTTTGCTTCTCTTCCCCCAGTACTCAAATTATCTCCAGGTCCTTAGATCCATTAGACTAATTAATATTAAGAACATATGCATATGCAAATTAGGCCAGGGTGCCCATATATTTCACTTTACATGACAGCTCGAAGTGTAGTTGTGTGAGTCAATCAAATGCCATAAATTTGCTATGCACAAGAGATCATTAATATTAATTGGGGCATGGGCACTGTGCAGTAGCCCATGCCACCATTAGAAATGGACCCCTTGCTTTAATTGTTCAGCAAATTCTTTTTTTTTTTTTTTAAATCACTGCCTATGGCCTGATTAAAATATGTAATTTTTTTTTTTCCCAGGTAGTCTTCAGAAAAGCATCAGAATTGTATTAAAAAATACAGAGCAGACCTTTTCTAAGACAGATGGCACACAATGAGGTTAAAAAAAGTATCTTGAGATCCAACCAGCAAGAACAAAAAAAAAAATTGCTTGCATTGTTGTTTTCATTATCTTGCTTCTGTCATTTCATGAGCTTTGTATCTTGCAAGGAAAGAAAGAAGGGAGAAAAACTGTGAAATTAATCTTTTGTGCATGGCCTGATAAAGAAGAGACATGCTCAGACAAAAGATAGACTGAGAGAAGGTACCGTGATTGATGACTAAAGTAAAGGTGTCAGAAGAGTATTATGTAAATTACTGGAGGCACAGACCATTTCAGAGAGAATGAGAGGGAGAGGGGAAGCCAGGGAGAGAGAGAAAAAAAGGACTGCAGAGTCGATGTCACCAAGACACTGGTCCCCAAGCGCCAATTTCTTGCCATCTTTCATCTGCTCAGACAAGCTCACCTCACTTTCTATTTGGTTTGCACAATGTAACAAAGGAGGAAAAAACTGTCAACATGAGCATGAATACAGCCCAAAAGCGAGATTCGAGCACGCAGCGTCTGAAGTGAATCAGTGCGACGGGAACTTTAAGGCAGCCTCGGTGCTTGTACGTGTGCCTGTGCAAGGCGGCGGCTCAGAGCCAATTCGCTCTTTATTTTGTGCCGGAATCGGGATCCAGATAAACAGGGCCAGGGTCTTTCTCTGTGTTTAACACCCGGCTTGATACCTCTCTGCCTTTGCACGCACCTGCAGCCGCGTGCGTTCATCCGACACACACACTCATCCCTGCGTGGACCTGCCAGCAGCCACCTCCAGGACAGCCCGGACCTGCCCCTACTGCTCTTCTGCCGGTGCGGCTTTTTAATCAAATTCATCCACGCCCACACGCTGGACAGGATGAGAAGGGATAGGCAGACAGCTCACATCTACCAAACTCTACCCAGAAAACCCCTTCTTGGCCCTGACACAACCACACATGACAGCTCCTGGCCACACTCACACCGAGCCTCCGGCACACCCCGTCTCTGCTGCTCCCGTCTCCTGTGCGCACCGCGGAGCGCGGCTGAGCAGAGCTTATCCAGTGCCTGCTGCAAACTTCCAGAAGGATTCAAATGAAAGCACAGTCCAAACCAATTGATACCGAGCAAAAATATGTTTGGTCTCCCATTCCTCATCCTTCTGGCACAGAACTGCCCTTGGTTTTCACATCTCAAGAGGATGATGCCGTTAATAGCAGGGACAGTAAAAAACCATTTTTGTACTTTTATCTTTCTGAAAAAAAACTCTAAGGGAAAACGCAACAGGTTTTCAGGAATTTTTCCCTTTGTTCCTGACTATTTGATTAATCTGGCTCCTGCTTTACAACCAATTATTACGTATTGTCTTTTGAATTTCACCTCTGCCATATCTTTGCCCCTATTTAATTCAATCACTGGCTTTTATTCAAAAAACTTCATTTTCCAAGGAAAAAACAACTACAAATGGTCACCTATCACCTCCATGGTAACAAGTGAAAGGAACATTCGAGGAGAAGAAAATACTAAATTGGTGTTCGATGAAATGCACTATTCCACTCCACATGTACTCCTGATACGCGAGGCTCAAGGTACACGGTGCCCTCTATCCATCAACTAATTACCCTGATACCCACCCTATAGGGTGAATCCCTGGTTTTAAGGTGAGAGAAGAAGAGCGAAGCGTGAGCTGAGAGGCCGGCACGCTCACCTCCCCTCTCTCTTTCCTTGGGCAGCCCAGTAAGGGCATCCCTTAGTCACACCTTGCCCGTGAGCCAAACGCCGCGTCCGGACACAGCGATCTCCAGCTCAGCTATGTCAGGTTCACTCTGCGTTTGTCCCGCCGCAACAGAGAGCGGGATTTGGTGCGTGAATCGTATCCTCCCCGCAGAATCCAAAATCGCATGCGCCCACCGAGCCTCAATTCTCACCCGGTACGTGCACCCACAGCTGCGGGAAGGGAGAGGAGGCATCCTCCCCCTTCCCCTTGCCGCTCCTCCTGCTGTCCTGCCCAGCACTGGAAAGCAAAGGGAAGGGGCAGGATTGGGGGAAAAAAATGGCAAACCTGGCACGGCTCCTGGCAGGAGCCACTTCAGTACGGAGCACGAGTGTGCAAATAAAGCTGCTTTCCAACTTCCTTCCTTCAGATTCAGTCAGCTATCACACGGCTTTCATTTAGAGTGTTGAGAGACATTATAATGAGATTTAATAACAAATTGTTTTAATTTTGCATCCCCTGTAAGTTCTGTTGGCCAGGCAGGATAGTCCATGGAAAAAACATTCATTTCTTCTCATCGAATTTTTCATTTTTCCACTCTTTTTTTGCACCATGAGTGCAACAGTGGAAAAAAAATAAAATCCAAAGAGGTGGCTCTTTCTATATCATCAATTTACCCCTTAAAGAGCGAAATGATAAAATGGGTGAAAAAAAATAGATGTCCTGGGCACCAAGCTCTGTGCAAATCAGTTTTTAAAGTATCAGCGAATTCACATTTTAAAGAATACTTTAGTTTGCAAGATTGAAATTCTTTTTAAGAAGAAACTCTCAAAGGAAGTTGTCATTTTAGGCTGCACAAACCAAAACCCTTCCAAAATCAGGTGCTTAGGAAAAAAATTGAAGCACTTTAATAATTTAAATTGCTCCCCTTTGCACATGCCCAGAACCCAAATCCCTTTTCTAACTGAAGTGCTTATATAAAAATTTGACAGCTCTTATAATTTTAAATTGCTCTACACTGAGTATGCCCAGAACCTTGATCACTTCCAAATTCAAGGGCTTATAAAAATTTGAAGCACTCCAATAATTTTAAATTGCAATGCACAGTGCAGAGTGATTTAAAATTATTGGACTGCTTCAATTTTTTTAAAAGGTCTTCAATTTGGAAGTGAGTCAAGCAGCATTCTAATACAGTAGTTTAAGACATACTGTACTGATCTAAAATTTAACATCTAAAAATAATGAAAATTAAACCAAATACACTATTGAAAAAGGGAGAACGGTTTTCCCAAACACACCTAGAAAATCCAGAAAACCACAACTTCTGACTGCTGGGCCCTTCTTCACAAATGAGTCAAGAGCAAAGACTAAAGGAGGAGACGCTCGAGACGAAACCATAGATGTAAGGTCAGCTCCAACCCGTGGGTTGGACACCACGAAAGCCCTCCTAGAAGTGCCTGGAGAAAGGTGGGCTGGAGCAGAGCAGGGTGGGTAGGTACTCGCGCCGCGGGAACCCTACCGATGGCAGTCTGCCACACGAAGGCATGGCCAACAGGCACCCCTGCATCCACAGGGTGACATTTGTCCCTCCAAACCATTTCCTTCTGTTTTGAGAGGTGCAGAGGAGTCACCTCGGTGGAGTCGGAGCTCGTGCTGACGCCCCAGTGGTGGACAGGCATGGCAAAGACTAGACGGGGCCCTTTGGTCCCCTCTTGCAGGGGAAGTGAGGGATGGGTTTAGACTGTTTACAGATCTGCTGGTTATAGACCAGCGCTTTTTTGGATGGTGTTTCTATTTCCTCTCAAACCATATGCTTTCTAGTGGGGACTCACAGCGAGTGTCCCATGCATGGTTCAAAGCACTGGCTCCCCATTGCTTTGCTTCATGAAGAGTGGAAATACATAATTTCCACTAGGTTTAGTGTCAGACACTGGCTCTGCGTGTGAGTCTTTTTGGCAGCTATTCGCTTCCCTTTAAAATCCTTCCCTTTTTTGGAGGTGATTTATATTAATAAACTGTTTCGGATCAGAATTGGCATGATATGTAAAACCCATGCCTGTTTGGTATTTCTGTTGTGTATGCTTAATTTGAATGGTGGGAGGGAAGAAGACAATGCTGTTTAGCTGGCTGGAAGTCTTTTTTTTGTTCCAGACATACAAGTCTCTTCTCAGGAGTCAACTGTAACTATTAGAGAGTTTCTTCAAAAAAATCAGTTTTGACATCCTGAAGATGGGAAACGAAGAGAGACTTGAATTCACCACATTTTCCATGCATTCATGAACATCTGCAATGTAAAATTGTTTCACAACAGGGGCTAGGCTCTATTTCATCTTATAACAAGTCGGGAATCTTGTCTATTTGCAGTTTATTCAGTTTGTTTGATACTAGGGACACGGTGTCTTCGGCTGCAAGCTTCATTTTGATGTTGGGGTCTTGTGGCCTTCTCTGTTGTCTTTTGTTTCTTCTTAAGTTAAAACTCACAGGAGATGGCAGAAGGAGTCCTTATGCCTAGCTCCAGGCTAATAAAGGAGGCTTGTTAAATTTTTATTATCATCTATTCAAAATGAGCATCCTCGGACAAAGAGAGAGATGGCACCTAGGGCAGTGCAGTTTCTAATGTGAATTCCTGGAAGCGAGAAACTGTTGAAGTATGGATTAGCTGGAGTGAGTCAAACAAGCACGGGAAGTTGGGGCAGGAAAGCCAAGCAGAGATGTTTTCAGACTAGAGGGGTCTCTTTCAACACTGGGACCAGCCAAGGAAGAAGGAAAATGACTCTGTGAGGGAGAGGAAAGGGCCTAGGACTGGGAGGCAAAATCAGTATAGGAGAATGTCTTAAATAGCTGGGATGCTCCCAGGTCCTTGGGGATTCAGGAGGTCGACACAAGTCCCAAAAGGCGGTGGCAGACAGAGAGCACTTTGCTCAGACTGCCAGTAGCTTAAAAGCTCGTAGACATGTCGGGCAGGACGTGGCACAGCAGCACACAAACGGCGTGGCTGGGGATTTCCACCTCAGCCATGTTACTCATTCATCTGTGCTCACCAGTGGCGTGATCTCTTTTATAATCTAACGCAGTCCGTTAAACACACGTTGCAACTTCTCCTCTCATGTTCACGAAGCTTTTTTCTCATTTTTTTTAAATTTACATCCCTCTGGTCAGAATAATTCGTTCTACAGGGCAGGGTCAGAGCAAGAAGTTTCCATTCCAGCGGGTT
>NW_008824358.1:3919733-3937164 GCF_000699105.1 Pygoscelis adeliae | reverse complement strand
CGATTTATCACGTGAAAAGTATCTGCTTTGAAAAAAATGGTGCGAAGAGGTTTTATTCAATAGGCTGTAATGGTGAGCTGTTATGGTCTATCAGGTGGATAATGTGCATCTTAAAATACTGTGTAAATACATATTTCTATAATAGCCTGTTACATTTCCAAAGGAGCCATTGCAGCCTGCATTTGAAGTGAGAAGGAGCTCATAGGAGATGGGCTCTGGCACTTTTTTCCCTCAGCAGGAGGTGGGCAATGACAATTTTTCCTGAATTAGAGAGGAAAAATATTATTTTCTGATTCAAATGAATAATAAAAAACAATGGAAAGCCGCAGCTCAGAGAACTTTGACTGGAAGGAAGGAAGGTAAGTGTTAACGTGATGAGAGCACTGAGAGGGCTTTGCTTTCTCCTACAGTCAACATATTTCCTTGCTCCCCAACTGAGATGGCAGCATTACATGAATGTTCTCCATATTTTCTTCCCAAGAGCTGATAGAATTATTTGTTGTGAATAACATTCATAGGAGCTCTGATCCTGAAAATGCCTATGTATGAGAGCAGCTAGACACCTGAGAGTAGGATTTTTTCATATTGCACAAGCATATCCTGAAGTCCTACAGAAATACTCGTTATTGAAAAGTAATTATTAACGTGATGCCAAATTAGACAGTTTTGCTGGCTTGCAAATAGCTGGGTCAGATTATCGGCCACTGGTGATGTATGACTTGTAATCCAGGTCAGACAGAAACTCTTGGTTTCAGCTCCTCGACTGGACAACTGGGAGTTTCAAAGCGATAGATAAAGATCCAAAACTGAAACAATGCACAGGAAAAGTGGGGTGGAATTCCAGGAATTGGCAAAGTTTCTCCCTACTCACTGAACAGAAACAAGCCATGACTACCATGGCCGCATAAGTAAAAGCAAGATAGATCAGATGTTTCTGTTTAAAAAATGCAAGTGACTTTTCCTTTGCTTCATACCCTTTGTTTCTACCATAGCAGACTGAAAGACTCCACACAGGTTTTCCTAAATGACCTGCAGTCCCTGCAGGGATGGGCACGAGCTGACCTGCAACATCGGCTCTGACTTCTCCCTTCCTCCCTCTGCAAACCACCGCGCGTGACGCACCTCTGCAATGGGCTGACAAACGCGTCTCTGAACACAAAGACCTCCGAGCCAGGAAGAAACGCAGACCGAGAGCCAAATAGCATACTTCACTTCTCTGCCTATTTGCCCGTATTTTGGTATTTACACTCTGTGCCATCCCTCACACACAGCACATATATAATCCTTTATTGTAGTGCTGGAAAAGGATTCTCTATTATTTGCAATTATTTCCTAATTTGGCCAATATGAGAGGTTATTGCTGCTGAAAAGAATGAATAAAAGCATATCTGAGGCAAAAAAGTGCTAGTAGTAAAGTTTAAAAAGAGCACAGATGAAGATTAATAACCTCAGAAGTCAGGGCCTGGAGTACTTAAAACAAGTAAAAAGACATTACGGAGCAGGAGAACGGAGCCAGAAGGAACTTTTGTTATGACACCCAACGCCACGTGCAACTTCTCAGGTCACTCAGTGCTAACTTTGTGAGCACTCCCAGCAAACCTGCCCCAATGTCAAGGAAACAGGATTGATTTACAACTTTTTTTCCCCTGCAAAGCTCCAGGTGAATGTGTTTTCTGACTTATCTGAAAGTCACAGGGAAATTTAGGGAGTATGAGCTCACAAATAGTGGAAGCGTGTGGGGGAATAAAATCAGGGCTCGCCATTTAAGGTGGAAGAAAGCAGTTTGGATGCAGACCGCATTCATGGACATTCATGGACCGCAGACCATGGACAAAAGACCATGAAGTTGATGGGAGACTTTCAGTTGAGTTCAACGGGCTTTGGCTCGTGCCCCAGGCAGGTGAATAACAGCTATACCACCAAAAACGAACAAGGACGGTCCATCGGGACATGTGTGGAGAGGGGAGGCCAGATGTCTGCGTGTGATCGCTGATCACTGTAACCAATAAATTTTGCCCTGTTCCAGTAAAAACGCAGGAGGACGTTCTGCAGGCGGTCAGCGGATGTACGCAGAGCTACTGTACCTGCTCACGTGAATACCAGAAAGGGCACAAACTTCTTAATCACACATACGCTGCTCGTAAAAGGAGTGGGCACAAATATTTGCACCCCCTAGAACGGCTGCCAATACTGCAGAATAAAGCAATTAGGACTCAGAAGAACTGACTTAATAAAGGCAATGGAGAGATGATTAAAAATACTTTGCTAAGGAGAAAACAGTTTTAGTCACATGCATACTGAGATGTCACCATTTAATAAAATGACAAAAACTATCTATCACATATGCATGAACACAGAACAATATAAAGAGGTTAACAGAAATTGATGGCATCCCAGCTTTAATTTTACACTGAATCGGAGTCTTTGGTGATTGAAATAGACAAAGATGTATAGGGTTATCTTGTTGAAGAGGCTTTGCTAATTACTGGCACTTGTCATTTCTCCATAGCTTTATCTAAGTCAGGAAGGCTAACTAGCTCTTTTTCCCCAGTGTGCATGGTTTGTTCAGTAGGCTTTGTGCTGAGAAAGCCTTTTTCATAACTGCACCTCATTATTAACGGGTTCATAAATAAATGAGTCCTAATATTTTCCTCAGTTAGCATTTATGATGGGGACATTTGGACTACAAAAGATTACCCTTGTCTTTAATAAAAATAGGCACTTATACATGAAGCCTATTAGGGTCCTTGTTACGCTGAAGAGGAGGAGGAGGAGGCAGAAAAGGGGAGGAGCAGGATTATAAAAACACACTTTATAGCACTATCATATTTTTCATGTGATTTTAGTAGCTATTTATTATCTTACATTAGCTAATTATGGCTCTAACCTGAAATGGATTTCTGGATTACATACTCTACCCTGCGGTTTGCCATACCGCACGCTCTCAAACCAATCTAGCAAACACTATGAACTAGGCAAATGCTTTCAGACCTGAAAACTTCTGGAATTATAAGCAAGGCAGGAGGCAAAGCTGAGCGCTATCGTACAGCTGATATTCAGGCACGGGTGCGTCCTCTCCCAGATTTGACAGACTTTGTTTCTGGAAATGCAGCCCAACTCACTACAGAGATCAGAGTCAAGAACTGCTGGAAATCAGCTGCAAGGGTGGGGAGGGTCACATCTGAGGAAGGTCAAGACAGCTGTAAGGTTGCACGAGATACCAGTGTGACCTCAAGGAGCGTGAGAGATCGTGTGTCCTCTCCTCTCCTCTCCCCTTTCCAGGAGGCTCATCCCCAAGGCAGCCAGCCCCCCGCGCCAGGACAAGTGACAGGAGGGAAGAAGCTTGCTCTCCCCGCTCCACTTCTTTGCACAGGGGACACGCTGGCACAACGCCAGGACTGGACCCAAATCTCCCACAGGCCAGACTAGTATTTTAGCCATAATACCATCTTTTCTTCACGCTTTCGGGTCTGGGAATGGTGCCTCCTGCACAGCCCACCAGCGCCTGCTGCAAGCCCGCGCTGCACACCACAACACACGTGGATGAAGCCAGAAGAGCAAGCAAATATTTGCTAAGAGACTGTATTAAGTGGGATGGGTTTTGTAACACCTCATGGCCAAACCTGACTCTTCCCTTCCAACACAAACACCAAAATGTTGCTATTTCCCCATATTTTTCCAAAGGTCTCTGCTAGGATCAGGCCCGCTGTTAAGCTTCAGAGCTTTTTTATTAGTGGTACAAAAAACCCTTAAAATAATTACATCGATCCTTTTCAGAAGACATCCACAACATTGTCAGACAGGTTTAGAGTGTTTCAGGACTCAAACAATGCTCTCTTTTTTATAGTTACTGTAACGCACCTTTTGTCAGCTATTTATAAAACGCTCAGTAGTCCTCTTTAAACTTCATCTTTTCAAAAATAACTTCAGACCAAACAAGCTATAATGGACGATTCAAGACGTCAGAAATGCATCTGCCTGAGACCACAAAACTTTTCATCTTTCTCTTAGGAAGTAATAATCTGAAAGCAAATACATCAGAAAGCTTGTGCCGCAGTATACTAAAGAGTCAGCTAATTTGGCTTTGTGAGGCAAGTTTGAAGACCCAAAAGCATTTATAACATTTGTTTTTGTTTTTCTAATTAGATGTGGCTCTCTTTTTTTTTTTTTTTGTTTCACTTGATGCTAAAGTCATTTAAATCAAAAAATCATTTAAGTATATCTGGCACGGGTTTTTTCATGAATCAAAGTGAAATACACAAAACCAATTTAATCACAAAAGTACCACTTCCTTCAGGATGTCAGTAATTCTGAAAATTGCTTTAGATATTTGCTAGATATCAGAAATGGGTAATGCAGCATTTTAAGTGGCAGAAATGCATTAGTACTATGTAAGTACATGATCCTTAATGTACTAATCTCAGCAATATGTGTAATGAGAACTTTCAGTAACACTTTATTTTAAGTGTCCTCTGAGAAATGCTAATTTACAATGAAACACCTATGGAAGTACATGTGACATCTACATGAATACCAAATGAATTCATTTTGATCAATGCTATTACAATGAATATGATATGAATTCACAATGATAAGGTGTTTAAAGAATCGCCACATTTTCCTTTAATATTACATATGTTTTGAAGATTGGTGTATGTTAAAAACTATGTTACGTGTTCATTAGGAGGTGTATATGTTAGGATGTGCAAGAGATACGCCATAGGACTGTTTAAAACATGTTTGCATCATGTAAAACACTAACAAAGAATACCTGTTCACAGTGGCACGGGTTCTCACTTCAGTCCCAGTAATGAGATCTGCTGAGTTCAATGAATTCCTTGACTTGCATTTGAGGACAGCATATAGAATAATGGGCTGGACTTTGTACCCACTGCTCACCCGGGCATATAACTACTCACCCACCGAAAAAATGGTAGTACAGTCTAGTGCAGAGCATTTTCATACTCAAGAATAATGTGCCTTGTGCATTAAAGAAAACTAACTGATGAGCCCTTCTAAAATCTGACCATTAGTGTCATGAAAGGAACCGCTGGGATTTGCGGGTTTTGTGAAGATGGCTCTTAGCTCGAGTGCCAGAACAGGGGCTGAAGTTTCAAAAATCTGAGCCCCGTTGTTGTCCTCGCTAACTGAGAAGCCTTGGAGCAACCCCAAGATGTAGAGAAAATGTTTTGAAGGCCCTTAACAAGCTAACGGGTGGAGAAAGAAATATGGTCAAAAGCTATCAACAAAATCCAACAGCTGATTGAGCCTCCGTAGGTTCGCTGTTACCTCTCCCAAATCTATGAGTGCTGGTTGCCCTGGCTGCCATTCCTTTCAAATCTGTGAAATTTCAGAGCATGTTCTGCTGACAGTACAGAAACGTTCCTCGTGGGTCACAGCTCTCCCGGCAGATGGGGAGAGCGGTCCACGACCAAGCTCAGAAACTGCTGCAAGTCGATCTGCAAACTCTCTCCTTTCTGGGGCAGAGGCCACAGCCAGTTATAGCTGCATTAAAATGGCCAGCGTTTGAGGAATGAATAAGTGGAGGAGAAACAGATAGGAAGGCAGTAAGAGAGCTGGTCTGAGCTGTAACGGAGCTTTAAATTCTTTGGAAACAGTGACAAGGAATGATGGCCCAAACCTCAGCAACAAATGCTAATAAAAAGCAATGACCCTGATACACTTGTTCGAGTTTTATTTCACTTGAAAACCTTCATACGAACTTTTTTATATACATATTATATATATATAGCAATGGTGTCCTTCTCTAAAAGTGACTGTGTTTACTAAAGGTCAACAGCAATCGCAACGTCATCATTTTCTTTAAAGCATCAGACCATTTTCTATCATTGCGTACCAACCTTGGCTGCGTTTATTTAGGATTGTTTCCTTTTACATCTAGCCCGAACCATATTTAGTGGTTGATGCCAATAAGCAATTGCTCTAATCAAGGTGTGACACCTGCCAGAGCAAAGGCTGAACCAGCAGTACGTGTTGGCTGAGCGCTGAAAGATCACGCTAATTGTCGGCGTCTGGCCTTTGGCTGGACTATCAGGCATCGGGAGCTTTCTGCAGCGATTCGCAAGGCTTGGAAAGGATACAGGAATCCTCTTACAGCTCTGAAGGTTCCTTCTTACGCAGTGCCAGATATCTCCCGTGAGATGCTACCCGCATTTCCCACCCACATCCCTAACACCGACCGGTGCTCAGCACCTCATCGACGGACCCATTGCACGAGCTACGAGGTTCACGCGACCTCGACATCGCACAGCAGAAATTACTATCCACCATTAAGAAGTCCACTAAAGTGCTCCTAGCTCTATGCATGACCGTATTACCAGAATTACCCAAAAAGTTACAGTTAAGGGTGCATGTGTCTATATAGACGAATGTCTATATACTTATACAAGCATATACATGCACCTATAATTACTTATGGATCAAGCAGGCTTGTAAACTTCCCTCATTTAGGCATCAAAGAAGGGACTGTCAATCTGACCAAAAATTAGAAGAAAGTTTAATAAAAGCATAAGAGAGATCCTGAACTATTGTGCCTGTGATGGTGTGAGCTGCAGAAGTGCTGCAAAGCACTTCACACCGTCATCAAAAAAAAATGAAAAGGAACCGCTAAAACTGTGTGATGTTTACATTTAATTCATTCTTTTAATTTAGCCAGGAAAACAGAGGCCACGTCTCAGAAGAGTGGTAAAAGAAAACATGACGTTTAATTTGCCTGTTGCTGGGATAAGTAAGCTAAATAAGGAATGACCTTCAGAAAACAGGCTTAAAATATGATTTAGAATAGTAAGAATACCATTAACATAATTTCTCACTCTACATTTGCTCATCTGGGCCACGTGGTTTTTGGTATGGAGTCGGTGCTTCGAGATATACTTAACAATTCACATTTTGCTTAATTATTAGAAGCCTGGAATTCAGATACCAAAAGAAGAGGGGAAAAAAAAAGACGGAAGGGAAAAATTGTAAAATTTTCTCAGAAAATTGCCTCAGAATGAAATTCTGCCCTTTTCTTCTACTCCAAAAAGTCATTACCATCTGACAGCTGTTTAGTGGCATATGTGTGTTGGTGGTACCAGTCCAATTCCTAGTGGGCAGGTGTCTGCATCACAAAAGCCACCATCACAATTGGCACTAATTGGCACCCTTGCTGGCAGCCTCCGTAAAGAAAATAAGGATTAGATGGCACAGAGATCAAATTATCCTGTCACCATAAAGGTGATCCCCCCTTTAGGTCAGGAAAGGCCTGTTGGCAGGACAGTTCGGGGAAGTTTGCACTTCCCAGGCTCGTGTTTCGCTGGAGAGACATGAAATGTCGGGTGTCTGATGCTGGCAACGAGGCACATTTCACAGGCGCTTTCACTTCGCATTTTTAGCTGAATTTCAAAAGGGGAAAAAAAAACCCCAAACCAACACCCAAACTCAAAACTCAAACAACAAACCAGAAAATTCCCTTTTAATTTGGACGGTTTCCGATCAATACAAACTTGCTATTTTATGCAGATAGTCACCACATTGCTCTGCTGGGGTATCAGTATATCTGATGTCTTTCTTTGTATGGGGTTTTTTGCCCCCCCCCCTTTTTTTTTTTTGGAACAGCTTGCAAATTCTGTGATTTTTCTAAGTATAGGGTGCAAAATACCCTGGAAAGTGGGGGGGAGGGGGAATGTCTTACAGCTCAGCAAGCTTTATGAGGATATTCTCTTAGTTATTGAGATGAGTTGAATAATTCTCCAGTAATTTATACACCAGTGAAACTGGCCTGTTGGCAAGTCCACAATTAATGCGAATGCCAAGTGGGATTGCAGCTTTGTTTCATCTAGGAAAACACTTAGCTGAACAGCAGCTTTCCCAGCTGAAAATGTGTGTCTGTCTTTAAACTTGCAACAGAAGCTGGCATTTCTTCGTTTCCATTCACTCTATCATTATGATGCATTATACAATGTAATGATGTAATACGCTGGAAAGCTGAAATGCTAGCTCTTTGCCAAAAATAATAATACAAAAAGTGTACAATTATTTTCATCTATGAAAGCCACTCTCACTACCATCTCCAGCGCCCCAGTCAAAGAGAAAGCTTCCCTAATAGCAGATCATCTCTTTCTGTTTGCGAATCGAACGTGAATGTGAAAGGGGGGGACGCCAGCTCATCCATGCTGAGTTACAACTTTTAAAAGATGTAAACATATTTATCACTCCAGCGCGGCAGCTCATCACCGCACATCCCTCACGCTTACATTTTAATAGCATTTTTCCCCACAGGATGAGCCCCTTACCTGCGGGATGTGCCGTTTCATTCTGCAAGCGGCTGCACTGGCGCTAAGCGTGAAGGGATTACTGAAGGCAAAAAAGGCACCGGGATTAGGACCTTGGTCAGAGGATCAAAATGCCGGGAATTTTTCAGGCCTGGTCTTACCACTCCTTAATCACCGAAGTCATGAAAATATCAGGCTCGTGTATTCACGCTGACGCCGCTTCAGCTGGGATGTAACCTGCCCCAGACCACAAAAAAGGCAGGGAGGGAGGAGAAACAAAATGCTGATTGCTTTAGGTTAAGCATCTGCTCTACTGCTTTATCTCCCGTTGACTGACACGGAGGTCCGTACAGCCTCAATGCCGCAACACACCTCCGTATGCAAAGCCATGAAATCAGTACAGGGTGGCACTGGCGCGAGGAGCGTTTTGCAAAATGCATCAACATACATGCCACGACCACGGATGTTCAGAGAAATGGCGGCTCCTGTCAGCTCCACAGCAAACGGTGCGATGGGCAGATGACAAAGGCGAAGCTACAAAAAGAAGCTTCGTAACAAACTCAGCCGCCAAAGGGGTTTGCGTTTTGGTCACCGGGCTGGTAGCTCCCAGGACAGGATTTGCCGCTGGCAGCAAAAGCCGCTGGCAGTGGTTCGAGGGCCGAGCCAGCCCCAACCAAAGCTCCTGTCCGCTCTGGTTGAGCAGAGAGGAGAGACCTGGGGTGCGTGTCAGTGCGGAGCTAAAGACAGTATTTTAGGAGAAAAACTAAAAACCAGAATAAAATTAAAGTGACGGGGAGCGGTCCAGTACGGAGCGGTGGGGTTAGGGTGCAGGAGGCAGACGCCATGCATCAACCAGGCGCAGGTTTGCCAGGCGGAGAAAAGTCTGCTCCTACAGTGATATACAATTGCACAGTAAGTGTATCTTAATAATACAATAAAGCGTTAGCTCTGATTAGAAAAGAAAGATGAATTCTTCTGCTAAACCAGGGTAACCCTAAAAGCGTGTTAACATGAAATACTAAATAAAATGCTACTCATCTATAATAAATCTTATTACACATTTTGGCAATTTTACTACTAACATACCGAAGGTTTCAAGCAATGTTTGAAAATAGAAATCTTAAATTGAATCATTGTTGCATGAATATATGCAAAATATTCATTTCTAGCACTGTGAGGGTTGAGTGCTTTTAAATTGGAGAAATCACTCATGACTTCACCTTTTCATGCAAGATAAAGTTGTATGTGGTAACATCATTACAATGTCATGAAAGGAGTGGAAATCATACAACAGTTCTGCCTAAAGCTAATATACAAAAAAGTACTTCTATATTTTTCAATATTGTTCAATATTTAAAGGTGCAGTACGAGGCTTTAAATATATAAAAAAAATCATTAGACTTCAGATGTCAGTGTGGCCTTCACTGAGTACTGAGACTAATAAAATCATTGATGAGATCTCTTTAATATTTAACAGAATTCATGTCTTAGGTACTAGCCTATTTTCAACTCCAGTCTCTGTGGAGGGAACTAAATATAGAAATAAAAAAAGCAAACGATTTATGTGGCGGTCATTATAGATTTTTTTTAACTAGGGCACTAAAATTAAACTATTTACTCAATAATACTGTCATAACAAGAGAAAACGCTATGACATTTAAATAGTCTTTCCTATAAATCCTTTAGCAGGAGATTACTTCAAAAGTACATAACACTTTTATACACATTAACAATCAGTAAATTCAATCAGTGAAAACGAACGAGCGTATTTCGCAACGAGCTGCCGCACCGTGAATTGCCAATATAGAGTTCAGAAGACTTCTGCAATCTTAAAGGTGTTTTAAAAGAGTGGGAAAGGAATAATTTGAGCTTATATACTTCTTTGCCTTTTCTTCCCTCTGACTGAAAAAAAAAAATGAGACCTGAAAGTTCAGCCTCAGAAGTAGAAGTTACATAAAAAAAGCCCACCCTGTAATTTAACTATGTTATTTTCTATAGCACGTACGTGGAAAAAAAAGGAAAAGCAGGGTAGGGCAATCGCACAATGTCAGGCTCAACTTTAAACCCCGGTACGCACGAAATGGATAGCTCCATCTCGTCGAGGCAGCCACCGCTCCAGCGCTTGGAGTCACGGGGATGCAAAGCAAAAATGTCTCCAGCTTTGAATTTCAACCCCGCCACCAAAATATTCTCATTTGTTAAAATAAAAATGCAAATTTCTAAATTATTGCCTTATTTTTATGTTAAAAAAAAAAAATAAAGTCCCGCCTGCCGTGGCCGGGCCGTTGCTAGGTGACGATGCCGCGGCACGGACCGTCGCCAGTGATGAATGGTGTGCCGAGCCCGGCTGGCAGCAGTCCCCGCACCGGCGCCGCAGCCGCCCCGCACAGCCCTTGTGCCCTCCAACGGGTCTGCCACGAAACAGCACAAAGGGCAAGCTGCAAAGGCCAGGGAGAGATTTCAGGGTCGGTCCGCCCCATACTGGCCTGGCTGGGAGGATGCCGGCATGGCACCAGTGAGGTTCACCGCGCTTTCGTGGTTTAGCAGTGATGCTGAAGCCAATGGGGGCGCAGAACTTGACCAAGGAGCGAATAGAGCCTATCTAAAAAGCTATCGAAGGCGGCGTTGCCGTTCAGGTTAACCCGCCAATGGCACAGGTGCTCAAAGCTGATGCTCACGCGCCATCTCCATAGTCTGCTGCGGCCATCATCAGACCCCGGCCAGCAGTGGGGTCCCTGCCGTCACCGAGCTTGTCCTTATCTTAGATGCTCACAAATCAGGGTGGGGGTTCCCTTTGCATAGGTGCCGCAGGTGCTGCAGCTGTCTTGTAACCCCTCTGCCCACCCAGCGCTTCACACATCCCCCTGGGATGTGGAAAGTGATGGAAAGAGCCTTTTTACCGAAAACCATCATATTTGAGCAATGGACAAGGATGAGTCCTTGTGGAGGCTGTCTGGCAATAAAAACCTCAAGCACTGGAGGGGCAGCTCTCCCCCCCCCACATAACACCAGCAAGCTGCCCCGGCCCCCAGGCGAGGTGCAAGAAGCCCTGGCCATCACAGGGATCATTTCTCCCGTCCTGACCATTATCAGGAATCAGCAATACCCAAACCGTAACCACCGCGAGATCCCCAGGAGCTGGGCACAAATGAGAAGTTCTCTATTTCCCTGCTCACACCGGTATAAACGCAGCCTTCATCAGACCTCACCTCGCTGGGGTTTCCACACGCTCATTTCCTTTAAAAATATACAGCGAGGATATGCCAATGAAACAAACAATTTGGTGCTGTTAATCCATAGATTACTGACAAGACGAATGAGATTCCTTGGGTCTAATGCTCTCTGCTACTCAAGGGCTAGCTACGTTCTCTTTTTTCAAATATGTGGATTTCTAAATGATGGATCATAATAACAGAGCTGGTGCCTATGAATGGGGATTGCAAACACTTAATATTTCAATAGAAGTGTGTGCAACATGATCCAATCACTCTGAAAAACGTACAAAATGGAAATATATAAAGAAAGCAGCTGGCACGAAAGAGAATAAACAAAGAAATATTGATAAAACTTTGTATGGGTTAGGCAAAATATATTCAAGCTGCATTTGAATAATCTCATATATATATGTGTGTACATATATATATATATTCAAAATACAGAAAGATTTCTTACCTCATCATTTCCCTGTTTTGAAGGACAGATCTCTGAATTATCACCCCCCTGCAAATCACAGGGCTGTGCTCGTGCACGAGAACCTGGCTCCCCAGATGCTGCTCACGCCTTGAGAGTGTGCTCATGGCGGGGGGCTGTCATTTTGCGAGGAGCTCAGCACCCTTGCCCCAATTCAAGGAAAGCGCATGTTTCATGTTAAACTCATAAGGGACCCCTTGAAAGAGCTCTCTTGTCCTTCATTAGACTAATTTTTCACATGTTTTTATATGGCACACCCCAGTGATTTCAGGATCAGGCTAGGAGAAATCATTTGCATCGCACTTACACTAGAGTATTTACTTCCCTACGTCCCCGCGGTAAAACCAATCTGACCACTGAGAGCTGATGTTACATAAGAACCGAGCGAATTTTCAGGCTCAAAACGCACGATCTCAACACGCAGTTCCCTGACCCACAGCGCGTCCCTGCAGCCGAGCTGGGGTAACTGCTAGGGACCATGCGTCGCCATTGAACCCCTGCCAAGTGCAAGGTATTGCAAGCTAGTTTAAGCCTCAAAGGAAAAAAAAAAAAAAAAAAGCTAAATTATTTTACTTTGCAACTGTTGCAGGCTAAGAGGATGTACAGAAATGGTGAGTGCAGCTCAGCTGGTGGGTGGGAGCTTTTTATGCTGCAGTAACTTCCTGTTGAATCTGAGCCCCGAACTATTCTGCAGTTTGAGGAAGGAAGCGGTGGTAACAACCTTCTCTCGTTCTTCATTATTTGCTGCTTGCTTGCTTTCCCCGCACTTCTACCACCAGATCATCACCAATTTTCACAGGGCCGCCTTGAGTGATGAGGGAAACCAGAGCACCACCCCCAGCTCTCCAGTATCCATCAGTAGCAACTTATCCCACTGGGTTTGTGTTGTGGGGTTTTCCCCTTTTTAAATCACAGCTGCTCTAAAAGCCACCTTCCTTCCCCCCACCACAGCAGCCTACCTACTGCTGAGATGTTCATTACAGCAAGCTTTGCTAGTTTATTTTTTCTCATGTGATTGTTCCACACACCATCACAACCTCGGTGATGATCTCCACCTGCTGTGCCTGCCCATGATTGAGAACTACCAGGGCTTCGCTGGAGCATCACGCTCTCCCACACAGTAACGTGCCAGGCTGTCGTCTCTTCTGCTGGCACGCTGTCTACCAGCTGACCGGTCTCCAGCATTGCTCACTGCTCTCCCCAGTTTCACCAAAGTATCAGCTAGGACGAACCAACTTTTTTTTTTTTTTTTTTTTAAACAAAGCAAGAACTGAGCCCCTTTAGGTTACTGAGTCTGCGTGACTGCATGTGGTGCACGGGAACAATTCCGTCAGCAAAGCCCTTGGTCGCAGCCAGGCTGCACACACCATCTAAATGGTCTTAACCACTTTAAAAGCAGAATGGTTCATCCAGTCAAACTTTGCAACTTCTCAACAGTTCGCTGCATTGTGCACAAAACCCAGCTCACCTGGCCCCGAAGCGTGGTCGTGTGTGTGCCTGGTGTGGTCATACGTAATAGTTGTGTGTTTACACGGCAGCCCCATGGCCGGGAAGGTAGTACGGGGCAGCGCACAGAGGTCCAGACTCTGTTGGTCTCCTCCCCTCTCAGCTCAGCACGGCCACTCATTACCGTAAACCCTAAAACCAAGTTCAATCCCAGCAGATTAAGAGGTAGCACTTTCCAACACATGCAGCTCCTGGCCACCCAGTGTAATTTAGCTGGCTCCAGAGAACGAACCCAGTATCTTTGCATCCAACAGCACAGGTTTACCAGCACGCTCCAAGCACAGGCTCCCTAGCACTGACTTCAATGAGCAGAAGTTTGAACACTCGATCTTAAACTAGCTGCAATGGGTTTACCAGTAGCTCAGCAGCTCTGTTTGCACATTCCCTTAGCAGAATAGCAGCTGCTTGGCTGTGTGACCGGGCAGATCTTTAGCTGATCAGATCAGGATCGCCTTGCCTGGAAGCAACATCCCCATCATAGCATTTGAATCTAGAAGGATGGAGGAGATTCAGACATCATCCAGCAATGTGCTGTCATTCCCACCTGAGCCCTCTGAGAGACAGTGAAGAGATTTTTGGACCAGGTGTGAATTTCTAAGGACTTCATAGATCAGGAGAGGATGTCTGAAAGCTTACCCAGCTACAATCAAAAGTTTTATTCTGGCTTTTTACATGCCTGGTTTTCTCCTCTCTTACTTTGCAGCGTATATCTGATCAGTTACAAACTCCAAATTGCGCTCTGCAGGCTGTATTTCCCCCACATTTACATGAACAAAGTCTGTTGCTTAATACCAGACCTCTGTAATGAGCCTGAGATATTCTATCGCATGCTGAATTTCTGACTTACATGATATGAAGCAATGCAATGAGACACACACACACACACACACACATACTTGAGCAGAGGTTCGAAACAGCAGCAGCTTTTCTCTTGGCATAGGGCAGGGGCACTTTGGTTTCTTGAACAGGTGGACTACCTGACAAGCAGCAGGTAGCCTTGCTTTTGACTACTACGTTTTAAATCAGGGCTGTTTGGCAATTCATTAGTGTCTGCTAACTGTTAAACACAGGAAAGTTCAAAAACATGCATATGTTTCCCTCCCTGCCTCCCAGGTGGTATCTGTTTCAAGCAGCAACCTTTTCACTTCGTGCATCAAGACTTGTAAACTTCCCGTGGCTACACCAGCGGTTCCTAACCAGGTGCCTGCGCCGGAGCTGCAGTCTCTGAAGAGCAGCAAACTCCATATGCTGATCTCCGGCTATGTAGATGCCATTCGTTTCTCCTTGAAAGTTTATTGTCAGAATTACTGAAATGTACACAAATGTCTGTATGTGAAGGTGAAATTTGGTGGAAAATAAAGATATAATAGGATCCTTTCTTATATAATTTCCTGGCGTGATGTCTGTCTGAAAAATGAAGTGAAATTATATGATGTCAAAAAATCATGTTTCAAAATGATTGACAACATGTGAGTGTTTTGCATTGTGAAATGAGGTGGAAAATTTTAATTGCATGATGGAAGGACATAATATTTATTAGAACCTTGTAACCACACTGGATTTCAGTGAAGAGGACACAATTTTAAATTTTATATTAATACTTCAGGCTAAATCTTAAATGAACACAGAAGCAAAATTCTGCCTCGGAATCTGTGAATAAGTTTTTAGTCTCTAATAGTAAAATAGCACCTATAGGGTTGGCACGTCACCATAGTGACAAAAAGATTCCCTCGTACATGCACTGCTATTCTGATCTGAACAATATATAGTGCCCAGCTCCCAGGTCACTGAAGAAATAGCTGCTCTGTACACATGGTGTTTTGATAAAGGTCCGCTGAAGAACTGGGTAGGCTGAAGTTCTAGAAAAGTCAAAACTAGCCGCTATTTATAAGCCCCCTTCCTTCCTTCCCAATGACAATAAAAGACGGGCTCGCATCCACACCCGAATGCTAACAAACCCGGCTCCTTGCAGACAGAAGAGGGGAATAAATCCCGGAGTCAAAGCCGTATCAGAGAAAAACCCAAGTAAACAGCAACAAGTTCAGGGAGAGTGCTGGCCGACTGCGCAACAGTTTTATTATCAGGGCCGGACAGGGCAGCACCAGACAGTAGTACTTTTCAAAGAAAGTGGTCTAGAGAAGGAAAGAAGTGAGGTAACATTAAAAAGAGGGAAAACGGAGATACATGTACATGGAGGTAACTCGAAGCAATCAATCTTAGCTTTAAGACATGCCCTGAATATGTCTTATGTTAGTAAGGAATCTGGATGGGGCAATCTATTTAAGGTTCAGCAATATTAGTTAAATTTCCTCTCCCTTCCTCCTTCCTGGCACGAAAGGAGCTTGAGGCACTGAGACACGACAAGCAAAGCTACCCCTTCCCCTCCTTAAACTCTGGCCACCTTTCTGAGCCTGCTGACAACCACCACAGGCTCAGGGGGAATGCAAAGGAAATAGGAAATCCTTATTTTGAGCAAAGCTTTTGCGAAGCAGCGCTCTGTGACCAGCCCAGCCCAGGAAGGTGTGGGAGCATGGCTGCTTCTCCACCGGTGCCTTCAGCAACGGGCTGAATTTAGCCAGAAGCTTTTTTCCAGCAATATCTTTTCATGAGAGCTTTCCTGACCCGGAAGGGACCAGAGGACAGGTGAATGCCTGGTGCTTTTACACATCCCCTCCCACCCAGTTGTGCAGTGTCAGGTCTGGTTTTTGGAGATTCGGGTTTAGTTTGGAGACATAAAATCAAGCAAAGTCCATACTCAGCTGGAGTTGGAGTCAGCTCGCCCCAGCCTGGCGAGGACCCTGAACCACCCGTGACAAGGCAAAACCCAAGCAATCCTCAGGTACCAAAGCGACATACAAAGACAAGAAAAACGTAATTCTCTGTGTAGGCAGAGTAAGTCACAATGAATGTGGAAAAACAACTTTTAAATACTCTGTAATGGCTCTCACTTAAAAAAAAGAAACAACTACGTAACCAAAATAAAAAGCATGGACAATCCAGAAATCCATAAGGAAATTTTGTGAGAAATTAAACAAGCTCAACAGAGCTGAGTCCTATTCTGTTCGTGTAAGACACAGGGGACTGTATTATAAATGTCTATGTGGAGCTGAAGAGAATGGTTGAAATTATAACCATCAAGCCTAAATGAAGCACCAGGAAGGGAGAAGTATGGAAAGCTTCATAGGGGAAACAAGAAGGCCAGCTTCAAATTGTCAGAGGCTCAGAATACCAGTAATTCACAGAAATTTGGGCTAGGCCATAAATCACAGCATTGGAATCCTAAAGGGTCATTGAATGGGTCTGCAGCTAGTCAAGCAGAAGAGGTCAGAAATTAAAATGGTTAGCAATGAGTAATAAGAAATCTTAGATCCTTAAAGAATTGTTTGAAATAGATATTTATGTTCCTTGCCGAGGAAGGGAGAAATTTTTCTCCTCTCCATCAAATTAGCTTTGACTGAGTACTGGGAACAACATATGCTCCTGAATATTCTCACCAGCCTTCGAATAGGGTTTTCTTTTATCTATGCACCCCCACTGAGCAAACCATCACGCAGAAAAGTTTTGCTCGAAACCCACATTTGTGCCCAGAGAGAGGGATTTACACGTCTTTGCATGAGAAGCGCTTGTACCTTTCTCCGGACTAGGGCAGAAAACAGTAAGAAAGGGTTTATCCCACTGACTGCACCAAGTAATGCGTTTCCCAGAACTCCAGTCCTGGGAAGGTTTGCAAAACCCCGTGGCTAATCCGTGACAGATTAACCCAATCTACCTGACACACGCGCAGAAGGTCCTGTCCCACCCTTGGCGGCCCTGCCGGTGTCCCAGGGAGAAGGGGACCGCCCTGCGCGCTGGCAGCGGAGTAACAACTCCGACCTCTAACACTCGAATTGTGCTCTTACCCTGATGTGCTGCCCGAAGCCCAGACTGTCTGAGACAAACCCAGACGCCTGGGAAATCTAATC
>NW_008824358.1:3888974-3919686 GCF_000699105.1 Pygoscelis adeliae | reverse complement strand
GGGAGAGAAGTAAAAATGTATTAGATATTTCTGAATAACAAATAAATCGGAGGAAATCGCAATCTGCTCACAGCTATTCCATGAGAAGGAGAAAGAAAGCCAGATCAATTATTCATTTCAAGTTACTCAGTCAGCACTCCATCAGGCTTTTTTATAAGTCAAAAATGTTACAGGATAAACACGGCTTTGAAACAAATTTCTGCCCCACCCTCAAACAAGGAGCAATTACGGATGTACCTAGGAAGCCCCACACTCAGGAGAGTCTCCACGGCGCGCACCCGGCCCCTAGCACTGCTCCGTCCTGCCCTCCTGCATCTGCCAGGAGCAGGAGTTCCCCAGATTTGTGGGTCGGCTCCTTCCTCTCTCCCCTCCACATGCATACGACCCTATGCTTTTTTGCAGTCTGGGATTCTCATTACAATAATAAAGCAGAAGCCCTCCACTAATTCAGACAGAGACTTTCTTGGAAGGAACCTGGAAAGGTTATGGACCGATTCGGCAGTAAAGACTCCACTATCTGAAGATTACTACTCCCCCAAAATTGGTCTTTGCTCCAGACATTGTAAAGTGTTTATAAAAGGTTTGCATCCCGTATCTGAATATTAATGAAACAATTTTTAATAACACTACATAAAACACCTGTGTTCTTGCATACAGCAGAGAAAATTATTGCAATAGTATGAAATAAAAATGTTGGGGTCTTTCAAACCTTAAACCACCAAAGACCGATCTGCCTCCTTCCACCTGTTTGTATTGTTCAGTTTTTCTGTTCAGAAAATAAATAACCGTCTCTGAACAAGCAACTACAGAGTACATAAGAGCATCACAAAGTAATTACGAGTTTATGACATCATCTTAATATTACAAGGGAGAGACTGAAAGACCCAGAAGAAACTCCAGATTTCCCTTTTGGGAAAATGTTAATGGATGCTTACAATCTGTTTTCCTTTGTTTGAATGTTACAACCAATAATACACTTTTATGTCTATAAATAAAGACTAAAGTTGAATAAATCCAACAAGCTCCTGAGCCTGCGGCTCTGAAACTTGATTCACATTCACGGTAAAGATTTATGAGTCACTTGCAGAGAATAAGTTGAAGCTGCAAGATTTGGGGTGAAATTATTCAAAAGGGTGATTATTTTTGGAATGATTATGCATGCACACCTGATCAGGGTGTCACCTGGGCCCCCTTGTCCTACATGATGAAATGTGGCAATTTTTCTGCATTTCTCTTTGCTTGCACAAAAGAAGAGCCTGTAAGAGCAATCAAACTGTTTATTTTTACACACACTGGCTCATCCTGTGGATATATTTTCCTTTTTACTTGGATCACAGGACATGTTCTTTAAACTATTCACATGAATATACTAAATTTACTGATGACTGCAAAGCGAAGAAATAAAACTGATTGCTGTTCTTCGTGTGTGGGTGTGCCTATATATATTTTTATATATATGCATGCATGCATGTATGTATATGTGAACCAAAATACTTTTGTATTCGGGATGCAAAGTTAAGCACCCAAAGTTTGGGAGAAGCAGGCAGCAGTACCTGTCCCTGCTGCATGCACTGTAGGAAGAGGGCCTTGCTTCTTTCCTTTCCTTCACTTTCTTGCTCTTTTGCTCCTTTCCTCTTTCTTACAACCATTTGGCCTTCACCTTCGCTCAATGGGTTTGCAACCATCAACTGTGGAGGACCACGAGTACCGCCAGATGATGCCATGGACTGTGAGGAAGACAGAAGGCATCCCTACCTAAGGCCTTCGGCTTGAATCTCTCTCTTCTGATGTGGGTTTTGACACCTAGATAATTGGGGAAAACCAAAAATTATTTTGTCCAAGTGAAATAAGCTTTGTAAAGTATAAATGGAAAAAAAAGTTGGAAAATATACCCTGGTTTATATTCTTTATCTGCCTGGAGAATGAGATCACTCTACAGCCATCTGAAAGGTTTTCAGGAGCCTCCTTTTATAAAATTTTTGTGGCAAAGTCTCAGAAACCTCATCGTTAGTCACTTCACTCTCTCCATGTTCTTCCTGATAAGATGTTTTTCTCCTGTGTAACATATGTTTCTCCCTTTTTAGTCCTAAAAACTTTTTGCTTTGTTCAGGCAATTCAAAACCGATATAAACTTTCTCCTTGATCTCATACTGACTTGGCCTGAAACAAAGCCCCCTAAGGCCTCCAAAACGTGAGCGGGTTCAGGTCAAGCTCCAGATTTGGTACCGGGTGCTGTTCTCTGGAACTGCCTGAGCACACTTTCAGGAGGTTCCTCTCCTCTCTGCGCAGACTCCCAAACTGAAAGGGACATCTCTCCTCCCAACTCTTGTCTCCTTTCCAGAGAGCCTCTATGCCGGACCAAATTTAGAAACTTCATGACTGCACCCGCAAAAACTTGGTGATGAGGGAGCCAGGCAGGTAATTGCCTTTTTCCAGATGCCTGCTATTTCAAAAAAGGCAGGCTATGCTCTGCAGGTACGTGGGTAGCCCCACCGAGCACCTCTGAAAGTTCAGCCCACTCCTTCTTTTGCATAAAAGATCCTCCCACTCTTTGATTAAATTATCACCCATTCCTTTGTTACTACTGATCTAGTATGAACTTATTCTGGCGAGAAACAAAATCAGATACAAGAATGAATCCAAATCTTGTCTCGCAACTGCCTCTAGCCCAGAGTTTGTCTGAGATGAGAACACAAGTGCAGGTGTAAATTTTTCAGAAGACACCTATCGTTATTACTCTCCTGGATCTGAATGTGTCCCAGCCCCAGGGTCCATCGCGGAAAGTCCTCTCTGCTCAGCAGTGACCACAGAGCTCCATGTCAAAAGCAGTGGAAGGCCCACCTACTACCTCTGATGTGCAGGTGCTTGCAGCTAAAGTACGTCTTAAAGCCATTGTTCTTTCATTCACCAAAAAAATTAAATTTCAAGGAACCAAAAATATTTGCAATTTCAGGTAAAGTTCATTAAGTAGTTTTAAAAACAACTTTAAAACATTCAGAAAACTCAAAATGTTTTCTGAAAACACTTTCAAAAAGCTGTGTTTTGATTTTTCGTTTCAAAATAACCTTTTGTGCCCAGAAATTTGCCAACGTTAAATAATAAAAGAGCGTTTCGAAATGAAAGCAACACTTTTCATTCAGCTAAATAAAAATCTTTCTTGTCTTCCTGTTTCTCTGACAAAACAGAGGCTTTGTTATGGGTTTTCCCATGACAATTATTCTAAGCCTGATTTTTCATTTTTTCTTTTCCCAGTTTGGCCAGTGAACCAAAACCATCAGTTATTTGCCCTTTGCTGTGTACAGCGGCATTTCCCTTTTCTATGAAAGCACCTCCAGAAAGAGGAAAGGTGCCCTGCTGGTCTTTCCTCACACTACCGCTTCTTCTCCCAGCACCATCACGAATTTAGTGTCAAGTCCTCCCTACAGGAAATTAAAACCAAGTATGGAATCGAACCAAAACCTTCTCGCCTGGTCCCTACGTTGCCTCCGTACTCCGCACACCCTGCTCCTAACTTGTCCTCCAGCTCTCCCCGTGGCCTTGAGGTGGCTCCTCGTTGCTCCTGTACGCCGTGTCTCGAGATGCAGAAGAAAGCGGGCTCCTTGCGCCCTGCCTTCTTTATGGTGCGCGAACGCACAGGCAGTTATAATTTAGCCCTAGGGTGGCATCATGCAGCAAACCACGCTACGGTAATTATTACCTTCTGCAGTGTTATTTAGGGGACTACCATCCCAGGGTTATTTTATAACATTGTTACAGATTAATAGTGATACCGCTGCCTTCGGTGTGCAGAGTTTGCTATGGGTTAAGACCCATGGCGGCCTGTACCATTCAAGAGAGCCGCGCAATAAAAATAAAAGAATCATTTCTAGTAAGTTCTGACTCTGATTAAAAAACAATCTTTATGAAATAGATGCTAATAAAATTGCTTTCCTAATTACCCAGAGCTAGTTCATTTCCCAGCAAATATAATAAAACAGAGTTACTTGGCTCTGATTCACAAAATCTGAACCCAAGCTCATTATTAAGGCATTTAGCAGTGAAAAAGCATGTGTGCATAAGATGCTGTCCCGTCAAGCAGAATGCAAGAAATCTTTTGAAGTTAGACCTTTGAAGTCTCAAGTTATTGCTGCATTTTTTTAACTCAGGTATTTCAACAAGAGAAAATCTCACTGTGTTATTTACACAGATGGAACAGGGCACCCTATTATACCATCATGTTCAGCGGAGATTTCAGTCAGAAGCAAAAAGTCTTAATTTAAAGAAATATTTAGAGCTGGTAACATAGCACTTCTTAATCTGTGGAACCATTACAAGGCTGCGAGACTTTTACATAATAGAATAGCCCAGCCAATGTCCCAAGGCTATTATTGCTATGACTTGTAACACACTGAAATCTCTTTCATCTGCCTAACCTGGGATTTTGATGATTGTAAATGCATGAATATGTTTCAGTTTAGGGGGTTATGTTTATGTTTTATTTATTTTTGCTTATGTTTCTGCTCTCTTCAAAACTTCCTCCAATTTCTAGATGCACAAATGTTCTACCAAGCTCTCCAGCTTTCCCTCTGCCAGAAGTCCCCTTCACATCTAGGGACTCTGACTCCCACAGTGACTACAGGCTGTAGGTCCCTATTTTTAAGAATCAAACACATTGGGGCAGGACAGGACAGGACACCAGCTTCCCCGCTGCACGAAGCACATGGAAGAGAGACCGCTGACACACACAAGCTGCATCGGTGGTGGTGCAGACAGAGGATCAGAGTTCCCAAATCACACGGAGGCTGTGGGCACTTCTGAAGCCAATATCTGCGCAAATCCATCCCATCACCTTGCACTCCAAGGCAACAGTGCCTTTATTTGAGTTTGCCTCTTTTACCCGTTTACAAATACCTGTTTTCTTTTCCACATCAAATATGTATGATACACCCAGACAGGACAGGTATACTCCAGGTCAACACCTGGGTAAAACCTAATACTACTGAAAGTGTTTTAAAAGTATGAACAGATCATAGGAAGTCCCCATCTGCCTCTCTGCTTCATGGCAGGAAATATTGCACCTAAACCCGTCCCAGCAGTTGTTTCAGGAAAGCACTTTTGGATTTCCCAAACCGTAGCAAGCATTTTGAGCTCGCTGGCTAAGGTGGCCCATGCGGTTAAGGGATACCCAGCAGCCCACAATCTCATGCCACCTGATCCCTCTATACCTTGGTTTCCTCACAACAAAATGGAAATAACACTTCCCTCCTGTGCAAGCCAGCTGGGAGGCTGAAAAAGTGAACATATGTAACTGATAAGCAGCATTCCTCTGGAATGAAAAATGCTTGGGGAAGGACTTCCACAAGCAACCAACAGGACCACAGGGATATCAGTAAGAGCAGCGCTAACCCAAACATGAAGGTTAGCTGCTGCTGTTCCCACGTGCGGTGCACAGTGCGATGCTACGCCGGAGCCGGGGACAGGGCACCTTCATCCCCTGCTACGTTTGGAGGCAGACTTTGAACCCCCCAGGCTGTAATAGCGCTAACTCAGAGAAATGCACCATAAAGGTACCACAAAGTATTTGGGTTTTTCACATGCGGCAGAGCACTTGCTCCCACCCCAGCAGGTACACCGAGGAAGAACCCTGACGGCACCCTTGCACCGTATCTGCCTAGTGAGGAGGTAAACGCATGAACGGCCATGCTGGCAGATGGACACATTCCCCCGAGGATGGGAAAGAGGAGAGTAGTTCTTCTCCGCAGACCTGACCAACAATACGGTCGCTCCCCAGCTAACTTTTGGTCTACGGCTTGTGCTTCAACAGAATACTCATGGCCTTGAACCCACCCAATGCTCACCTATAGCCACACCTGCATAACATTAGCCATTCTAAACACCCTTGTATGCCATAAAAGTATCAAATTAACGTCTTCTGGTTTCTTTAAGATTTTCACACTATTTATCTTTAAAAAAATAAAATCCTTTCGGAAAGAGCTCTCAGCCTAACCCCTACGGACAGGAAGTCCCATTGCTGAACTGAACTGCTTCTTGAAATCAAAGCGTCTCCACACCTTTGGAAGTGACTGCAAGACCGGAGCCTTCGTTACCTAATCTCTTGGTGGTGCGTGAGCCACAAAATAATCCAGCACCCTCTCTATGGCTGTACAGGTTCTACTAAGCCAGCCGGGGAAAAAAAGGCACTAAAAACTTCTTTCATTCAGTGGATTAAGCAGCTATGACTTAGAATTCACGTCGGAGACGATCTGTGAAGTGACAAGGTACAATTTTTACATAGTCTCTTTCTTAGCCTTAACCACCCTGCAGCACAGCTGGCTGCAGTTTGTGCACACCTCCTGTCCCCTCCCACCGCTTCTGGTGGCATCTGCGATACTTCGACCCAGGAGGATGCGCTAAGGATAAAGTTTTTATCTCAACTTCAGATTGCTTTGTTTTTTGCGGTGGTAAGTTAGATCCTTAACATTATCTTAATGCACTTTTTATGGTTTAATTTCCCCTTTTGTGGTGCTGTTTTCCTCAGTAAGACTCTTAAATTGAAATCAGATTTCCTCTGAAGGAGCCAGCCTGATTTTCTTCGAAAGCCCAGTACAATACAGTCATTCCGCTGAGACTGACAATTTTATTATGGCTGCATTTTGTTTTTGCCTACAAAATGTTTGTTTTATAAATAGGCCTTTTTAATTTAATGTAATTTTTTGTACAATAGCAGAAACAGTCAAAAAACACACAACACAGCTACAAAATTTTGGTTTTGTTATACACGCCTTCCTTAATTTACTTTCTCTTGGCTGAGGAAGGGAAATCAACTTTTTACCTAAGGCAAAATGTATGTAAAATTTCAATCTAAAGTAAAACTCAGCTCCCCTGTCTTCAAGCTATATCACTGAAGATGTGGTCTTGTAATTAAAAATAGAGGGGGGAAAAAAAACCAACTACAAACAAAAAACTACATTGTACTTTAATGAATGAGACAACTACAAGCAGAAACATGATGAGGACCGCGGAAACTAATCAACTGACAACTGCTTTTTCAATATTTACACCACTCACAATTTAACAAGGAGGGTTTTTTTCATCACATGCTTAATTTTAAGCATGTGAGAAGTTGTGTTGGCGTCCGTGGCTTTTTTTTTTTTTTTAAACATGTTTAAGATTGCATAAGTGCTTAAGCATCTCGTGGAATTAGGGTCTCCCTTTGGACTGTGAAATTAAACTTCTATCTGTTTGCTCAGGGAGGGCACAAAGCCTACTACTGAGAGCTTTGGCTGTCTTTGTGGCCCCACCAGCCACATCTACATCACGTGGCATGAGCTACTGCAGTGTCCCCGTGCCCACCTTGACCATGAGCTGGTCCCAGCCGCTGGTCCCACATGCCCAGATCTTCTCCTTCCGTAAACCAGGGTGGAAGGGGAAGGGACGAGAGGGAAAGGTTTCTATCCCAGGTTCAGCCCAAAACAGCATTGGGATGCAGTTGAGTAAGCCCTTGGCCTCAGGGGCTAAAAGTGTTGGTTAAATCGGGAGCAGCCTTCACTGCCCAGCTGGAGCAGGGCTCAGTGTCACCTTTCGGGATCTGCAGCACAGACCACACCTCCGCCAGAATTTCTGCTTCCTCTACAACTCTAAGCAATTGAACGGCACATCCATCCCAACAGCCCTCTAACAGAAAATAAGGAAAAAAAAAGAAATCTTTCTGACGCACACATCTAGATTACTTTTTATATTTTTGTAGTTGTCAACGACTGGTCTGAACTGCTCCGCAATAGCTTAAATTCCAGTAACAGGTTTCATATGGTCGCTATAACATCTCAGTGTATTAATTAGTTTTCAAGACCCCCAAGCAATAAAAATGTAGCCATTCAAGGTCACAGTTTGACTTATTTACAATTGATGTATAACTTGGCAAACTCTGCATTCAGCTACTTCATACAATAGAAAATATATTGTCATTCAGGTTAACAAAAGACTCTTTTCTTTGCCACCTCACTACAATGGCCCTGCAAATGAACATCGCCTGAATAAAATCCTAACCACATTTTCACTCTCATTAACCACAGTAGGGTATCACACAATTTGCCTGGCTCCTACTTAGACCACTGTGCACCATTTTACTAGCAGCAGTTTGATGGGTTTTATGGCAGGTGATATATGGAGTGGGAGTTTCGGGAGTCGTAAACAGAAGCCACAGTGTATCACAATGTGGTTTAGGGATATAATGACTGTGTTGTAAAGCAAAGGATGACAATACTGCACTAGGCTTGAGGTAGTGAACCAATAGACCAAACAGCTCAACATAATTCAAGCTACAAACGGAGGATCCTAGGTGTGTGCTGGCCTTCCTGTATCTTTCATTAATTACTCCTGATGAATTTGAATAAGAACTACTAAAACCGAAATAAATCTGCGGCCAAGAGAAAAATTTTAGAGCATCTCCTTGTATTTCTTGGAAGAAGTTCCTCTCCCCCAGTGCATATATACACATGTGACCACTTCTTAACCAGCCTTTTGTATCTCCACCTAGAAGAGAAAAATTTTAGAGCATCTCCTTGTATTTCTTGGAAGAAGTTCCTCTCCCCCAGTGCATATCTTCTCTACACATGTGACCACTTCTTAACCAGCCTTTTGTATCTCCACCTAGACAGTCCCCTTCGCTGCTGGGGCTACCACCGCTTATTAACACACCAGAACAAATAGTGGCTTGGAGGCCTTTTGCACACATGCAGGGGGACAGGTAATGCTCTTAGCTATGCCTGCAAAAGCTGGGCTGGATGCCACGCTGAACAGAAAGACCCCACCTAAATATTTTGTTCGTATATATTCATGCTCCGAAGTCGGACAACACTTTTTCCATGGGGCACTACAGTGTTCTTCCAGCCCTACAGATACTCTTAATTCCCATCTGAGCTGGGTGATTTTTGAGGGTGATCCATTTGCTACTGGTTGATCCCACTGTGAGGTATTTGGATTGGGATTTCTGCAGTGATCCCATAGTGGTCAATCCCTGCAATTCTTGCAAAAGGTTTTTGGTTTTTTTTTTTGGTTATTGATATTGGCTAATTATGGCACAGAATAAGAAAATTGTCTGCCTGGTTCCCAAAGCTGTGTCATTAGCCACATTGTGATAGATTGGTGTCAGTGACAGAGCTCTCTCCCAGCATTCAAAACCTGTTCAGCTGCATTTAAACTAAATAATAATACTTAGCACATATAATGCTTTGCATATTCAAAGTGCTGTACAAACATCAATTAATTAATCCTCGTAACATCCCTGTGAGGTAGGTAAGTATTATCTCAGTTTTACAGATGGGAAAACAGACACAGAGAGGTTAAGTAAAATGAAAAATTAAGGTGGAGGTGTGCTGGTTAATTTGGAATTGCACTTTGTGCTGTTTGAAAAATTAGAAGGTGCTGTACCAGATCTCCATTATTCTGCCAGAGAAAGCAACATTTTGATGTGCTGACTCCCCTGATAGGAGACATTGCCTCAGTCAGGCACCTTGAAGCTGAACCTTCATGTTCTCTGGCTGGGGAGCGCACACAAAAAATTGCCCCTAAATATATCCCTCCGCTCACAGTAAAATATAGGTAGACGTATCTCCTGCTTCCAAGCATACTCCATAACGTTCAGAGAAGATTTTGAGATAAATAACCTATTTTGGCAAAACTACTAAGAAGGAGCTAAGGAATGACCTGTTTGGAGGGCCAGTAGTGATTTATGCCAAAATCTGCAGATAATTGCTCTTTTCTCCCGTCATCTGTATTGTCCAGTCATGGACCAGCACCAGGGAGGCACAGACCTCCTCATGTCGCACAGAAAGCAGTCTCCAGCCTGAAGAAACAGTGAGTATGCCTTACCTCTGAAAAGAAAAAAATACAAAGACACACCAGCTTGAGGGAATCACCCAGAATTGCTAAAGAAATAAGTAGGATTTTGTGTTTGTTTTCCTGTAGTTTAAGTGCTTTTGATTTTCAAAGGAAGAGCCATTAATGAGAGCAAAGTCCAGTGTTTTACTACCTAAATCCAAACCCAAACCTAGGTACTACTCCTTGCTGCTGTATACCTGCCACGTTATTCTATCCTTGTTATTTTAACAAAGACTTCTTCCCATCCATTTGATATTCAACACTCCCTCAACATGTGGACTCTATATTAAGTAGGAAAAGCGTAAAATTGACATTAAGTGGATTTGGGGGCAGGGGAAGATGGTGTAGGTGTTCGCTCCATCTACCCTGTGCATTAACCTACATGAGCAGCAAAGAGGGAACAATTGCCAGGATAGCAGCCTTGCAGAAACGAAACCAGAGGACCAGGGGCTGTGGACCACAGGCTGAACGTACATCGACAATAGTATGCAGCTGAGAAAAAGGCAAATGCCATACTGCGATGTTTAGACAGAAGTGGAGTCTGCAAGACTCATAAAGCAATGCTTGCACTTTGCTGAGTGCCAGGGAGGCCTCATCCGGGGCATTGTGTTCTCCTGCAGGCGTCGCACTTCACGAAAGGCATGGCCCAATTGGAGAGAGTTCAGAGGAAAGGGAGGAGAAGAATCAGAGGTCTAAAAACCGTGCATGACTTGTGAGGAAAGATTGAACACAGTGGGGTTGTTTGCTCTAGAGAGAAGACTGAGGGGAGACATGATAACAGTCTTCCAGTGTGTAAAAGGCTGCAGCAAAGAGGAAGGGAACCATCTGTTTTCCATGCCCATGACCAAAAGGACAAGAAAAAGCTGGCAGCAACGAAGGTTCAAGTCATGTATCAGGAAAAGTCTTTCCAACAGCAATAACAGTGAAGCTCTGGAAGAGACTGGGAAGAGCCATGTGGAGTTTCTCTTGCTAGAGGTGTGGGAGATGTTGCCTTAGCATGGAGGGATATGCACAGTGACCTTCCTCAAGGTCCCTTCCATCTCAGTGTCCTACGTTAGGTGTCAGAAAGAAGGGGTGCTCTAAAGATAGCAACTTCTGCTGCCCTAGTACCCAGTGAGTCCAGTCTGCAGCCAGACTCAGTGTACAGCCAGGCCACAACCACCTTAGTTATAATCGGAGCAGCTTGGAAAGAGCTATGCTGATGTTTTAACTAGATAACGTCATTGGTTCTATAACACTCACATAACCAATCCTATATCCTTCCTCCTAACCTTGTACTCCTATAATCGCCAGATGCCAGAATTTGAGGATTTTAGTAGCCAGCACGACCTCAGGCAGGTTCAACTTGCAGCCAGTAGTGTGGCTGCCAGGGGACCCCAAAGGCTGGCAAATGCGGTTAGGGATCACCTTCCCCACCCAAGCAGCTCCAGGCACCTGCAGCCAGTCAGTACCTGTGCATCTCTCTTGGTTAAAAATGTTTGCTCTTTTCAGTGTCTTCCTCCTTGTGTATTGACTTTTCCTCCTTCCTTCAGCTTCCCTCAGTAGTTCCTTTGATTGCATCTTTCCTCTTTCATCCTGTTGGCTGCTTTTCGTAATCTCTTTTAAACAAAAAGTATGTCCAGTGCACTTCGAGTCAAAGTCACAAACATGCAATGTTTAACTGGGAACAACATAGGAGAAAGGAATCTGCCAACCCTTGGCAAGTGTGGGATGCTTTACCTGCTTTACATTTAATATGTTGCTCTGAACATCCCCTCTAGCCTCTTCTGACACAAAACGGTGATTTGTCTGAAACCATTTGGAGGCTGCTGATCTTTTGATGCCTGCAGAGACCACTAGCTTTTGGAAATAGAGGCCTGAGCCTAAGAGAACCAAAACTGTAAAGGAAGGCCCCTCTCTGCTGGCTACGATCTCTTGCGGGGCAACCACATCACTGGAAAACTTCTAAGATCATCACAGTTGAAGAGCTGTCAGTAAAAATATAATTCACTTAAAAATAGTAAGGCAGGTTTAGTCTTTTACAATTTTCAGTACTTACAAAGAAAAAAAAAAGTGATGCAAACAGTAAACCCTTTTTCTGCATAAATGTTGTATGGTTCAGAGTAAAACAACCCATTCCATGCACTATCTGCAAGAAACATTTGGCAGCTTTCTCTTAAACGTCTTCCTTTCACAGTGTTATTTTGGACATGTTGCACCCCTCTCATCCTCTTTGAACAGCCCTGTTGGCTCTTGTGTGTGATATTAGGTTCTACCTTCCTTTCAGATGCCTGTAATTTTGGGAGATTGTAATCGTTCAAGATAAAATGTCCTTTACCCGGTTTTGAACAAAAGGCAAGTTGTTGGCATCTTGCAACAAGAACGAGGATCCTGCTCCTGAAAACCTATCATACATAAGGGCCAGTGGTGTCCCTACACACGATATCCTACACAGCACCTTCAAATCCTGCCTCTCAGGAAAAGAAGCCCTCACATGTGAAGCCCACATCTTGGGAGATGGGAGGCAAGATTTGCTCCAGGTGATTTTACCCATAGTTAGTCCTAGAGTTGGGAGTAGCACAAGGGTGCCCTTCCCTCCTGCCTCATACAGAAATCCTAGACAGCCTGCCCTCTGATTTAAATGAACAAAAAAATGAACAGGAGTTAATTAATTTGCTGCAATATTAATATGACAAAATGAAAGCAGCATGTGAACGACAAAGAAAAACTCACTGTCATTCACAGGCCAAACAAGGGACTGAGTAGTTAATAAAGGCTTACACAGTAAACCCTTGTATTTCCCTGATGTTAGAGAACCTGCACAAAACCAGCTCAAAAGGCAGCAGGCAATGGTAATATTTTTCAACAAACCAATTTAGGGGTGATAAAAAGGAGCAATAAAACTCCTGTGTAGCAAAAATGAATGCAAGAGCAAAAAAAAAAAGTCTATGAGAGTAACTACAGATCGATACACCAGGTACAAGTACAATGTCCCGCAGTCTGAAGAGAAAGACTGTTTCTTTGAAACTTCTAGTTTAGTAGACCTGAGAAGTTCAGGAAAGCAGTGGAAAATTCAAAACAAACCTCAGCTATTCTGGTTTGTCTATCTCTAATATTAATCTGGTTCACCCAGAGGTTCTTTCGCTTCTTATTGTTAATTTTATTTCTAGCATGTATACAGTGTTCCTATCCATGACTGGCTCTTGACGCAGCCATCACAAAAACTAGTATTATTTTATAATAGCACCAGGGAAATGCAGTTATTGTTAAATTAACTCACACCCATGAAATGTAACAAACACCTTTTAACGAAAGCCGTGCTGCAATTTTGTTCAACTGAATTCATTAGGAAAAAAAGAAGAACCTCTGAAGTGAAATAAAGAGTAGCCATAGGTTCACCACGCCTCGTTTCTGTGAAAGGAAGAGCCAGTTGCCCAGCGCAGAGAAAGAGAACCAACCTCTCCATAGCGTCTGTTTCTTGGTTGACAAACGGACAGCTAAACCAGGTCCAGTATTTATGGTCACAGAAAACGGTCTAACCAGGACATTGGAGGAAGCAGCTCAAGTCTTCGGGGAGGCAGCGTGGTGAGCTGACCTTGCCCCTAGAAGGGGTGCCTTCACCAGCGCTGGGCTGACCAAAGATTTTAGGAGACATTTGGCTACTTCCTGCTCAGAGGGAAACTAGAGCATAGAGGAGAAGGGAAGAATAGAAGTGACTGTTTTTTCGGAGCACCAAGCCAAATGCAAACCTCACTATAAACATATACGCCAGCAGAGCAGTTTGCACCCGTGTGAAAATGGTGTGCTTTACCGAGCACTTAAAAAAATGTCAGATGCAATACTGCAGCTGTTTTCAAACCTAGCAGGTATGTTTAGCTTGAAATACAAATTCCCACTCATCATATACACCAAGACAGAAGAGAAGAAGAATTCTCTTTATCGCGTAGCTTTTGGGGGCCTGTGCTAGACAGGAGCAAGGACAAGATGCTAGTTATGGTTTCTCCGAGCTCTGCAACTTAGGGACACTTGGGAGCACTGAGTTCAGAGTTCACACAGTACTGGAGAGATCAAATGCATCTCATCAGAAACTGGCCTCTCTTTCCCCATGCAGCATGCTTGTTCATATCCCCACTAAGACACTTCTTTTGCATCTCTTCTTCAACTCTCATATGATATACTGCTTATTTTAATTTCTTTCTGCAGACATTTTTACAATGACTTGTACAACTGCTTCCTGGAAGAAGGACCTTTGCCATCCTTCACAAATGGGAAATTGTCTGGGATCCTACAATTGGATATCAGCAATAAACAATGTCGGGAAGGAGAGGAGCCTGCGAGGCGCAAGCACTCTCAAACCAAGCAATGCACAGAGATGAGCACTCAGCCCCGCAAAGCACCGAGCTCTGATTCGGCATCTCCTGAAACCAGGGGCAAAACTGTTGTCCGCTTGAGCAGGGGCGAGATCTCAGCCTCCCAAAATCCACTGACTCATTCATAATGTGGTCTGATAATGACAAATAAGAAAAGGAAAGCAATATTTTGAATCTAATATAAAACCACAAATGGACTGTTACATGAGGAATCTCATGCAGCACTAGCTACAAAAGAGATACTCGGTTCCTCGCACACAATGACAGGGATACGCAAGTGTTGTCACCACAATCGCCACCGACTTTGTGGGGGTAACTCCCCTCGCTGTTTGACAACCTTCTGTTCATGTTTGGCACCTGGCTATTATTAGCGTTAATAATGGTTTCATGTACAATTCACGTGAGGAAAACTCCTCTGGGGACACATTTTTTGTTATACCTTCTGAAAAAATAGAAGTTTCCTGGGTGGATATCTATTGTTTCCAGTTTTAAAATTCCTGCTTCACTCTGAAGAAAATGATGATGCCTTTGCCACTTTTTGACACAGACCTGAACTCGCTATTCTAAACAGGACTATGCAGAATTGAATTACATTTCATCTCCTTCAGCAATCCATCTTTTCCATTTCTGTTCATTCGCTGTAGCTGCAGAAGTATTGAGTGCTGCAAGATATACTTAGTTTTCCAAACCATGCAAGTCATTATGAATGGCCTTGTGTCCAGGTAAAGGTTAAGGAGGTCCTTTGTTGTTCTAGTTTAACTTGTCCCTGACACTGCAGCCTAATCATTCCACATAATAACAGTCCTGATACACAGGCCTGAGTCAAAGTCACAAGTCAATAAATCCATTCCTTCCTCCCTTTCAGGCAAAGTGTTGAATAGCACTGAGTGTGCAGTGTCACAAAACCCTGCAGTCTATCACATCAAGGTCGTCTGGCATACAGTGCGAAAAAGTTTCTTTCTTTAAGTGCCTCACACGTTCAGAAGGAGACAATATGTTGTACGGACTAACGAGTACGCTTCAGATCGTTTGGAGGGGATTAAAATAGGGGCCTGACATAAGAATAGTTTTAGTTACACTTGCTTAATCTTCCGGCTGTTGTTGCTCTGAATTTGTCAGGCCTGCGGGAGGGGGGCCGCACTGCCGCTTGGAAAAGGCTGAGCCACTTGCAAAGAGCACCGCAGCCCAGTGCTACCTTCTCTATCGAGACTCCTCATACGTGCAAAGACAAGTCATAGCTGAAGGCTGGTGGATTTTATTTGCCAAGGTTCACTGTGCATTTGAAGTCTATTCTAATAGTCTAATTCCAGTAATGTGAATTGTTTGCCCCTGAGAAAAGAGACGTAGCACTACATACTGAATCATCTCTTCACCTTTAGTTAAAAAAACCCAAAACCCAAAACCAAAAAAACCACCCAAACCCTTAGGTGGTGGGTCTCTGGAAGAACACAAGACTGAGTTACAGTTTGTTTACTTTGTTAAGGGACTTACAGCACTTCCAGGTTCATAAATTCTTGTGGTGGACTAGGAGAGTGAGTGTAAATTAACTTGAGTAATAGGACTATGTGTACTTCCCAACTGTCTAATGCATTTCCCAGAGAAAAACTAGTCAGGTTTTTCTACTATCTTTTTTTCTTATTATTCCTTAATTAGTGGGTGCACTTGGTGTATAACAAGCGTGGGCTTATTAGAAATACCTAGATGAAGGTGTTGTGCATGTTTCTTCAGACCTCTCTGCCTCCTACCTCAGCTCCACTCAGTGACAGATTTCCTGTTCCGGAGTCTTGGTCTTTTCTTTTCCAAATTGTGCAGTAGTTTTATGATATTGCCAAACGTCCACCAAGGATTTAGAAAGAAGCTATGAAACCCATTTTCATATTTGCTCAAAGGAAGACTCTGAACCCTGGACTCCAGCAGTGAAAGGCTAATGCACTAAGTGACAGCTCCGTCCCGCTCCCCTTTCGTCTACCATTTCAACCTGTTTGCAGCGTCAGGGAAAACAGAGGATACCGTATCCCAGCCGACTCAGGGAAGCAAGAGGCTGCCAGAAGGCAGGCATAGATACTAGGATTTCTGAACGTCGTTGCTCTCGAAAACCGACAGCTCCCATAGCATTTCAGGGAGCAGAGGCGGCTGAGAGGACATCGTGTGGGGAAGAGCCTGCTGTCCTCCCGGAGCTGCAGCTCATATGCAGTTATGCTATTCAGAAAAAGTCATACCAAGCTCCATCCATGAAATAACTGAGATGCCTGAAACCCAGCTAATTCCCACCTCCCTGGGGAGCGCCCATTTTTGCCAGAAAATTTTACTTTCTCATGCCACTTCTTTCCCAACGTGCCTGTTGACTGGCTGGTGTCTAGCACAAAGGCCCAGAAACTTGGCACATATTCACCCCCTTTTGGCTATTTATCCAAGCAGCATGCAGGTCAGCAGTTTTTTTGAGCTCTCACCAGGACCCTTGCCGTGGTAGTTTGAGACGGGATTTACAAGCTATGCTGCAAAATGCCCTTGCCCTGCCCTGGAATCCAGAAACCATCTGCGCAAGTAAAACTTCCAGAGCAATTATGAGCAATGGAGAATAAAGTGTCAAATTATGATTTACTAAATGAAGTCACCACCCCACGCCTTTTTTGAAGTCTCCAGACTTTGAACTAAGTTGTAATTGTCCTCAACTCGCACGTAACCTGCAGTCTGCAGCTCTGAAAGCAGAGCAAAGATCGAGAGTTTATATCCGTGCTTATTACAATCGGTTGTAATTATCCCAATGAAAGCAAAGTAAATCCTTTCCAACAAACACTAGAGCTGAGCTCTCATGTTATTGAATTATTATGGATCTTGTATATTATACCTGAGAGAACGCGAGTATAACACACTCGACTGTCTCTCCTCTCAGCGGAGGAGGTTCACTAGAGCAACAAAAAACTGGAGACATTACGGAATTACCATCCTACCTCAGAAAGGAAACAGTATAAATGAAGCCTGTGTTGTGCTTGCGAGGCCATTTGTCATGCTCTTGTAACTGGTGCAGTATATACTCATTATATATTGCGTTCTGTTGGATGTGACACTTTTTGCAGTCGCAAAACTCTCAGGATTCTACCCTCACTTTTTGATTTACACCAGCCTATCTTCATTTTTACGGATTTCTCTGACATGGTTGGATGACTGCGCTGGCTGCGTGCTTTATAACAGGAAGAACATTTGAAATGCATTTCCTTAAGAGCTTTGAAGCCTTCTACTGCATGCAGATTGCAAACAAGGTACGGCAGGTAGCCGGCTAGTTTTGTTGGAGGGAAATGGAGTGGCAAACTAAACGAGGTGTCAGTATGCCCCCGACTCCCGCTGCCCCAGCACGAAGACTCATCTATGCACACATTTAATCATGTTTTTTGTTGCTGGCTTTTGGGAAGGTAGCATACTGAAGATCAAAAAGTAAATATTAAGACCACCTATTTTAATGGCTCTGGGGAGAACATCTGGAGAGAGAAGTTTTATGACTCTGTTGGCTCGTGTCCTTTTGAAACGTTTTCAGTGCAAAATGATGTACTTCTCTCACATTTTACTTCCACCAAGACAAGCTGCTCGGTGGCATACTGGGATGCCATGCCACAAATATACTCGTTCTGCTGTCACCCAAATATCACTTCCCAAAAGTGCGTACAACTGACTTCAGAAAATTCATGGAGTTAACTTCTAGAAGAGGAAAGTTTTGCCACCGTCATCTCCTGCTGCTGCTACCATGCCACGTTTCCCCGTTACTATCATTGCTTCCATGTCCTGAACAGCCTCCAGCTTGAGCAACCTCATTCTGCCCCAGTCATGCACTGCCGTGTAGTCTGGAGACAACCTTCTTATTTCTAGCTCTTCTTCTCTCTGTGCTTTTGAACCCTTGGGGGTGAAGAATGCCACAGAGGTCCAACTACTCTGAAAAGGATTTTCACTGTGGGAGTCTGGGTGACATAAAGAGAAATTCCCATGGACAGACCATCATTATTCCTAGGCATGAGTTGTTCACAGCCAGACAACAGTGACGGTGAGATGATGATTACTCCTGGAGGTACCTGTTACCTTTGTCAAATACTTGGATACTGCTCTAGTACCTTCTTAATTAGTCACCTGTTGCCCTCCCTGGCAGGACCTGTGTCCTTGTGGTTGCACTAATTATTCACAGAATTAAAACTCAAATACATTGAATTTACAGCTTCTCAGTTAAGCTATCAACATGCAAAAGCATCTCCCAGCTGCCCACCAAATGGCAGCATGCAAACCAGCAGCAGTACCAGAGCAGGGGTAGCACCACCTGCACATGAGGACACCTGGGTTTTATGAGACCACACTGTGCCCCTGCAGTGACAGAACGGGCACTGGCACTTAATGTTTTGTTTCAGAGCGGTCGTGCAACTTTGAAGCAAATCCCCCGATTTTCCCTACTGATGGCACAAGGCAGTTTTGGCGTGCATCGCCCGGTGTGCGTTGACCAGTTTCCTCTCAGAAAAACAGAACCAGAAGTTCTGCTCCAGGCACACACCAAATTGCTCTGACTGCTAGTGCTTGGCGGGAACATTTTGATGACAAAGTCTAGTCTAATGTCAATCCTGCACATCATATACATATAGCTGTAGCAGAGCAACCTGTTGCAATCCAACTTGCACCCAGCTATTTCTTAAAAAAGACATCATCTCTAGAGATTTTCTGTAATAATTTCTCTCCACCAAGTAGATAAGGGAGACCAGGTTGTCAAGGCTCCTAACCCAGGTGGCTCGGTTACATCCCTAAAATTGAGTAAGATCTTAGCCCCACTGAAGCCAAAAGGAACATCCCATCGACCGCAATGGGAGCAGGCTGCAGGCAGTCTGTGGAGCAAGCAGTGACTCTGTTGGCCCAAAAAGGGACTCCGGAGCCAGCTCCTCTACATGGCAGCACAGAATACTAACCTCAGGGTCATCAGGGCAACTCTGTGTTTACCTTTTAAAAAACCTCTCGCTATTACCTTCAGCAGAATATTTAATCATGAGTGTAAGTTTGTCAAATACCATCTCTGACCTCCAAAGCTTTTATTGATTACCTGCGAGTCCATTGTGTTGCATTACACTCACTCAGGCTACAAGACAGTGAAGTCAAGAATGAGGTAAAAACTACAATTTTAAAAAGAGATAAGAAATAGCCCAATTCCTAAGTTAACAAATGGTGCTACAATTAGCTTTGCAATAGAGGGACAAGAAATATTGAATTACACTGTACACGGTGCAAGAAGATCTCACCAAAAGGGTCTTTGAAATTCTGAAACTCCACACAAAACTGAAGGAGACAACAGCCTTCTCCAAATGAATAAATAATGTCTGTGGAGACTAGCAGGTATTACTGCAATTGCATGTCAACTAATGTTTCCCACAGTAAAAAAAAGTAGCAGTGAGATTCAGACGATAGGATTCTGCTGCCAGAACCTAAATCTCACTCTCTCCTAATCAGCTGTAACCCACCAAAGAGAGGGGGAAATGGGAATTGCAACACGGAAATCCTTTCATGAATTCTTCCACCGAAAGCAAGGAGGTTGTTTAGTCCTTGTCCCAAACACAGCTCCGTTGTGCACAAATCCCTGGATGCCATAGGGAGCCCCAGTAGTACAACGATACACTGAAAAAAATGCAAACCTCAACTGTCCGGTTGCAAGAAGCAGCAAAACATTGTATTTTTCAACTTGGATGTGCACGAATTAATTTTGCCTGGTTTTCACCCTCCGGTTCCCAGGGATTTCCAGGAGACGGAGTCACCTGGAAAAACCCCTCACACTGACCTGCAGAGGAGGTTTTTCCTTCCTCCACAGTCAGTCACACTGCGACACATTTGGATACTCTGGTGAAAAGAAGGTGGCAATACAGATAGGTGGGAAAAATCAACCAGGGCTTCGAACGGCAGAAAACAGCATTTTGTAGCCATGGGGCGGGGAGGGGCAGAGACTGGAGCCGAGAAGTTGGCAGGCACTGCCTGTGAGGATCCTAAAGGTGAGCATGGGAAGCTTGAATTCCATTTTTCCCCTGCTCTCCCTCTGAATGGAGAGCCTAACTTTATTTATTTTGGCTGAAAGCTGTGCTGACAGACATCAAACAAGAAAAGACTAAACACTCATTCTCTAAGAGCTGTCTCTTCAGCTGGAGTTACAAGAAGAACTTGAGACTTTTTATCTCAATTCTAGCAAAGAGATGCGTGGTACCACCTCTTCTTTGTCAGTCTGCGAGAGCTACCGCCCCGCAGGACAGGGGAACACCAATAACACCACCGTGTGTGCCCAGCAAAGCCTTGCAAATTTGGGTTGCGATACTTTCAATGGGACAACTAACAAAAGAAAAGCTGGTGGGACCCCAAGTCCAACTTGTGTTTCCTCGCTCGTTGTAGAGTGGTGGCAGCAAGCAGGCGTGTATAGGTTAGTATGGGAGAAGAGCTGAGCTAAATGCCCCTGTAACAGTGGGATTATTGCAGAAGTGCCCCGCTGAGATCAGGGCTCCGCTCTCCTGGTTATTAGCCAAACACAGGAATAAGGAGAGAAAGCAAGGACAGCTCTGCTTTACGAGGGAAGGAGATGTGGCACAGGCTGCAATAAATGAATCTCTCAAGGTCACAGCACAAGCCCGTGCCAAAGGCGGGAGAGGAGCCGCAGTCCCGGTGCGCAGCCTTGGCCACGGCACAGCCCCAAGCTGAGGCAGCTGCACCGCAGCTCCTAACAAACTGGCTATCCTGTGCTCCGCCTCTGCTACCCCCGTCTTCCCCGCCCCACATACCGCACGTTGAACTTTTTAAACCTGACACTCTGATTTAGCAAAAGCCTGGACATTTTTTTTCCTCTTTTATTAAAAAAAAAAACCCAAAACAAAAAAAAAACCACCCAAGAAATGAGGCTCTTGTTAAAGGGAATGGAAGTGATACAGCTGTGGCTGTGATTAACGTAGTTCAGGGTTGAACTGAATATTGCTTCTTCCCTGCAGTATTTTTAATTACACTCCTGATTTTATATTTGGAGACCGTCATAGACCTGTTCTGGTAAATTGTCAAGCAACCACAAGTCAAATATGTGTTAAATATGAGAATATACTGCCATTTTTATCTGATTTGTGGTTCATTCACACTATGTTATCTACTTTTAATTAAATACCATAAAATACACATGGTCAGCAGTTTGACTTTTCATTTCCTTACAATGTCAGTAATTCAGCTTGATTGTTGCTACCTACCATAGAACTGCATTTTAAAGATGTTACCCCTGCACGGTGCAGATTCAATATCGGAACAATTTAAACTAGTTGCTAAAAATAACTACCACCTACTTAGTAGCAGCTCTGCCTTTAACAGTCACATGCAGATTCACGACTCTCTGCCTGCCTGACGAGGACGGGCAGCCTTGGGAGGCATTGCAGTGGCCTTGATTTTGCCGGGGGGAGGGGGAGGAGGGGGTGTTTTGGGTTTTGTTTTTGTATGAAATGCTTGTGTCATCTCCGTGTTGATTGATAGCCTACCTTGTTCATTAAAGATATGGCTCAGATTTTGCTAGATTACACCAGGCACTGGAAATAAGAACCTTCCTGCTGGAGGCATGTTATGCATGGACTTAAAGTTCACTACTTCATTAATAACACTCCTCAACTGGACATTTTACATGCCGCTCGGATATATGACTGTTTAGGTGCATTTTCTTTTCCCTCCTACTATTCCTTTAAAGGGGACCGAGTCTTTTTCAGCATTATTTTATCCTTTCACTTCTAGGTTATAGTGCTACAGTCCTGAAATTGCCAGATCTTATTATCCTGGCTGGATTTCTTTTAGAGTAACTGGACAATTTGCTTTGACCACTGAAAACAATCCATTAAAACTAGTTAAGAGCTGCAAAGGCTGAACATCCGTAAGAAAGACAGAGTAAACATAGCAGCAGCAGCATCGTATCAGACCAAAGGCAAATTCAGTGACTTGTCTCTGACAGCCACAAACAGCAGACACCCAGGGAAGAGGAGAAGAACAGAACCAGCCCATACAATACTTCCCTGAACGCCCTCCCAGCCTCTAGCAACTTGCAGTGCACGGAATTTCTGAGCCACAGCTAGTGTCTTTGCATATAACATCCCTTGATAAATTTTTTTCTCTCATAAATCTGAGCAGCCACTTTTTAAACACCTGAAAATTTTCAGCATCCACAACATTCTGCAGAAAGGAGTTCCTTCTGTATGCTAGGCGTGCCATGAAGCAGCAACTCTTTAGGTTTGCTCTGAAGCATTACTCGATAGCTTTATTTGATGTTCCTTTACTCTTGTGTTGGAAGAAACAATGAACCATCATTCCCTGTTCTTCGTCTCGATGCTAGTAGTTATCATTTTACATCCTCCTGTCATATCCCCTCATCTCTTTTCCAGGCTAAAGATTTCTAGACTATTTTATGATTCTTCATACAAAGTCGTTCTCTGACTCTAATCACTCATTTTCCATGCCTTTTCCACTCCTGCTGTGTCTGAAGGGTTGGAACTGAACCAATTATTCAAGATGTGGGCAAAGCATGGATGTCTAAAGTGCTGAAGAGTGTCTCCTCTTTTCTGTCTCCTCTTTTGTTTTGTGTTACTTTATTAATAGCTCCTAACAGTAAGTCTGCTTTTTTTTTTAACAAATACTAAGCACTGAGGTGAGGCTTTCAAAGCACAATGTTATAACCGCATCTTTTTTCCCAAGTGATAATATTCAGTTTCAGGCTCATCATCAATGTAATGCTGGGACTTTCACCCCACCTCGCTTCCTCTCTTATACCCACACTGGATTTCATCTCCCACTTTATTGCTCAGGGATGCAGTATGAAAAGGCACTTCCTTGGTTCTTTGCAGTCAGCCCTTGCCTTTGTTATCTTGAATAAACTGGCATCACCTCCAAACTTGTTGTCTTATTGCTCACCCTCTTTTTTTAGAACACTTATGAAAATATTAAACAATATGGGCTGTAGCACGGACCTCTGCAAGGCTCTGCTGTGGAAATGACCTCTCTGTTCCTCTCCGTTGTTTCCCATCTTTTAAACAATTATTTACCCATGCGAGCAACTTATGGAGGTTATTTCCTGTAAGACCCTTGGGTGAAGCACTTTTTCAAATGCCTTTGTGAATTCCCTGAGGACCATATCACCCAGATCTCTCTGTTCATTTGCCTGGGGACTCCTTCAAAGGGCTCCTAAAGATTTGTGAGCCTTGTCCTCCCTTTTCTTTCTTGAACACACAACTTCAGCATCTTGAAGGATGCCTTCTTGCTTCTAATAATCTGTTTTACCCTATGATTTGTCACGTCAGCTCCCCTTTGGTCTTTCTGAAGTCATTTGAAGAAAAACAGGTGATGAACATTCCCTCAGAAGTGCTTAAGGGATAGCACTAAGATATTTGCAAGCTATCAACAACTAAGTTACAGAAAATACGTCGTGGGAGGAGTATTTTATGCTCTACCAGTGAAAGATCTAATCGGCAGACTAATTCCCAGGTGTCAGAAGGTCCTATACCATCTCCCTTGGCCAACACTAAAAAGCACGTGGCTAAGTTTCCCACACACAGGCTGTCTTTAGCTTCTGGAATATTTTAACATGACTGATTGCTTCTGGCATAATTTAGATAAGCCTTAATCTGAAGCAGCAGTAGACCAAGAAGAAAAGCGCCGAGCCACCTACGCCGTGCTGGCTGGCTGCTGTCATGTCCAAGGCCTCTGGCCATTTGTGTGGCTTTTCCCCAGCACCAGGACCTCTCTCTATAGTCAGCACTGGTAGGCGTCAGGTGGACCTCTGCATCCAGTTTTGGGTGCCAGGAGTCAAGATGGACATCCAAAAGCTAGAACTCACATGAGAGAAACATAAACCATGTGGGACAACCAAACAAATGGGGGGTGTTGATCCTCAAGAAGAGAAACTGAGGGAGGTAGGAAAAGAGTCTTCAAGTGTACTGAAGACTCCTTCCAAGAGGAAGGGAACTGCTTTGTTCTCTCTGTCCACAGTGGACAGGACAGAAAGGGAAAATCAGTTGGGTGCTAGGAAATTTTTTTAAGAGTAGAAATAGTGACGGGAGATCTTTAAGAGTAGATTAGAGAAGCATCTGTCAGAAACTAAATAGATACAGTAGGTCTCGTTTGGATCAGTTGATCTCTTGCTATCCCTTCCAGTCCTGTTTTCTATGATTTGTAATCTAAATTCCACTGACTTATATAGCCTTTGAATCAAACCCTTAGAAAACAATTACTGTCAGCACATACAAATAAAAACAAATGAGAAGAAAAACCTATTCTTAATTCAGTATATTTCACTGAAGATACAAAATAAGAGTTTCTGGTGGCAGGAGAGTGAGCTAAGGAGTTAGAATTGTGTTACAGGAAAGGAAGACATTTAAAGCAAGTTCATAACCCATAAAGAAGCATCTTTCCTAATCCAAACACTTGTATGATCTGAACAGGAGGCTTGTTTAGCTCTAAGAAGAGGGTAGATGTGGAAAAAAACCCTCTCAAATACCTAAAAGAGAAGAAGTATAATTTTGTTTTGATTGTAGATTACCATGGAGTACGTAGAAAACCCCGAGATGGAATACCTAAGCAAAACTGATCATTTCCGCTTTCTCCCCATAGCTGGTTAAAATGCTCTTCTCTCAAAATGAGTGAAGCAGGAGCCCTTGTTCCACAAAGAGAAAACAAATGAGCAAAGAAAAAAATGTCACATTAGCTAACTCCTCTATGGCTTCGTAAGCCTGGAAGGCCTCATCTGTAGTACCTTGAGGTGACATTTTCCAAGCACTCATTTATGATTATGAATAATTTTCTCTAAGGGGGACAAAGTTAGGATTCCTCAAAAAAAAAAAAGGCAATCTTAAAAGATTGTGACAAGTTAGCCTAGCTTGTCTGGTATGTAATTATACCCAGCATCTTTTATCTAAATAATTGAAACCAGATCTCTCTCTAAATAAGAACTTTCCACCAAAGAACAGTAAGTAGCATCTAAAAAGGCAAAGAGAGACGTTCATTGCGTTTGGTGGCTATTGCAACAGATTTTGGTGTACGTGTTAGAGGATAAGGTGCAGCAATGTCGGTACCGGTGTTGAGAATCCCAGCGTTGCACGACGCCGGCACCACAGGGGCAAGAAGAGGCAGGTTTATGCCCCGCAGTGTGCCACAGCCAGCCAAGGGCCAGCGGGCGTTTTGCAGGTTTGCGTACCCTGCGTGCCTGCAAATGCAGTGGAGGCAACTGCTAACATTGCCTTCCCCCTTTCACAGCTCACATCTCGTCTCAACTGGGGTAAAAAAAATCTAGATTAATGCAAAGCACTGAAACCGTCCCCATGGCCGGTTCTTTCCGCAGTCCTACCCTTGCATTTTTAAAGGTGTTTTGAAAGAAAAGGCATGTCAATTTTTGCCTCAGCAGAACCAGGTGGAGGTAGGCACTTCCTTTGCTGGAGAGGACCTCTCTGAACAAATACCTGTTTTGGCCATTTTAGACATAATGAGGTGTTTCCTCAGACTCCAGAGTGCTCACGCTTTCCCAACAGCAGAGGAGCCAGCTGGGGCAGGATTTATGATTTTCTCCCTTTCTCAGACTTTGGCAGGACAGTAAAGGCAAATGCTTTGGCATATTTAATGCCGAAGATTAAGGGAAGATGAACAAGGGAAAGACAATGGGGATGTCGCTAGTGGAGATCAGGAGCGTCAGTAAGGAAAGCATCCGGATAATACCTGTGCCAAGGCAGAGGTCTTGGAAATATGGCAGAGGTCTAAAAGCTAGGACAGTTTAGCTATACTTTTCAATCTTCCAGCGATTTTGAAAAAAATTTCTGACCCTCAGCCTTTTTGTTTCTAACCCGGGGATAAAAAAATTTTATTTACATAGTAAATGCTATGAAGTTTGATTAATCAATGTGAGCAAAATACTTTCCTGAGAGATGCTATGGAAGGTCAAACTAATGTTAGGTCATGGCAAATCTGTATTTGAAAAAGGACTTTCAATATAGGTATTCATATTTACTGAAAACACCACTAATTAGGTTTGTCATGAGCTGAAAAGAAAATATGTTTGTAAAAGGATTACAAAGGAGATCATGAGGTAATCCCAAGATGCTAACAGTGAGTTTGACATTCAGGACCAAACCTAGCCCAGGCACAATTGGTGTAACTACAGCCAAACGGCAGTTGCATCAGGACTGAATTTAGCCCCAAGACCAGAAAAGTCAAGACGGGTTTGAAAAAAGAAGGGGCTTCTGGTAATGGGTACGCTTCCTTTCTGGCCTATATCACCTCAGATATAACTGACATTAAAAAAAAATGTAATGAGTCAGCTGTAGCCAGAGCGCAAAGGATGGAGGGCTTTCCTGCTAATTCAAGGCTTCCCAGGATTATTTTAATCTTCAGAACTTGTTTAATGCCAGACCATCCCTCCGTAGGAGTTACATTTCCAGGTGTCCTTAGCTAGAGTCTGATAGCTCTTTCTGACTAATAAAGGTAATGTTGAAGGCCTGCTCCAAAGACAATTGGAGTAACAGGAGCTTCTGAAACATGTCTTACAGACGGGTTTACTGTCGTCTCCTCTTTTGAAACCACAACTTAGCTATGGGTTTAAAGCAAGCGTAATGTTGGGGGTATGGTAGGGGGAAGCACGAACTGTTGCTTTAAAGATGAGATGAGGCAGAGAGAAAAAGATTCTGTGGCTACTGCCCAAAAATATTAAAATAATGATTAAACCAAAAAATGCAAATACACAAGATGTTTTATGCTGCTAGGCAAGACCAGAACTGATATTAAAATGTCTCATGAACATTATAATATGTTCAGAGCAGGAGGGTAGAAGACACAGAGGAAAACAGCAGAGAAGCCATATGGTCATAGCCGGTGGTCAATGAAAAAAAAAACAAACAGAAAGTACGGAAAGAGAAATACAAATTTTGGGGGAGAAATGTGTATTATCACACCTCTTGTGCACTTGCACAGGAAATTTTGGGCTGATGCCCCACTGTGTTCAGAACCACTGTTTCCACCTGAAGCCAAATCCAAGGACTCTCCAAGGTGTGTTCGTTAAGTAGAGTGCAATGGAAAGGGTTTTTTCCTAAGTGGAGGAAGAATTACAATCCCAAAAGTAAGAAGCGACAGTTTTGTGACTCATTGATTCACCTGTGCTGCTGAAGCTGGCGTTTTCCGTGGCAATCTGAACATATCTGATCTGAACAACTAGGAAGGTACACTTCCATCTCAACCATTGAACCTCCTCAGGAACCACCACCACAAGATTTGGGTGAGATTTGGGATAAGTAGGAAATAGTTTGTTCAACAAATAGCCTTGCAAAACCCAAGAAAACAGGATGATCCCTGTTCCCTCATCTTTCAGGTCTAAAACCTACCTCCTGAAACCTGAGTTTTCTACGGTAACAATCTCTATCCCCACTTCGTATGAGGAAATAAGATGGGGGGAGAAACTAATTTTATGTCAGAGCAAATTAAGGCAGTATAATTGACTGCAGAGAGGGCAGCAGCCGCTTCCATTCTCAGCTGCAGATACATTAAAGACTCACATACTTTGTGCATTGGTCTGTCATACGGGAACTATTAGGGGTAGTGGCAACAATCTCTTCCTGTGCTTGCCCCAAAAGCAAGCCAAGTAATTATATGCCACAAATATGGCTGCACATCATCCTCACTACGGGCCAGTGGGTACCTGAGCAGCACACCACATGTGTATGCATGACTGAAGATGGATAGCATGACATTTATTAACCATGCACATAATTAAAATCCTTTAAAAATGTCCTCAGAACAAAAATAACATATCTTGAATTCTACAGGACAGCCCAGGCTGCCATCCTCAATAAGCTTCGTTACACAGAGCTACACAGCTAAATCACTGGTATGGAAGCAGCACTCCGGGGACTGGTCCCCTATCAGCCCATCTGCCTAATCAGCAATGAAGCAACACACACTGGAGCTCCACGAGCGCATTAAGACAGCACAAGCACGCATGCAACGATATGGTGAACATGATCAGGAAACGGATCTGGGCTAAAACCAACCTGCTTACGCTGGCTAACCCCACGCCTGGACCCGGGGCGTGCTGCAGCAGCAAGCACCCCGAGCAGTGCAGAAATAGTTGCCACTGCATCAGTGCCAACACCAAAGCTTTGCTTGAGAGAGGACCCACCACCACCCACACGTGAATGACGTGAGAAGAAGAGATTCAGAAGTTCAGTTTTGCTACAGTAAAGGCTATTTTTTTTTTTCAAGAAGTCTGGAACTGTGCTTGCGAGGTACATTTTTTCCTAACATAATTGCATCCTCCACCGAATCCCCAGTAGCTCAGGGGATACAGTTTTGAGCTCCAAGATGACTTTCCCCCACTGGTTCTTTTTCTCTGTACTGTGCCCCTCCAATTGCTTTTACCTGAATTATCATCTTTGTAAAACTTCTCCTCTAATTGCTCCAGGAGAGAGACATTGCTACTGGCCTGTCCACAGAGGACTTTGTGCTCCAGCCAGACGCCGGTGGTATATTAATAGAATAACTGAAACTGGGTTAGGGCAACAAGCGATTCCCAACAAGACGGCCCACCGGCTTTGTATGACTAGCAACAACAACTCCTCCTGCATAGTGCTACTAGTCTAAAATTAGAGGAGAGAGAAAAGGCCTAAGGAATAACCTACCTTCCATACTACAGACAGACATCCCACTTGTAACCATATAAGTACATCAGATATCCAAAGCTGCCTTCTCCTGGGACAGTTATCTATAATGCTGTCTGAGAAAGAAGAATTTGTAAAAGAGGTATAAATGCATACATCAATGAATACCTCCTCAGGTATCATCTACTCTCCTGGATATCTTAAATTCAGAGACAATAATGTTTCTGCGGCAGACTGGCATCACAGGCAAAGAGCTGGCAGGCACAGAGGTAACCAAAGTAATGTATGAAATTGTAAGATGTTTTGAATTTTGAAAGTTTCCCTCTTCCCCAAGTGAAGCAGATCTGAAATAGCATCAAACTTGTACCTCATGCTTGATGAAAAACACCAGTGACTGAGATTTCATGAGACTTTCCGAAGAGGAGAAGCAGGCAAGCAGAGTGCAGTAAGTGGCTTGCTAAGCGTTGCTGAAAAGCAGCTGGAGATTGGGGTAGAAAGGAGAAATCAGATAGACAAGGACCCAGTGTATGAGAAAGCAGGCCAGAAGGTGGAGGAGGCAGGGGGATGCCTGGATGCTCTTCCAACAGCAGCCTCTTGGGTAATTCAGTGGTCATCCAGTCTACACTCAGCCAACAAAAAGGCCCAAGAGCAAACATCTGGCAACATTCTTGGCCTTACAGAGGTTTCCCAGAGCCTCAAAGACACCAGCAAGTGCCCAGCCTCGCTGCAAACCTTTAAGAGTGTTGCAAAGTCTTCTCCTCGCCAGCATGGACACGGCCCGGTCCCCCCGCAGCTCTCCACGCCTTTCCTCCTTCCTGCCTGCAAATGGGCACCCAGAGGCACAGAGGGAAAGGAATGGGCTCTTTTCTCCCTGGCAGGAGGGAGCGAGGCCATGGAAATTGGGAGGCAGAGAGGGGTCAGCCCAGGTACGGGGAAAGCCAGCCCAGTCACGTAGCTTCTGTGGCCTCAATACATGATGCAGGACAGGTTTCATCAGCCCTGTGGATGGGTTCCCTCTCCCTGAACGCTTCCCTCCTTCCCAGCACAGCCACACTGCCGGCTTATCACCACAACCTGCCACATTGAATCTGTAAGGACAGGCGTACGCCATCACTTAACCTTGGCTGGCCTGAAGCACCATTATCAGCTTCCCAAAGCAAGACCTTCCCACCGCCAGCTACTACACATCTCAAAGCATCTGGTGAGTTAGCATCATCCGAATTTATTCCACTGGAACTCCCTCGCCCCCGGCACCCGCACACACCCTGGCCAACTCCATTACTTCTGAGGAGTGAAGCTTTTGGCTGTCATGTATCTTTCAAAGCGAGTTAGCAAGGCTGTGTGTTTGCAATTCGCAGCTCAGCTCACGTTTCCTCTCCAGCATCCGCACACCTCCGAGCCCTGCACTACAGCACTGCCACCAGCTCCAACAAATCTGGAGACGCTGCCGCTGAGCGGATCTGTTTATATCCGTAAAAATTAGTGTTGCAGCTCCACCTAACTTAAGCAGTTTTGCTTAGAAAATTACAGCATGGCATTCGACCAGCTGTTTAGAGCATGGAGGAGTAAGTGGTATTGGCAGCATGTTTTTAATTAAGCAGGTAAAGCCTAGATTAAGCTACATCAAATGGATGGTGTTTCTTTAATTCGGCATTGTCGCTCTCCTCAGCCAGGGCATAAGGGGTTGGCCTCAAAATTCTTGTAACTAAAAAGCCAGTCTCATGACCAACTACATAATTGATTAAACACAACTGTGGACTCCCATTATCGGGAAGTGCAATTTTCCCGGTGTCGCTTCGAGTCTGAAATACCTCAAGGGTAATTACAGACCAAGATGCAACACAGAAGGCTTTGAAGTAGGGA
>NW_008824358.1:3880198-3888860 GCF_000699105.1 Pygoscelis adeliae | reverse complement strand
AAAGAAAAGATTAGGGTGGCTGAGATGATCTGCGCCTGTTCATTTGTCCTTCACGGCAAAGACGTTAAGCCGCTGCGAAGCGATGCCCTGCCAGCGCCGGCCGCCGCAGGTCCTACCCGCCCCGCGGGTCGCGGGCAGCCCCGGGGGTCACGCCAAAAGCACCGCAGAGAAGCGGCCTCTTACCTCCGTGGCCCTAATGAAAGTTTCATGCAGCTGTGCTCCTCTTTGCCTCGGATTTGCCATGCCTCGCTGCCCGCCGCCGGGCTGACCACTCAGGGTGGAGAGAAGTGCACTTTCTCTGACCAGCTAAATTATTTACCCTGCAAACAATTCTATAACATGACACGCTAGGCTTAAAAAAGACCCTCTTCGGCATCTGAGGAAAGCAGCACTACAACTAATTCAGAAATTAAGAGATCCAGTCTTTATTTCTAATTAATAACAGGTTAGAAGTAAAAACTGCTGTTAGTGACAGAACATAACAAGGAAACCAAACCGGCATTGTTAAGAGGGCTATTTAAAGAAATGTTAATGAATTGAATTTGAAGTTCTTCTTAGTCAAGCAGGAAACAACTAATGGTTTAAAGACAAAAAGCGAAGCATTATTAAATGCTGAATATTTATTATGTCAGTGACCAGTTTGCCAGAAGCTTTGAGGTGAGAAGGGAAGTTCAAATCCTTTCCACTGCATTCACAGCTACAGAAAGGTAAATTCATAGGCTTTCTCACATACCACACAAAGGCTTAGTAATTTGTTTGGATTAATAGCATATTGTAGAAGCATAACACTCACACTTTAAAACTAACAAATTCAGCGAGAGCACAGAATTATCATTTAACCATTACTGTCTTCATAAAAACAAGTGCTCTTAATGCTTTGCAGTACATCTTTAAAGTGCTTTAAAAGCCAACAGCTAATTTATCCTGCCACAACCTACCTCGTGGTAGGCAGGAATCGTTATCTCCCCTTTGCAGTGCGATGAACAACGGGGAGTTAAGTGACTCGCTCAGGGCCATAGAGAAAGTCAGTTTCAGAGCTGGGGCAAAACGCAGGAGCTCTTGGGGTATGCTACTGCTCCAAGCAAACTTTGGGTAACTCATTCACAGTGTGGTACTAATTAAGGAGCCTTTGAGGGTTTTTTGTCTTTCCGAACTAGTTTGTTCAGGTTTCAACAGGCAGGTAGCTTTCTCCTCTAAACCACAGCAGAATTGGAGTTTTTTGGCTGGTCCTGCTCCCCCATCCCGGCTCCGTAACGTACAATGATATAACAGCCATAAGAACCGTACTGCACACAGACCTAGCCAAGGGACCCACTCAGGCATTTACAGTAGGACCTATCAGGAGAGAACACACAACTTTTGGAAATTTCTACACTTTTGAGCAACGTGTTTGCCCTGCACAGGGCGAACTGCACCACAAAAACTGGAAAGGAGGTCAAAGGTTCCCATATGGCCAGGAAGGGGAATCGAAGAGTGAAAAGTGCCCAGTATACTTCCTAGCTTGAGGCTTCAATGGTGCTTGCTACTGCCTGTCCCTGGAAGCAGTGGTGGTTTGGAGCCACCTTTGTGTTTCCTGATCCCTAGAGAACATTTTTTTTATGCAGGACTGCCCAAGGTTGCAATGATTACTAAACACGACACCTCCAAGAAGCCATTTCTGAGGCTGAGCATTATTGCACACCACCTCCCAGAGGATAAGAGCATGATTCTGGATGTTATCACTCAGGGATTCCCCTGCTCTGCAGGTACCCTCCTGTAATCAGCTATGCTGGCTTATTTTGTGCCAGTGGAGTGCAAACCACCCCCACGCAATGAGGATCTAGGCGAGACTGCAAAGCATAAAAAGGAATTGTTCAACTATGCTGGTACATGGCGGCGTGCAACAGCAGCCTCCCTCTGGCACCGCCAAACAGAAGTCTACCATTAAAGCACATAACGTTTAGCTGCTATAGATATGACAATAACCACCCAAACGTTAGATAATGAAGCTCTGGCTGTGGGAAGTCCGCAAACAGGATGGCAGATCAAGTCCTGGCACCATGAAACAGCCTTGAAAAGAGCTGCATGGCCATTCCCGCTCTCTCACCCCGGGTCTGGGTGGGATGAGGTGGGCAGAGGATCTGCTCCAGACAGGCTCCTACCCGCAGAGGTAGCCCCGCAGGGGAACGTGCCAGCAGGTCTGATTTACAGCTGAACTGGAAAGGTGCTTTGATTTATACCATATGCTCAGCAAGTCCCTGTACCCACCAGCCTCCACCGCCTCTTCTCGGATGCACCAAGCGCTGTTCAGTCTCCGATAGGAAAGCCCTAAGCAACATAACTGCCCTGCCTTTCTCAGGTGTGTTACCTCTGACATTCAATCACGCACGGACGAAAAGATGGACGACGATTCCTGCCTACTTCCCCAACATATGCAAAAGTTCAGACAGTGCCAGGTCCTAGAGGGTGGGGACAAGCTTTGTTCCACCCTTTGCAACTGCAGGGAGCATGTAGCTGAGCTACCTCCGCAGCGCAAGCACCAGACATTTGTGGGTTTAGTACTGAAAGGTTCAAACTCTGCAGCCAGCTCAGATATCTTTATCCAAATGAGCCTGAGTTTAATACTCAGTGCTATCTCAGTGCCACGGGTATATCCTGGTAGATCAGATGCACCAACCAGAGCTTGCACCGCGACTTGTGCCTACCAGGTTTTCACATTTCCACACAGAGGTACCCACAGTCGGTATCAGCGATAGGAATTTCATGTAGTGTCGAGGAGGCAGTAGGCAGTAGAGATAAAAAAATGGACATTATTTTCCCTCCAAAGCAGGCAGGCTGGTATTAGGCTTTGTAGGTAATAGCACCCAAGGAAAAAAAAGTAGATAAACTGTGAACCGGATATCCACAAAATGTGAATCATTAAAAAATATACACTGTTCGTGCAATGGCATGTTTTAACCACACCACATTCCTCGTCTGCACTTGACTCTTCAGTAAGACTATTTTACTGCACCCATGCTATTTTTTCAAACATCAAAAAAAGTCTAATTCAGCACATTAAAGCTTCTGTTAACATGATTCTAGAGGTCAAACCCAACTTCCAAATAAACATTTGCTGGATCTTATTTATTTCCGCCAGATTTTATATTAAATAACTGTGCGCATATCCACTACTGTTTAACATCCAAAAACCGAAATTATCTCCACACTTAGACCTATGAAACCATTATACCTGTAGTTCCACTGAAAAAAGCATATTTAAACCTCTGCAACCACACATAATTTTCCTTGCAGGCAAGGAACAATCAGCTAGAATTAAGCAAATATACTATACCCATAGCAACCCATTTTTTTTATTTCAGCTAATTCCAGTGATTGTTTAATCACGTGTGTTTCCCAAATATCTTTAAACTAAGGATTTGGATATCTCTTCCTGAATATACCTAGCTCAGTCCTGTACAAAGAAAGTAATCTTCATGAAAAAGGATACAAACGCTTTAGCTTAATAGCAGGCATACATGATCATTTGAAATTCTGTCTAATTAAAGTGTTAACTTTCTATAGAGACTCTGATGTTTGCTCAGAAGAGAGGTAAAGCCATGATGTTTGCAGATATCATTTCAGTTGTATTGCTTCCAGGGAGTATTTTATTTGTACAAACCTAGAATCCTTCTCTACTCCATGTAAAAAATAGATTAGTCCCTTGATAGCCTTGAAAGTCATATCACTCACAAGAAAATTAATAATGCATTACAAAGTATATAAATTTTAAAAATTAGAGGAAGTAGGTTGTAATGGTCTGAAGACCACTGTCCATCCCTGTTCATATCCAGCTTTCACAGAGAGTTTAACATCTTCCCCTCTGACAGCGCAAAAAGGTATAAGCACAATTATTTCTGACAACTTCCCATTAAGCCCCCGGTGTCCCCGGCCATCCCGTGGATGCAGCAGAGCGGAGCTACGAGCCCGAGACAAAAGCTCAGAGCGGCTGAGGGGAGGGGGAAGGCAGTGTCCATGCAGCTGCTCCTTGGTGGCTCTGGTCCCTGGCGTGACCCCCTAATTTAGAAGATGCTCCCAAACGCTCCAGCACACCTCTCGCTTCAGGGGGCTGCATTGCAGCCCTCTGCGCAGTGCCAAACCCAGGCTAACAGGTCTGTACCCCTCAACCCCCTTAGAGCAGAGGTTCTTTGTATCAGGGTGCTGGTAGGCAACAGGATTTGGAAATTTGTTGCACCATAATAATGAAGAAGCACCGAGTCTGAGCAGACTTTGGTACATAGTATTTCTATGGCAATTCCTTCGTCTCGTCAATGGTTAAATGGCGTTTTAAAAGAAAACAGAGAGAAAATAGAAGAAAATGTACATTTGCAGGATAAATACATCATGCACTGAGAAAAGCAAAAAAGACAGGATACTGTATGCACGTCAGCCTTGTAGCAAGCTTTGCTCTAATAAGGCTAATGGCCAAGAAAAAAAGAAGTGCTTGATGTTAGAAGCAATATGACTGGTAGTTTCAACTGTATAATTAAAGCGTGCAACCCCTCCTCCCAAAAGTTTCCATTAAAAGTCCGCTAATGAAATGGGCAGGGGCCTCGGCAAGGAAGCAGAAAGGAGGCAAAGATCCTAGACCCCCTGTTATTTTGGTGAAGTTCCCCAGTTTTTTTGGCATGGTGCACAGAGATCCGCTGTGATCCCAGGGACACCGGAGGAGTTTCGGTCAGTTGCCGGCCAGTGCCAGCTCAGCTTTCCCTGCCATTTGGTTAGAGCCATAGCTCTGAAGATGGCCTGGAAACAAATTTCCACTACCACTCTGTTGCAGGTTGCTGTGGCACCGGGCACAGCGATAAATGCAGAGTCCTTGTGTGCAGCAGCAAGTATATGACAATGCAAAACCGGGTCTTTTCTTTTGCCTATTTAAAGCCCAAACTGGTCACTATTCCTTCTGGGTTTGGGAGGCAGAGTGAAGGGGAGGAAAGCCTACCACCTGCTTCCTTCCTCGGGCAGCAGCAAGCTCAGTCGCTGCAAGGTGCCACCTGAAGACGTCAGCCTTGCGAGCAGAGTCTCCGGAGGCATCAACAGACTCCCAACCTCATTTCTAAAACATAGAGCAACACGGACGTTTCCTCTGCAGCTGCTACAAATGCTCTGAAAAATAACAGAGACCGGCTTTTATACGACTACCACACACACACAAAAAAAGAAACCCACTGCACCACATGTAATCACTCCCTCTGAGAAAACAAGTCACAATGGGTTGTGCTGAGCTTCCTGAACACACGGGATAATGAGGGAACAGAATATATGCCATGGGAGTTCAAATCTGAGTTTACCAGCATAACGCTACTCAAAATTTTTGAAATTCACTGCAAAATGCTACCTGGAGTTTTTGTGGCATCCAGAATAACCTTAACAATACCTTCTTAATCTCTCACCAAGAAAATAAAAGCAGCACGGATCAGAAATAAAAGGTGTGAAACCTGCTAGTGCAACTTATATAGCTTTGCTCTTTTGTGTTGAATGCTGGCATTTTGCACAACTGCAGCAGGCACGTAAAGCTGTGGAAGAGAGCGCGAGGAAACGCTGGGGGTACGTAACATTTCGGTTGCAGCTGTGTCCAGCAGCCGGCAGGTCCCAGGTCTGTGCGCGGGTGATGCCATACGCAGGAGGTGACAGCCCTGAAGGAAACCAGGTGGCACCCTGAAGTCCCAGGCTCCTGCTTTGCACAAGCAGAACTACGTGCATGCGGCTGGGGGAGGAATATCCCAGAGACGGAATAACTGAGGTCATGGCTGGTTTATGCTGAGAACCTGCAAAAGTGGGCAAGAAGAGCCGCTCCGGCTCTGGCCCACGTTCAGGTGAGCAGAGCGCTCCTGTCCTCAGCCCTCTGCTTAGAGATGAAGCTGAGGCTATCAGGAACGGCTCTGAAAAAAACAGCTTTAAAGCCAAATTGTGCATACGAAATATAAATTAATAGAAATTACTCACAGTGAATCAATCTATTGATTACAAGGGACTAATATCCGAGCAGGATGACTGTGATTTTAATACATTCCTTAAATGTAAATATCCCTGTTTCTTTGCTCCTAAAAAGGGCTTATTTTTTGTTTGTATTCTTTCTAACTCACTGTTCTTTGACTGCGCGGCACAATGTTGCAGTTAGAGCTGTCAAGCATCCTGCAGCCGTAAGTGTTTTTCAGACCACTCACTAACAAACAGACTTCCAATCTCAATATGCATTATCAAAATGAGATCTTTTCTCAGCAGCTGACAATTATGTATTATACAGTTACACGCTTACAATTGGTGACACCGTATCGTTAGATTTTGGTACTGACTTTTAACACTGTGCTGCCTAATTACATTTTGTATTATATTCTGAGCGTATAGGAGTATTTTATTCGTGGCCCCACTTTATTCTGCAATTTGTTTCTCAATAAATGCAAAATAATAAAATCCCAAATCCTAGCGTGTAGAGTATTTTTATTGACCCAAGTGTTCTGCTAGTAAACACAACTTTGATGGTTTCATGAGTGAAAGTTTATTAGGCTGTGTTAGTTTTAAAATACAATTGCCGGGGGACCGATGTTGAAATCATTTCTTACAAGACAAACTTGGGTTTGGATGCTTTCCCAACACAAGCACCACAACGAAAGCAAAATGGCTATCCTGAGTCATGACATTTTGCATTCGTTCTTGCAGTGGTGAATGCTTAAACATTCAATGCTGTCTGCCACTTACACAGAAAGAAAACAAAAAGAGAGCTTTGAAAGACCTGCTCCCTGTTTGGTCTCTTCAGGGTAGTCCTCACAAAGAATTAGCCAAATACCCTTCTTGTAGGTCCACCCAACTGGTAGATACCAGTCTGCCTGTCACGATAGTATCTAGATAGTGACTTATCTGATGCCTTGAATTGCTTCACATTTTTAAATTAATTTATCTTTGTTTGGTTTTGTGGAGCTATCCCCAGACTCCATCACTGAAAGTGAGAGAATTAGGTCTAAATGGTCCTGCCCACCCTAAAATTAGTGACCCAGCCCAAGGAGAGACAGGAGTTCAGATCAAGCACCTGAGCCAAGGGGCTCTTTTCCGGCATCACTGCCTCCAGAAAAAAGGTCTCTCCTGAAATGTCACAACGTCAGCCAGCCAACATTTCAGATCTGGCAGCATGTTTAGAGAAGTGCCACTTCCCAGGAGCCCTCTCGGGGGAAATCGGAAGCAGAGACTCAAACCACAGGGGGTAGGCAGCGGCGCTGTTTTGAAATACCCTCTGCACACCGGATCTCTGCCCGAGCTGCCCGAGAATTATGCCACTCTAACCTGACCCCCCTGGCTTTTAGAAACAGCACCCGTGCTTTTATAAACTTTCATTTTAAGTAGCCAGGAGAAAACCTCACATCTGCCCCATATAGCAACAAGGTCACTCATATGCCCAAGGCTTTAGCTCCCCTCTCTGCCAAGCAGCAGGACCAGACTCGTTGGCACCGGGGCAGCCCCACAGACCCTTGCAGGTCCACGCAGGCGACATGGGTCCGTCAGCTCCTCACTGAGCCAGCATCCCTCCCGTGGGACCTCTCCTTCTCTCTCTTACCTTGGAGCGAGCCATGGCTGGTGCAATACCTTTGCTAAAAAGTTCCCAGGTGTCCATAAGGCCCCTCGAAATAAAGTTTGGGGGATTGTTAAGAGAGCGTTCACTAGCAGTGCGCAGGGTAGGGGGGAAGAGCATCACCGAGCGAGGCAGGAGCAAGAGCTGTGCTGTTCCCCTGCCCACACACCATATTGTCTTCCTCCAGCAAAGCTACTCCAGAGGCTTTCTGCGATGCCGAACAACATGAGCGAGGAGGAGAAAAAAAAAAAATAGCCTCGTGAAAACGTCCTGTCTGTTCATTTCCACAAGCGCTAGCGAGACGTTCTTTAAAATCATACACATGTAAAAAGATCTAGAGGTTGCTGGTTAGTTTGTCATATATTTTTATAGGCTTTTCTGAATGGTTTTAGATTTGACATAGTAACTGACTGTTACTAGAAATAAACTGTAAGTCAATTCCATGCTTCCATAATTCACTGCCCAGGGTTGTTCAAAAAGATTTAGTGATACTTGTGATAGACAGCAAGCCTCTTGATGTTTTCATTTTCACTTAGTGCCTGTAATTCCTCAAACTTGCTGACCTCTACAGAACAGGATGGAAAAGGGCTCCAAAACTTCTTTGAAGGCACTCACTCACCAAAACATTCGAAACACTCTCATTTCGCTTCTTTTCTTTTCAGGGTACAAACACCAATATGGGAATAAAGCAATTGTTGTTTTTAAGAAGGTGACTGCTATTATTATCTCCATGACCGATCGTGTGGTTTTAATCGTTTATAATGGAACAAGTTAAACCCACCCCCCCAAAAAATGTATTTTTGTAACTCAGAATGTAAGTTCTCCTGACAGCTGCGTATTGATATTTCTCTGACCGAGCGCCTTCGTTTTGAACTTTAGCCTTTCTATAGACATTTCCTTCTTCTCTCCAAAAGTTAATAGATATATTTTAAAGGCTCCAGGTCTGGATGTAAAAATATACAAACAAATCTGTGCCTACAGGGCCTGCTACCAGGAAGGCACAGGCTAACAAACATTTGAACATCCAAATACTTAGATACATTTGCATTCCTGGCAATTGTGCATGGAACCCACGCAAGC
>NW_008824358.1:3868185-3880164 GCF_000699105.1 Pygoscelis adeliae | reverse complement strand
TGATGGCCATGAACTATTTAACTGTAACAGTAGGAAGAGGTAACAAGCAAAACTGCTGTTGCAGCTCCTCTTAATGCAGGGTTCCCCGGACAAAAGCACCTTGATAGTATCAGCACGGATCTGTCATTACAATTTAATTACCAACAACAGGCCACTGACATTTGAAACTGTTTATCAGATTCTGATCCTGAAGGTGGACCAGAGGCCACTTCTCCTTCCCCCAGAGGGTAATTTTTACCTCAGTGGAAAACGCCGTATGGTTAGCACCGGGCTGGCGTTGCACGTGGAAACCTGGTCACTTGTTTTCTTTGCAGAAGCAGAGACCTCCCCGACGGTGCTGAGCACCGCTGAGGGCTGTGGCCTTAACCACCACCACAGAGCGGGTGGGGAAGCAGCCAGGATCCATGCACAAGCAGGATTATTTTGGGAATAACCAAAACCAACAAAAAACAAAGCATGGCAGCCTGGCTTCCGAGACAGGCACGTAGCAACAACTAGAGACAGAGCCCTCCTGGGGTATCTTTAAACAAGCAGTTTGGAGACCACCTATGATTTTCACCAAACTGGATCGAACCACCTCCAGCAAAACCCGACCCTGTAGTGTTTGCAGTGGAGATCATTCTGAAAGTTACAGGTATTTCACAACAGATGGAGCATGATTCAGCTTTATACCGTACAGTCACCCACATAAATTATATCCCAAAAGTCTGCACAGACCAAAAAAAAAAAAGACAAAAAAACCCCCCACACACCAGAAAACTACTTCTAGCAAAAAAAGAACGATAGGAATTGCATTCATGTATTTCAATGCATTTTAGACATCAGGTTATTAACCAAGAATTTGGAAGGATGGGAAGGAAAAAAAATTGATTCAAATTTGGGCTTTGCATGAACCTCAACATCAGATGGACCATTCACCTCTATTTCTTTTCTTCTGTGCATTAACTATTTAACATTATTTTATTTTTCCTCTTTTCTGAAAAGGGAAAAAGAAATTGTAGGCTTTGCACCCCCAGCAGAGCGGGCAAAGATCTTTTAAAATCTGTCTAGCAAGCCAGTGGCTTGCTAAAAATCAATCAGATAACAGAAGCCAGCACTGCTGACGCAAAGCCATTAGCTTTTATTTGGACATTTTCACATATTGTCTAAACTTTGCCTTTTGTCTAGAAGGTTTACACCACACACCCCCATTTACTCACTCGCAGAGGAACTCAGGAGAGGAGGTCAGTTGTGACTCAGAAAAAGGAGGGAAGGAGTAAATTGCAAGAAGATGCACTGGAAAGCTGATGTGCCTCCTGCACTTTTAGCTAGAGTGCAGGAAAAACCCTATGCACACAGACACATAAACAGAACGTACATTTTTTATTAATCGGGCCTTTAGTTTTAATTGCTTCTTACAGCATAGGCCAATTAAGGATGAGTTGGCAGGATGAGGATCTTTCCCAGCTCATTTAAAGCTAGGAGAGGTGGAGTTTGCTTTGCCAGAGGCTCCCGTTCACACATTTAGCCAAAAAAATGTGAATGTCATTAAACACCTCTAGTACGAATGCTCATTTTATACGGGTTGAAAAGTAAAAGCTGAAGACCAAAAAGTTCCCCTTCGGCCCCATCTCTCACTTTCAAATAAAATCAATTACAGCATCTCTACTTGTCTAAGCTTTGGAAAGATAAATACCAATAAATACAGATCCAGAATTGTACCTAGAGAAAGTCTTAGGTATGCAAGTCCTCTGAGAGCTCCCCTCCTTTTATCTATAATTGATCCTCTTCACCTTCAGAGTGTATCAAGGTCAAAGCTTAGTTAAGAATTCCTTTTAAAATGTATTATAGACACTTTTCAGTATATACTGTACGTTTTGCAATGCATGGATGATTACAGAATCACAAACCTGAAGCATATTAATTGTGGAAGTAATCAGCCTAAGTGGTGAGTATGTATAGCTTACAGATGTTGCATGGGTAAAGGAGAGTCTTCCAGACAAAAGTATCATTTTTTGTTGAGGTTTTTTTTTCCTCTGTACAACCACATTAAGCATGTTCAAACAAACATAATTAGCACTGAGGACTGAAATGGGCTTGCAAGCACTCACTACGCTGGAGCCAGACAGTGCCTTGTGACACTCCTTGTAGTTGGATATAGGGAAACTCTGCACTCGTAGTAACAGTGAAGGATTTTACCGCAGGGAGCAGGGGTCTTACATCTGCCCCGCTCACGCTGCCCTGCTCCAGGCGAGGAGCTCCTTTAGCTCTTTTGCCCACCCTGTAAATCCGTCTTAACGGCAAACCACCAAACGGGATGGCAGCCAAGATGTGTAACAGCGAGTGAGCCCTCTCGCTTCACTATTATTAACCGGCAGCCAGGCTGTGTCAAGAGTGAGCGCGAGCATCGGCCCAGGTCAGCCGACGCAGAGCGTGGCACGGCGTATTTCAAATGGGTAGGTGGTTCCCGGTCCTGTTTCTAACGGACTGATAAATACTGCGAGCGGCATCACTGCTGGTTTTCTCAGCAAAACCCAACACGCTGCACAAAAGGGAAGGTTAAATTGCATGTTCAAGCCAAATTAGAGCACATCGAGCAAGTGTTCAGCACTGCACTGGAGGGAATAAAGGGGTCTCGCTTACTGCTGGGTGGGGAGTTTTCATCTGAATTTTTCAGAAACTGAGAGTAAAAAATCTTTACAGTCCCTTCTAGTCTCAAAATCTGTGCATCTAAGAATCTAAAGAGCTTACGGCCTGATTTTCCAAAACATCTACAGCTCCCCAAGAAATCAAGGTAAATAGCGTGGGTGGTATCTCCAAAGCAGGCCCCAGGTCTGCTGTGCTGTCTGATCCAGCCCACCACTCTGCTGCTGAATTCACCTAGGAACAATAAAGAAAATGAAAACCTGGCAAAAGCGAACTGTGTAATCCTAAAATTTAAAAAAAATTAGAAAAAACCTTCCAGCTCATGATAAACATTATAATGAAGCCTCTAATTTTCCTAATGAAAGAATTAACTATCAAGATAAAAGTAACACGATTTATTAGATTTTCAGACACCACAGAAATAAAATAGTAGATCAGTCCAGGCAGTAACTATTCCATCCCAACTTGCAGTCATTAACTCTTTGCCAGCTGTAAAGACATCCTAACAACTCCGTTTAATTCCATAAGCCTGTCTATAATCCAGTACTAAACAATAATTACTATTGACTTGTTAAAGGGGAGTTGAAATCTTTTCTTCAAAATGTGCCTGAAGACATGAGGAGAGGAGCACTGAGAACCTGTCTGCGAGGTTTAAAATCCTCTTCAAAAAAAAACCCTGAGGACCACAAACTTCTGAAACTTTAAGGAGGGCACCTGGTCACTGCCAGCTCTGCTTCCCATCTCCCCTGCCTCTGTCCCCCCGCACTCATCCTGCCCTGGCAAAAGTCAACCTGCTGCGTCCACGGTGATTTTAAATCCTGCAGCTCTCCAGCAGCTTCCCTCTTATTAAAGCACAGAATATACTGCTTGTTGCTAGACAAAGTCCCCCCCCACCCTCCGTTCTCTCTCACTAATGGCTCTCTTCACGATGTGCAGCAAGGATCATTTAATCTGCGAGGAATGGAAATTTCAGTGTTTGTATATCGTCAGTTATTACCTTTTATTTCTAAATTGTGTATTTGGAAGAGGAGGAAAGACTTAATGCCTTTATTTGCTGCGGAGCAAATGTTCAAGGATACTGCAGAAAGCAGTTTATCCTGGCGTAATTTTAGATGCTGAAACTAGAAGGTGCTCCAAGCCCCCCGGCTGCCCATCCCCTCGGCACAGGCACACCCGCGGCCATCCCACGCGCCCCACAGCACCCGTCGCCGTTTCCCGCCCATTGCAACCCCACTGTTTGGGGGCAAATGGGTTATATGTCCACTTTTTGCATGTATCCTGATCACCCTTATCTACGCCAACAGTGATGGAGGCGCTTCAAAAGGCAAAATTCAGGCTGGCCCCATTGCTGTGGCAGACAAGCCCCTCCACCTAGCCCTGCATGCCAAGGAAAACGCCAGAACACTGCGTCTTTGTGCTCCGACGCAACCAAACAAGGCAATCACGATGAAATACAGATGGATACAAAAGGCACAAATAATAAAAAAAAGTCTGTGTGCGGTAACATTTAAAGCTAGCTATCTGTTAAGCAGGGAGATGGTAAAGTCCTCTTGACTGGCTTATGAAATTCAGGCACAAATAAAATCCGGGAGGCAGCGCAAATGCTGCCCTCACAATATTTATGCCAACGAATGTAAAAAGAGGAATCGGAATATCAAAAATAATTATGTGAAAATAACAGTGTTTATTTTCCCAAGAGCTTGCCCACCTGCAAGTCCTGGTTTTGCCTGTGTAATCCTGCGTTTATCTGAGCAAACTGCCTGATAGGGATAAAGCAGGACTCAGCGTGCTTGTGCCAGGGCTCAGATTCAGCCTGCAAGTTTCAGAGACCCCTGAATTATTATGGGAATTAATCAAAGGAGGAGTAGGAATTCAGCCTAAATGTTCATCCTTTGGTGACTTTACGTTACATCTAGTATCATTATTTCACATCAAGCTTCCGAAAATTATTTAATTTTTTTCTCTGTTTCATGCCAAGGTCTTAATCTTTACTGCACTGGCAGTGAGAACATTTTAAAGAATCATTTCCCGAGACACATTTAATACATTTCCAGTAAATTGTACATAAACCTGTCCAGCTGGCTGGGTCATTTAATCAGCGACACACCCACTGAGTGCAGGATGCCACCTGAGATTTACCTCAATGCTTTCAAAAACAAAACGATGATGGGATAAAGCTTTGCTAATGTGTGAGTGCGATGGGGAATACAATGATAACTGCCCACTAGGGAGTACAAGGATCTTTTTAAGTTTTGTTATGGGAAAGATTACATATCGGATTAGACAAAAGGGTTTTGAAGATCAGCACTGAAATTACACCGGCTTTAGGAAAAGCAGCATTAAAATGCTGGTTGACTATTTAAAACCACTTAAGAAACAGACGGTGAAGTTTATCAAGTGTTTTTGAGCTGTACACTGAGCTGCTTTCAGGGACTGCTAAACATGCTTGGGAATGCAAACAGAAGTTTTCACGGGATGAGGGGTCTGAGCAGGATCTGCTATGTCAGAAGCAAAATACCGACAGTCACTTGCTCACAGTCAGCTTTGCTGAAATTCTACCAATAAAGAATGCTTAAGATGGGCCTTTTTTAATGGCTTCTCTTATGAATATGTTTGCTGAATCCAAGCCTGGGGGGTGTATGGGAAAAAAAAGGTTCTTTTCATTTTTCACAAGCTATTGCTGTTAAAGAGTGCAGAGGAGGTAAAGTGCTGAGGAAAGACACCCTTCAGAAGCCAACCCAGGCAAAGGTGCACCACAGCAGGCTGGTTTGCCTCCAAATAAAAAAAAACCATAATAATAAAAAAAAAGTGACTTGTTTATGGTACAAACAACAGAACCTTTTCCTGCAGGTAATCTTGGACCTTTACCAGCAACGTCACCAACAGAGTATTAAGGGTGGCCCCAGTGCCTCTCCATGGGGAGCCCACACGTCCCATTAGGAGGCGGAGGTTTGGAGCAGCACGGGGATCCCGCTCAATTACAGTTGTGGCTGTGCAAAACATTAGCACTTGGTGTCACTGAAGCCCTTAATGAGAAGTTGGGTGACAAGTTATGGCCCAGTTTCCTCCCTTTGTCCCCACCACCACCACCCGCAGCTCCCTCCCCACCTCGTGCGGTTCTCAGAAGTTGAGACACCCCGGCATCCTCATCGCTGATCATCACTGCTATTTAAGTGATTTTAATAAAATTATTTTTCTAAACTGTTTTAGATGCCATATCTATAATCCATAAAATTTATTATACCTTTATGTAGAATTATACTGGAGTTGAATATATAAATCAATTTATAAGGTCTAATGACATACAAACGCTTAAAAACTAAAGGCGATGTAGTAAATTCAAATTACCATTACAAATGTAAGCTTTGTAGTCAGTGTGTGACCCGCTAAGGATTATATTTAACTCCCCTGAGAGTGGTTTATCATAAAACTTTATACTTTTATTACAGTGAATTATTAACTCCTCCATGATGTGAGTCATTCCATGCTCTGACTATAGCTTTTTTAATGACACTATAATAGACATCTTGCTAATAGCAGTAGGATTGCTACCTCTGAGGTTAAAAAAGAAAAAAAAACCAAGACAAAAAAGGAAGAAAAGATGTGAAAAGAAAAGATACGCAGGACAAATATGTGAAAATGCATTTCCCAACAGAATAAAAAAATAAGGACCTGTAAGAAGATCCATTCGAGGCTGAACTATGTAGAGGTCATTGCAGTCTTCTGACCACGAGGAGAACCAGTAAGCTTACCAGGCTGGTATCTGAAAATAACCAAAATGTTTTACCATTAGAAGATAAATGTCCGGATGATTATGATCAGGAGGGGTTTTTTTCTTTTATATGAAGAAATTTTTTTCCCTCCTGATGCTACAGTTTGATCAAGTGACTTTAAGTCATCTTCATCCAAATTACTTGAAAAATCACTCCTCCTTCCAAGGAAGCTACTGCAGACTTTTCCCAATCAACATTTGTGCTATCCCCAGCAACCTGCAATTTAATATCCGTATTTCCAGACCCTCCCTCGGCTGCTGGGATTGGTCCCAAATCCTGGGAGATTTCTAAGCTTGGTGTAAGGACAACCCCAGGCCCATGGCAAGCCCGGGGTTGATTTTGTTATCAGAAAAACAAATCCAAGGGAGGTGTTTCGCTTCACCTCTTTTTTGTGTTTTGTCGCAAATTTCCAAACAGGTCCGCCCAACCAGGAAATGTCACCAGGCTAGATGGATTTCTCTCTCCAGAAACCAAGCTCTGCTCCAATTACATTTCCAACAAAAAAAAATTACTGGTTTTAAGATAAAGCTAGCCCATTTCTGACCAGATTTCCACATTTCACAAGCATAAAGGATTTTTCCATATGTTTGAAGATGATTTTAAAATGGCATGCACACATTTTTCCATAAGAGAATTCTACCAAAAAGTGACTAACTACAATTTGAAGCATGCCAAGTCACGTGGCGTTACACAAAAATGAACCTGTGGATATTTTTAAATGATCCTCATGAAAAATAAAAATAGAAAATTCCCAGTTCTTGTATCTTCAAGATTTTTTAAATACTTGTTATTACTAAAACACAGTCAAAAAAATCAAGGAGACAAGCTTCCTGTTTCTTCACAATACTCATCAATCCCTTGATAGTACTCATTTTCTAGCAGCGTGATCACAAAGCTACTTCAAAACTGCAGGAAAATTAAAACTGGCAAAGGGGGTCACTCTACCTGTACAGCCAAAAAAACCCATAACAGAATGGCTTGAAACAACGGTAACGCATTACAAGTCCTCTGGAAATTCAGGAGCGGCTCAGACCTCTCTATATGAGCATCTTCCATTTACTGAGTCTATTTGCAGCCGCTACTTTTAAATAATTGCATTTGCTTCTCTTTTGGACGGAGGCAACGGTTACCACTGCAGTTACTGGACGTGCACTCGTGAAACATGAAAAGGACCTTGCCAAGGTTTTGCAGCAGTGCAAAACTACATGGGGAGAATAACCTGCAAAAAATTAAGTCCTGCCCCACAGAAGTGTGCCTAATTTCTCTGTTTTTCCTAGAAGATGACCTTATTTTCAGCCTTCCCACGGCTGCCGTGAGGGCTTTCGAGGCGGAGGGCTTGTAACTACAGGCCCTTTTAAGAATTTTGGGTTTGACCGATTCTTTTTTTTTTTTTCCAGTAAGGTAGAGTTGAGGGTGAGAGGCACAAAGCCTTTTTATTTGAGGAAACTGTTAGTATTCCTAAAACCAGAATGGATTATACGAGAGCGGGAGACCTGACTATTTAAACAACTCTGTTTTGATGAATTCGCACTGATCCCTATTTGCATTCTCAGGAAAGACTTGATGTTTAGGTGTAAGCAATAGGATTGCATTGCTGCATACAGCTAGAAGAGATTTACCAAAACTCTGTGCTTTTGAAGAATAGCTTTCTGCTTAGCAATTACTGCTCAGTCCCAGTTTTACACCAGCAAGGACAGGCTGCGCCCTTTGCAACAGTGGCACAATCCTGCATGGATTTTACCACCACCAAATGAGAAATTTGCCTAAGCCTGGTGATAATTAAGAAAACAAAACAAAAAAAAAAACAAACCAAAAAAAAAAACAACTCTCTGCTCAGTGCCACTCCACCAGTAGTTTCTGGACCAGAATTGAAATAAAGGAAAGTAAGTACATGTGCAAACTCAGCCTGTGGAAAAGCAAGAAGTCTGCTGTTGCGACACTGGAAAACATTATCTCTTTACACAGGTTTTATGGGGCAGTTTAGTGCTGTGTTCCTGCTTGGGTTTTTTGTGTCTCCAGTCTTTCTTTGCCAGCACTTATTTATTTAACTATAAAGTCTCCATTGAGGCTAAGGTTTGTTTACAAGTGGTTCCCAGCCCAGAGAGCAATTAAATACTAGATTTACTAAAGCTGCATAGAGTTGCAAAGGACAACCACAGTGACACCAGAGCAAACCCGCCTGGCCACTGTGGATGTCACCACCATGTGTGCTCACCCTTTTGGAGACATGGCCAGGACATGGCACCGAAAACTGCACCATTTCCTGGAGACAGCCCTGTGCTGAAGGCAGATCCTGTTTGTTCATCATAAAACCTGGTAATTAACCCAATTCATCCCCTGTAAGTACACTGACCCTGGGTCCAGTCCTGAGCACCTCACCAGACAAACCTCTGTTTGCCTTCGAGGTGAAGGAGAAACACATGCACACACGGAAGAGAGTTATAATTTTTTTTTTTCTCCTCTTGAGCCAACCAATCTTTTCATAAAGGGACACAACAAACTTGGGACAAACTAATGACCCACCTACCCTCCACTGCATTTGGTTTTAAGGTCATAAGGAAACTCCTTCGGGGCATCTGCCCGAGCCTATAATAGCTGGAAGGTCAGGGGATGTCAGGTCTCCTCTTCCATCTACGCAAGATTTACTTTGAGCTGTAAAAGTATTCAGATATCAGCATTCCTACCCATTTCACAGGTGATTAAAGGAAGAAGAGGAACAAACTGCACCGGGAAGGATGGCACATATCACTGTCACGTTCACCTTTCAGCGGTGAGGCAGAGGCTGGTTTGCAGCAGGGTTCAGCGGGGTACCCTGGGGCAACTTGCCTCTCCATGTAGCTGCCAACGTTACATGCTAAGCAATGTTACATGCTTAGCTAACATGTTAGCTAAGATGAGTCCGTGATTTATATTTCATTATCCTCCATTGCAAAAGATCCAGTTCAGGGGCGATGTCTGTAAAGTTTATGGTGGCAAACAAAAGAAATCGAAGTAAAGAGTTTCTTTGCCACAGATAGGCAGGTGGCCCAAGCAAGGGGCAGAAAGTTATAATTTTATTTTTTTTTATTTTCTCCTCTTGAGCCAGCCAATCTTTTCATAAAGGGACACAACAAACTTGGGACAAACTAATGACCCACCTACCCTCCACTGCTCCACTCCTCCGCCTTTTGAGGAGCTTTGGGGAAAAATGCAATTTCTTCCAAGAAATCATGGGAATCGGTGAGGCTGGGCAGGCCAGCACCCCTGCAAGATGCTACGAACGCTCCCACCGAACCCAGGAGCTCAGGTTTGATTCCTTCTCCTTCACCATGCACAGCTATCATACTCTCCTGACACCCCCTGTGCATAAGATTGAAAAGAAACTCCACAAAGTCCCTGCCCTGCCATACAGGTTGTGCCAATACACAGAGTCAATCAAGACCACAAGAATTTGGGAGTTCAGTGATAACGCTCCTTCTGACAGCCACATCTTGCCAACACGCCTCTCTGTCAAAACAGTGGCACTGCGCATTACTGAGCAAATTGCCAACTTTATGCTTTAACAGACATGGGTACAGCAACTTGATCAGGGTCCAGTGCTTCATAAGCTCTGTAACTCTGAACTCTCACTTTGGTGCATTTTAATGCTCAACTCTAATGCTGCTCCTCAGTAACTGCTGGTTTTCTTTTTCTTTTTTTAACATCTAAATTTCCTTGTTTCTGAGAAGGAGATGGAGATGAAAGAAAAAAAATTAAGAAGTACAGTGAGGGATTTCACATTCAAACAAAAGAGGTGCTGTACTTCAGGAAGTTATAAGCACCTGCAAACAGGAGTTTATAATGAAAATGCCTTTTCAACCATAACTATAGCGTCACAGTAGTAACGCTATAATACAATAAACTAGCCTATTAAATATAAAGAGTTAGATTTAATAAGACAGTACTTGTATATTAAATAAATGCCAAATTATTATTAAAAAATCTTTTTATTGAGGTTTAACAAGTCTGTCTTATACTTGCTGCCTTATTACACCCAAATAAAACGCATGTACGAGAACATGTATTTAAACTATTGCATAAAGCACACCCAAAAAAAGTTACAAATGGATTATTAAAACCTGGAAGGAACCCAGGCTTTGAAAGGTACAGTTCACACCTTTGGAGTCAGAGGAGTCGCTTACCCAATCCAAAATTGCCACATGCGCCTGCTAACGATGGTCGCGGAGCAGCCCTGCTTTGCTGAGCGGCACCCCAACCTCCCCAAATCACGGCAGCGGGTTAGCCCATGTGAGCTGCTGCTTCTCCGAGCACATCTCTCTGCCCAGTGGGACTCTCAAGGAATGTGCGGTTTTCACTACTTAAAAATCACATCCTTTTGGGCTGTGGTAGAGATAAAGGTCAATTTGCGTACAACAGACATTTGAAAGTTAGGAGCTCTCAGGGGAGGCAAGAAAGAGGACTAAAAACGTTTGTAGAGGTATGCAGAAATTTTAGCAGCTTACCTAAAGCCATCAGGAAGCAAATACCTTAAATGACAGAAATTATATGCTGCTACTGTACCAAAATCCTTGAGGTCATTTGAGGCTGGTTTTGTTGTTTGTTTGTTTGTTTTTACGTTAGTAAAGTCAAGTTTAATCAAGGTGGCCGAGAAGAGAGATTAACCTTAAACTCTATTTCTGGCCAACAAGAGATGGAGGAAATGTTGCAGCAGGCAAGCAAAAATGCATTGTTGACAAATGACTCCATTTATAGTCCAGATTTCGGACACCTTGTCCTTAGTCACCAGTGACATCTAATATGTCCCTAAAAAAACTAGCCCTTACATCCTTGTTACTTTAGGCTTTAGGTTAAGATGCATGGATGTCCCTCATAAATCTGATCTCCTATAGGGCCTGTCTCTTTCCAGTAGCTTCCCAGTTGAGGAAAAAATCCAACAACAAAAACCAAAACCCACCACCACTACCCTTTCTTTTCCTTCCTGTTCCAAAGACCTCATCAGGAATAAAGAAATTGTCCTAAATTTAGACATGTTAATCCCACGGCGTTTGTGTGAAATAGGTTAGCCAGACTGAGAACAAAAGAGGGGAGCAGAAAGCTATAAAAAGCAAATGAAGGAGAGAAAAAAATATATCTACTGTACTTCACTGGCCAGAATCACTGTGGGTATACACCATACAGGGACATCCGTCAGCACTAATCAATACGTGTGGTGTTAGTCATGGATGATAAACTTGAAAGGGATTATAACTGTAAACAGTGATCAATAGAGACTTGCTGGAGGAGACAGAGAGGAAAAAACAACCTTAAAATGTTACACGGTTAATAAAGTAAGGGGTCAGTCTTAAACAAAACTCCAGTGAGACCCACTTATTTCAGAGTTATTTCTACAAGGAGGGGGAAGGAGGGAAAAAATAGCCCTACCGATTTTCATGAAGCAATTGCTACTAAAAGGACGCGTTATTAATTTACGGCGTATTTGCTGATCCCTCCGTTTCGAAGTCACATCCTCCATTAATGTTTGGTTGGAGATGTTTTGCTGGATATAAGCTGGCATCCCTGAGACCCCCAGAGAGAAGGTTGCTTTCCTCCTCGCTCTGCCTCC
>NW_008824358.1:3861384-3868152 GCF_000699105.1 Pygoscelis adeliae | reverse complement strand
GACTTCACTATGGGCACATGAGTGATCAGAGCATTCACAACGGTGACATTCCCCTCCGCAAACAAATTCATCCAGGGCTTCAAGTAAAAAATGCAGAGAGCCTCTGCTGTTCACCCACAGATGAATGGAACTATCCGTCTTGTCACCAAGGGTCATAGCAAGAGGTTACTGCGAGTATATACCTTGGCTTCTGTGCTGACGTTTGCAAGCAGCTCCCTTGCAAAAAATAAAATAAAATAAAATAAAAAATCCTGCCATATCAAGCACTTATCCAGTCCCTCTAGAACCCTTCTCAGATCATGTCTTTCCACACCTTTGGAGTCACAGCTCCAGGCTTGACATATATATTTTTTTTCTGCTGACCTTTTAGCGTCCTTTCTGCCACAGTGTGTAAACCATAAGCTGATATATGAAGGCAATTTTTAGTGGTGCCACTTGTATCTGAGTGATTGCACACGCTTTACGTTTCTGGCCTGCCACCCTTCCACCTTTTGAAGATCTCTCTATTTCTTTTAAAGGAACTGCAACAGAGGTGAAAGGAAGTTTAACTGCTTCAAGACTTTGATGGCCCAAGAGCACCTGTTTGAGGTTTTCAAGAAGATACGCTGCAGATTGGCTGACCAGTGCTTATGCTCAAACGCTAAATCTTTCTTTTCTTGTATATAGACCTGCAGGGGTTGGAGGAGGGAAGAGGAAAGGCTGTGTAAAGCATTTCCCAAAATTTAAGCTGGCAGAGATCAGTGATCACAGCAGAGCAGCTTTGCAAATATGTTACCGATAAGCTCCAAAGATCTGGAGTTGCAGCCGCGGGGACTGCGACTTACAGGGCATGGGCCTCTCTGAAGATTTTCATCGCCGGAGCAGGGGGATACTCTCCGAGAAGATTTGCAGCAGATGGCTTCACAGAGTCATTTTTTGTTGCCTCTGTGCCACTCCCTACCCTGGTCGCAGTGCTGGCGGTGAATCACTCAGGGGAACACAAACAACGAGATAGCATCAACCCTTCCTTACAGATTTGCAGCACACCAAAACGGCAAACTCCCACACGGCCATAGAGGGGACACACACACACAAGCATTATAATGTTGCAACAGTCCCTTCCTAATTCACTAGATAAATAGAAAAACAATAGAAATAGAATAGCAAGCCAAGGAGGACCACCTCGAGGCCAAGACGACCCTCTTCAGAACCGCAGCTACCTCCCACCAGGCGGCAGAGGCACCATCTTGCAAATGTGGAACCTCAAAACCACACAGCATCCTAAAACGGGGTCACAGCCTCAAGCAAAGGGGACAGATGTGCTTCAGAGCCTGCAGAGTCCTTGTCACCAGCTACAGCTGCATGAATGGAGGAGTCACCTGCAGCTACTGAACTCATGAGATCCCAAATCAACAGCAAAACTAGGAAAAGTCCATTTTAATCCTCGCATGTCCTGTTCAGTAAATGGTTACCTGGTGGAAGAAGGAACAAGGAGGTGATCTGCCAATGAATATGATTGTAGAGGAAGTATTTGGGGAGTCGAAGGAAAAGTGTACTTCGGGAGAGATGAGGGAGATTTGGAGGAGGGGAGAAGAAGATGGTACCACCAAAGAGGTGTTGAGACTTTGGGAGGGGAACACAAAGGAAGCGGAGTAAAGATAGTGGAAAGAGCGAGGGAATAAGAGATGGAGGAGACTCCACAGGGTAAAAAAAAAAAAAAAAAAGTTAATATTTTTCATGAGGGAGCACTACCAACAGAGCAAACCCAGAGCTTTGTCCAAAGCACCCAGACACGCAGCACCTATAGAGCAGGGAGGATTTGGGGCAGGACAAAGGTACAGAGTTAATGCCAAAAATCTATTACTTCTTAGCAGCAGAAGCGGAGGACCACATGGCTGCCTCCAAGTTGGGGATGGGAGGTTTCCAACCAAGCGAGTTGCTGTGTAGTTGCCATGGGCACAATTTGTGCTCAAGCTGTGCGCAGAGGCCAGGATTTGGCTTGGAGCCTCTGGGTTAAACATTACCTTTACAACACACTGCGCGGGTGCCTTTGCTGGGCAGGGGGGTGACGGGACAAAATTCCAAGGGACCGCCTGATGGGTCACCAGAGGAGACCCCCTTGGGTACCTGTGTGGCACGTCACGTATGTTACACATACTATAGTATGGAAGGGAAGAGAAACCACCAGGCAGAGAACCGACAAAAAGCTTTGACTCTGTCCTCCTTGGGTCTGATCCAAAGTATGCTTTCATCACACAGTCATTGATTTAAGAGTCGGACTGAGCCCTTTCTTCCAATGGGAGCTGGATTCCCAGCTTTTTTCAAATCCTGGCCGTGGCATAAAAGGAGTATAAATAATTTTCATTTCAAGAGGGCTGCAATTGTCCTGTATTTTAATGCCGGGACACTAAGAGTGGCCTCGTCCTGCATGACGCTGGGAAACATCACCCATCTCACCTCCAAGGGCCCTTCCTCCCCCTCCGGGGCATCCCCTAGTACAGACTGAGTTAGCAAAGGGGCAAAGCCCTGGGGGCCAGGCAGGCATAAAGCCGCGGTTTCTGCGCAAGGTTGTAGACTCGCACTAGTGGTCTAGTGACCCTGATGATATTGATGACAATTAGTAGACAGAGATTAAAATGGAAATGAGGGAAGGATTCGTCTGTCACTTTATCCATCAGCTGTAGCTTGCCCCAGGCAACAGACACACACTGGGCTTTTTGTTTTGTTGTTATTCCCTTGTTCAGCTCAGTTGGTTTCAGCGGTTCGCTTAGTTGTTACTAAATTTTTCTTAAAACTGCTATAAAAAGGGGGTTTTGTCAAATCTCCGCCACTGACAACTCACAGCACTGAGCGAGCAAACCATCCCTGGATGTGTCTGCTCTTGCTGCCTCCCTGATGCTGGGGGTGTCAAAGGGCTCCGCCTTCTTCTTCCTATTTCAGTAGCTTCTGTTTCTTTTGTTATTTTAATACTTGGGAAAGCAATTGGATTGCTAGGGCTAGAGACTGAAGGTCTCCATTTAACTACAGACCCACTGACAGCAAAGGCAATGGCAGTGCTAAGTTGTTATATGGCCACGACGTTCAGGCTGGATGTAAGGAGACGGGGAGGAGGAGATGAGGTGGCGTGTGCCCTCGGTGAAAGCTGTCCCATCCACCCTTCCTCTCACAAGGCTGTAAATTGCCATTTCCTGCGACTGGAGGACACATCCCCTGAATTTTTCCTGAAATTAATTTCTAAATCTGATGACAACTCACATGTTCATCTTGTGGGACACAGGGAGGTTTTGTTTAATCCTAAAATGTCATAACTTGGGGGAGAGTGAATTCTTGTGCAGCTACTATAAAATTCTGGTTCACAACCATTAAACCGTTTTGGTTCAGTAGTCCACCCAAAAGGCTAGGAAAAAAAAATCCTCCATTTGGGTTTGGAGTGACATTAAAAGATGCTGCTGAAGCTCTTATATGGTCTGTAACACAGAGCTGCCTTCATGGTACCAACACTTCCATCCCGCTTTCTTGTCCTCTTTTGTTGTAACTCCCCAGCCAGATTATATCTCCCAGGATGCACCTTTGCTACTTTTATTAACAACTCCCCACTCCAATGTTGTGTATACTCCATATGCGATAAATAATGAGCAGCTACGCAGACAGACAGCCACCCTCCCCCAGAAAAAAAAAGCAGATTCAGTATTCACAAAGTATTAGAGAGCAGGCTCACATCTGCCACAGTCTTTTCATGGCTTCTGCTGTCACCAGCTCTGCTGATTTGCTCCCGGGGAAAGCCTGGGCACAGGCACGGCAGGAGCTGGGGAGCAGAGCTCGGATCCCCCCCCTCCACCGCCAGTGCAGCCCACACTCCAGGTCCCCCAGGGATGGAGGCAAATAAATAGACAAGATGCCTCTGCTGCCATCGGGGCACTGGCATGGAGAGAGGTCCTTCCACTTAGCGCAGTCAGCAGCGATTAAGGGCTTGCTCTTTAAGCTTAAAAAGACCATGCTTTGGCCCTGATCCTGCAATGAGATGGACGAGTGGTTGTCATTCACGCAATTTCACTGTGGATTTTAAAAACAATTGTTGGAAATCTGCGATTTCCCAATGGGAATGCAATTGGTGATATAGATTGAAATCTCGCTGGAAAGAGGGACTGGTCTGGGGTAACGCACCATGCAGCAGGTATTCTGATACACCACGAGAGAAGTAGGAACGATTTCCACCTCCATCCCCACATTTCCCAGTTGGGACTAAACCTGAACAACCTGATTTATTACACCTGCTTTTCACGTGGTTAGCTGCAAATGTTTCTCAGGTTTCTACTGCCGTTGATGGACTACTGACTAATCAAAAAGTCAGGAGTGCAAATTTGCAATACTGGCTGCTAGCCAGTTTGCCCATAAAAGGTTTCCAAATGGTCACTGAGCCCTTAACCCTGATGAAAACAGCAACAAAGACACTGCCCCAAGCTCCTGCTCCTGCCACGGTCTCCCTCTCGCTTTGTTGCATGCAAACAACATTGTGGTTTTTTTTGAAAGAGCACCATTCCAGAACGTGCAGTGGAGAGGCCTTTCTACTCATTAAAAGCTACATGTGGGTGTGAATTATTTTATATCTTCCTCAGAAATTATCAGACCACCTCAGAAAATGATTAGTTTTCACATAAGGTGCCAGATCCTCTGGTCCATTTAGGCTGCTTTATGCCATTTTGATGGCTTAGCTCAGCCCTAAATAAAACAGGCTTAATTATCCTTAGGATTTCTCCTGCCTTGGGAAATCTCCAGGTAATGTGGAAATGCCACAGGGACTCCTACACCACCACAGCTATTAGCGGCAGAGCGCAGTGGCGGGGATATCCCCACGCCCCATTGATTTCCTGCTGCTGTGGCTGTGGGCATCTGGCACAGATGAGGGCCACCCTCGGGCTAATGCTATTTACGCCAAGGAAAGGCCTGGGAGTGGGATGGCCCCAGGACTACTGCTTGAAAATAACCTCGGGAGTCCGAGACTAAATCAAACATGAAATACGTACGGTTTGGTTGGAATGCCCTACTCCAAAAGACCCCGGCTAATGGGAGGAAAGGGGCTCATCGGTTTGGAAAACAACTTCTCCCCTAGTTTTCCAAAGCCCTCACTTTTGCAGGAATACAAGGGACACGGAGATATACACAGCCTCTCAATACACTTCTCTGAAAAAGAGCCTTGCCTGCCATTGCCACCCTGAATAGTCCCACTCTGAAAGCATGCCAAGCCCAGGGTTCTACTCATACACAGAGGCTACACGGGAGGACTCCCCCGGCCCAATGAGCTGGTCAGCAGGGGGGACGCCTTCAGAGACAGCAGAGAAAAGTAGGGTCTTTCAGGGCGAATTTCAGCTCATCCTAAAGAAGGTGCTTAAAAGCGGTCTGAGGAAACACCATCAAACAGAAATGGGTGACCAGCTCACAGGTTTATGTTGTAGTCACTGATGTCTTCTCATGTGCTACTGCCTCGTGGGTATTTAAGGCAGGTCGGGTGGATTTACAGATCTGTCACCTGCGTATGTAGCGAAGACACAGAAAGAGAGAGGACGGACTGACGTGGGGGCACTGAACACAGCACACAGGATGGGGCCAGACCTCCTCAGCAGAAATCCACTGCTTTTTCCCAGCGCATACCCCAGGTAGTTCACTTCCAGCACGAAGCCAAGACAGGGATATTTGGGAGCTCACATTTCAGTTGCCTTTGTCTGTCTGCCTTCCTGAATCTGCAAACACCACTGCCGTAGAGCAGATATGTGTCACATTCAGAAAGCCAGAATTTCTGCATCATGCTTAAAGGAAAGCTGAGATTTTGACAAAACTGATGGGCAAGCTCCCCTCGCACTAGAGAAACTTTCTTATGCACCATGGGCGAGTGGGCGAGGGAATTTGTTGAGACCTGTCGTAGCACCAACAAGAACTAAAAAATCTTGCAGCAGCTACTGCCATCTGAGCCTGTCAAATTCCACTGCAAACAATATGTCACTCTGCTGGGGAGGCGGCGAACAATCTGAGGGTGAGAAAAAGGGACGTCTGAAGTATCCAAAAAACTCACTCCAAAGGTTTTAAAAAAGAAGAGAGCCCATCCACGCACGCGCACATGCGCGCACACACGCGCGCGCGGTGCCTCTGGCCAACAGGCGTTCACTTGAAAACTAGAGCTTCCAGATTTTCATCAGTTATTTTTTAAAGTATTATCAAGCCCCCTTGGTTCCAGTGGAGTAGGATAATGTCAATTTTGGCACATCTTTCTTAAATTCATGTCCAGAGACAAATGCTGACGGAGTAGGCAGGCTGCAAAGCTGCCTACCTTTCTGCCAATGTTCAGGATAACAGGCTTGAAAAGGACCAAACCTTTTTCTGACCAAACACTGGTTTAACTGGGCTCTGAATTATACACCAGCAGAGGTAATGTCATTTGCTTTGCACCCTCCAGGAGATTTGGAGAGTCTCAAAGCAGTTGAGAAGAACAGGGAGGAATGGGAACATCAGAGTATGGGCCAACGGCCCCATGCTCAGGGGCATTTTCCTCTTCTTTCAAACTTTTTCTCTCTCAGAGCCACACATGTTGTCTTCCACACTTCTTTGCTGCCCCACCATATGCTGTATTCCCCACAAGCTAAAGCTCACGAGCGATAAACCTACTCCTGTGGAGGTGCCCAGGAATGACACCAGGGCTGTGGAGGAGAGCAAGGAAGCCCTCTTGCACTGGCCTCTCACCGAGGGATTATTAGACAGCATGATTTCCAAAGGGTCTTCCCCTCTTTTCAGGCTGAG
>NW_008824358.1:3859206-3861372 GCF_000699105.1 Pygoscelis adeliae | reverse complement strand
TGAGTGTTAGCGGTTTTCCATTAACTGGATTTTAATAGCCCAATGTTTCTCACTACATCATAGCCTTGCAAAAGCTACCATGGTAAAGGATATGTTTTGGAACATATTCCCAAGAAACACAAAGCTGACAGTTCCCATCTGCATTACGATTTGGCCCTTCCAGCAAAGGAAAATCCACAAGCAAGGGAATATGACTTTTGACTTAAGTGCAGTGCTCCATATAAAACTTAGGGGGAGGAGGGCGATATCGCTCCCACAATATCCGTTAACATTGTCTCTAGGAAGGAAGAGGCAAGCAACACGATCATACAACAGTGGTGCCAAAGTGAGCGAGAAATATCCTGGGAAACACACACTGAATTAAAACCTGAAAGTCTAAGAAGACGACAGAAAATTAGAAACCTGTGGCCATTGAAAAACAGAACAGAAACAAAACAGATCAACAACTCACAGAGCAAAACAGCATACAAAATGGAACAATCAATATGAATAACAAGAAAACCAAAGCCACGGATCAAAACCTAAACCACATTTGCTAAGTCTAAAATAACCACATTTCTCTCTGAAATGCAAGGCCAAAGCTGCTTCTTAAGGACAAATCATTGATGCTAATTACCTGCACAGGTTTGGAGAGCAAAAGCAGAACCTCAAGTTCTTTTAAGGGAGATGGATAGTGGAAAAAGACATCTTTTCTTTGGCGTGCTAAAGCAAGGGCTTTTCTCCTTCCACACACACCCCCCAGCAATTGTTTCATAACCCCAAATAGAGTGAAAACACCTCCCAACTCCCCAGCAAAACAACTGAGTTGCAGCACTGACTTCTCAGATTAAACTCACTTAAAAATTACACATTTGAAGATTATAAGAAACCTCCTGAAAACATTCAGCTAATGAAACCAAACCTTTTGCTATGAACACTGTATGTCTGAGCAGACCATATCTTCCTAGCCCATAACGAGATTCCCAATTTCTCAGACAAGCACAAAACCTTCTGTGTCGCCTATTTTAGTTGCAGGAGTGCCTCTCCTCCCTTGTCAGGTACCGTCTCACAGCCCCGTGGAGTCTTGTTAACTTTCTACCTTTTGTGCTTCTCGCTGTTCAAAGATTTCTAAAACCGCATACAAGAAAGGATTGAAGGGGAACTTGTCAAGGCCGATCGGTCTAAAGTTGGACCTATCAACTGTGATTTGCTTTAGGAACAAATACAAGCAATAGCCTCTTGCCCCTTTTCTCTGACTGTCAGCAAAGAAAGGGGAATCTCTGAAAACAATCTAAACCCTGTTTTCCCAAGCATCAGTTAGCCCAAGAAGAACTACACTGAACCTTCAGTTTAATACCCCCAAAATTACTATATTTTTCCTTGTTTCATATAAATCCGATTTGTCCAGATATACTTCAGGTTTTCACAAGTTGATTTAGGTATGGTTTAAAAGAAATACGATCCTCTGCCATTTCAAAGGGATGGATATTTTTATACTGAAATATATTCTCCGCAGCACGGGTCCAAACGCAATCATCACTTCGAAAGAAAAAGCAATGCGTGTGTGAGAGGAGGAGAGGCGTGTACCTGGCTTCACAGCGTCTGTGAGCAGCACCCTGAGAATAAAACCGTGAACGGCCCCTGGGACTTGCTCGCCAGTGGTGTGCGTGGCCCTGGCTGCAGCAGGAACTCCCTTAGCAAAGGGATTATTGGTCACATCTCTTTCTGCTGAGCCTAACCCTGAAGGCTTTGCCTGCAGGCATCACTGACGCAGACAAAGATGAAAAAAAATATATAGGTAGGGACAAGAAAAAAAAAAAAAAGAAAGAAAAGAGAGAATTGAATATGCAGAAAAAAGCATAGGACACCTGGAAACTGGCCATGCCTCAGGAGGCCAGTGGGTGCCCCAGCCATCCAGCTGAAGGTCAGCAATTTTCATGTCACCCTGCCAAGTGCCTACTGGAAAGGCAGGCAATGCAGAAAGGAATCTTATTAGGGAATAGGATGACGCCAAGCAGTTCTCTTTTTCTCTGTTTTTAATATGCCCTTACTATTATGCTGGCATTTAAAGGAGCCCACGCACCACGCCTGTATAAAGACCAAACTCCGCAGCTCCCATGCATCTGCCAGATAACCTCAGCCTAAAGAGCACATAAGCAACTCGAAGGCAGGTGAGGAGAAAAGCCT
>NW_008824358.1:3851573-3858846 GCF_000699105.1 Pygoscelis adeliae | reverse complement strand
GGCTGAGTGTTAGCGGTTTTCCATTAACCGGATTTTAATAGCCCAATGTTTCTCACTACATCATAGCCTTGCAAAAGCTACCATGGTAAAGGATATGTTTTGGAACATATTCCCAAGAAACACAAAGCTGACAGTTCCCATCTGCATTACGATTTGGCCCTTCCAGCAAAGGAAAATCCACAAGCAAGGGAATATGACTTTTGACTTAAGTGCAGTGCTCCATATAAAACTTAGGGGGAGGAGGGCGATATCGCTCCCACAATATCCGTTAACATTGTCTCTAGGAAGGAAGAGGCAAGCAACACGATCATACAACAGTGGTGCCAAAGTGAGCGAGAAATATCCTGGGAAACACACACTGAATTAAAACCTGAAAGTCTAAGAAGACGACAGAAAATTAGAAACCTGTGGCCATTGAAAAACAGAACAGAAACAAAACAGATCAACAACTCACAGAGCAAAACAGCATACAAAATGGAACAATCAATATGAATAACAAGAAAACCAAAGCCACGGATCAAAACCTAAACCACATTTGCTAAGTCTAAAATAACCACATTTCTCTCTGAAATGCAAGGCCAAAGCTGCTTCTTAAGGACAAATCATTGATGCTAATTACCTGCACAGGTTTGGAGAGCAAAAGCAGAACCTCAAGTTCTTTTAAGGGAGATGGATAGTGGAAAAAGACATCTTTTCTTTGGCGTGCTAAAGCAAGGGCTTTTCTCCTTCCACACACACCCCCCAGCAATTGTTTCATAACCCCAAATAGAGTGAAAACACCTCCCAACTCCCCAGCAAAACAACTGAGTTGCAGCACTGACTTCTCAGATTAAACTCACTTAAAAATTACACATTTGAAGATTATAAGAAACCTCCTGAAAACATTCAGCTAATGAAACCAAACCTTTTGCTATGAACACTGTATGTCTGAGCAGACCATATCTTCCTAGCCCATAACGAGATTCCCAATTTCTCAGACAAGCACAAAACCTTCTGTGTCGCCTATTTTAGTTGCAGGAGTGCCTCTCCTCCCTTGTCAGGTACCGTCTCACAGCCCCGTGGAGTCTTGTTAACTTTCTACCTTTTGTGCTTCTCGCTGTTCAAAGATTTCTAAAACCGCATACAAGAAAGGATTGAAGGGGAACTTGTCAAGGCCGATCGGTCTAAAGTTGGACCTATCAACTGTGATTTGCTTTAGGAACAAATACAAGCAATAGCCTCTTGCCCCTTTTCTCTGACTGTCAGCAAAGAAAGGGGAATCTCTGAAAACAATCTAAACCCTGTTTTCCCAAGCATCAGTTAGCCCAAGAAGAACTACACTGAACCTTCAGTTTAATACCCCCAAAATTACTATATTTTTCCTTGTTTCATATAAATCCGATTTGTCCAGATATACTTCAGGTTTTCACAAGTTGATTTAGGTATGGTTTAAAAGAAATACGATCCTCTGCCATTTCAAAGGGATGGATATTTTTATACTGAAATATATTCTCCGCAGCACGGGTCCAAACGCAATCATCACTTCGAAAGAAAAAGCAATGCGTGTGTGAGAGGAGGAGAGGCGTGCCTGGCTTCACACAGCGTCTGTGAGCAGCACCCTGAGAATAAAACCGTGAACGGCCCCTGGAACTTGCTCGCCAGTGGTGTGCGAGGGATCACTGACGAAGACAAAGATGAAAAAAAATATATAGGTAGGGACAAGAAAAAAAAAAAAAGAAAGAAAAGAGAGAATTGAATACGCAGAAAAAAGCATAGGACACCTGGAAACTGGCCATGCCTCAGGAGGCCAGTGGGTGCCCCAGCCATCCAGCTGAAGGTCAGCAATTTTCATGTCACCCTGCCAAGTGCCTACTGGAAAGGCAGGCAATGCAGAAAGGAATCTTATTAGGGAATAGGATGACGCCAAGCAGTTCTCTTTTTCTCTGTTTTTAATATGCCCTTACTATTATGCTGGCATTTAAAGGAGCCCACGCACCACGCCTGTATAAAGACCAAACTCCGCAGCTCCCATGCATCTGCCAGATAACCTCAGCCTAAAGAGCACATAAGCAACTCGAAGGCAGGTGAGGAGAAAAGCCTCCCTAACGCTTGTCTTATCCGTACCGTTTCACAGTTTACAGTGAGCCTGGTGGAAAAGGCAGAGCTCAGCATTAGAAAGATGCAATCCTGAGCTCATCACTGGTGGGGGGACCACTACAGTCCTTCACCAGGGTCGTATTTGACCGGTGGTACCCACACAAACAGCCACTTAACGGACAGTTAGCTGTTTTAACGATCACATTAAACAAAGCAGAATTAGAGTTAACTTGGCCCTCTGTGCTGTGTTTGTCACAGGTCTCATCCCTCTTTAGGTTGCTGTAGCTGGTGACAGCTCGATTTACCCACTTGAAGAGAGCTCTTGGGAAGTCTTCTTGCCGGGCTAACTGTGGGATAATGGTATTTCAAAGGGACAGATGCAAAATCATTTTTTCCTCAACATTCACGCAGCGAATAACTTGGTAAGGGCCACTTCAGTTTGACATTGCAAGCTCCGTGTCTCCTCCTGCCTCAGGAGCTGTAAACAGGGGTATTTCAGAGCATACAGCACAGGCTCCGGCACTTCTAGGCTAAAAATCTTGGTGAGTAATATGCCTGATCCTGCTGATTATTTTGTCTCTGGTTTGGCCACAGGACAGGGTTTCGGGACCCTCAGACATGCCAGATAAGAGACGCCTATTTTTTGGTTTCTCACGTGAGGGACTCCTGTCTCGAATCCTTGGGTCTTTTTAATCAGTCAGACTTGATTTACCCATCGCAGCGCGGGGCAGGCTGACACTAAGCAGCTCCCCTTAACCTATCCGTCAGTTGCCAGGCAAACTCTGGAGCAGTCAAAGAGAACCAGCAAACAGAGTAATTTCAGAGCAAGTTTGAAGAAGGCATCTGAGAAACTTCCATTTTCAGAGGACACGAAGGCAGTGCTGGCTGGCAGCACGAGCGTGGCTCTGAGCTGCAGTGGATGGGCTCTATTTTCTCGTCTTCTGAAAAGATTTCTTCACAACGATGTGCAAGTGGTAATGAAGCTACAAGAAACAAAAGTGTGGTTTGGAAGTGCAATCACAGATGCAGCGAAGAATAAAGTATAGCAGTTTTGAACAATCTTCCTTAGGAAGCATAGCTACTCCCTGCGGGAGAGAATGAAAATGGCCACACAGGGACTAGACAAGGCAGAAAATCGGGGAAATACTTAACCGCTGATTTGGAAGTTTATATGAAAGACCAAGAGAAGATTGTAAGGATAGACAGTGAGTGCATCCCTGTCAAGGAAGTTGTAGAAAATATCTCTGCAGAGATAGTCGGTCAAATTGAGCAGGAGCAAGTGCATATATACGATCTTATAAGGCTCCTCCTGTCCTATGAACAGGCAAAGTCAGACAATTCTGCATATGTAATCACTGTCTAGCTAAATGGTGCGAGGGTTTTGGTTGTAGTTCAAAATCATGTTGTTGAGAACAAAATCACAAAAGCATCCACTTACACAAAGGGTTGAAATGATTTAATTGCTTATACACTTCTGCTAGAAGTCAGATAATAAACGAGAGGAATTAGAATTGCTGATTTAAAAGCATAAATTTGACTTGGTTGATATTGCTGGGAAAACTCACATGATCAGAACGTAAAAATGAATAATTACAACCCAACTCAGAGGGCTCAAGTGGGCAAAAAAGAAAGGGTGTGGTACACCGCCTCAAAATCGCATGACCTCTGCAAGTCTGTGCAAATCAGACATAAAAGGCTTCGACTGCGGGTAGATCTATGTTCTTACAAATAAACTAGAAGGCGGTGAGCTATTTGGTGCCTGCTACACGCCACCAAAACACCATAAAAAACAGGATGACCAGCTTCTTTAAAGACTTATTTATCATGTGTTGGTAAAAAAAGCTGTGTTAACATATGGGACTTCAATCTGAATGGCATATGCTGGTGTTCTCAGGCTACCAGCACTAAAAAGTCCTCAGAATTTAAAAAATTACAGGCAGCCAATTTCCTAACTCAACCCAGCTTGGGGTAGACTGCCTAATGACAGATACAGAGGAACTGATCCCAGATGTAAAAATTAATGGTTACTCGAATGCCAGTGATCATGACTTGATCATATTTGTTGTCAACATGTAGAATCGAGTCCAAAGTAATGTGTGTGTTTATGGGGGTTCTAGTATGTACATTCACAAATATAACTGCTGTTGAAAAAAAAATCTATTTTCACAACGCTGAAATAATTAGGAGCAATATCAGCTACAGAGGAACCTTTTCACGGTAATCAGAAAAGTCTTACGAATACATTCCTAGATTTCAAAGGCCGCAATTCCACAACCAAGAAAGAAACTGACAGTATTTAAAAATAACCTTCAGTGTAAAAGTAGACATAGAATGAAAACACATTTATTTCAACACAAAGAGCTAATGATATAAAGGAAAACTGATAATAACAATTTTAAACCAAAAGCTAATAACTATAAGAAGTTGACAAAGGGAGCCAGAAAGGGAAAAAAAAGAAATCAATGAGGAAAGGATATCTGGGACTTTTAAAAGCATATTGAGAACAAAAATGTTGTCATCTGTTACTGGAGGAGAATAGTAAAAATGTAATAATAATGAGGAAAACATATAAGAATTCAATGAATACTTATCTTCCATATTTGGGAAATAGATTTTATATGCATATTGTCTAAAAATGCAATGAGTCAAAGGAGTTTAAAACAGCAGCTAGAAAAGAGATATTTTGAAGTCAGTCAGTTGGAAAATGCGCATCAAGAGTTTTCAAAGAACGGGCATGGAAGCTCTCCACCCCGCGGGGACTCGATGGGCCTTACAGTACTCCAGAGGACCAAAGCAAAGGTAACATTTCTCCAAAATTTAAAACAAGCAGACGGGGTCCTCCAGGTACCGCACGGACTGTCAGTCTGATCTTGGGTAAGGCAATGGGACAGTTAAACCAAGAATTACGTATTACAGTACAAAAGGAGCAAATACAAATAGCTTCCAGCAGCGCGGGTTTACAGGAAATAGATTTCATTGGGTTTTTTTTATTTTTACTGAGATCACAGATCAGGTTGTTAAGGGTGATAATGTTGGTATGCTGCACTTAGATTTTTGTAAGGCATACTGTTTTGACTCGGTAGGTAGAATGATATAAACTAAACAAGGCACAAATCAAAATGGATTAAAACTGGCACCTTAGGTTTAAAAATGTAACTGTGAATAGAAGTCTGACAATTGAGTAGGAATAGTTTTAACTGGGCCAGCAGCACCAGTCCTTAGTCTCATGCTATTTAACATTTTAAATCAATGATTGAAAAAAAAAACCCAGAATAAAATCATTATTAATAAAGTCCACAGGTGACAGGGAGACTGCAGGAGAGCTAGATTAAAGAGCACACAAAGCACTCTGAACCATTTGGCAAACTGTAAAACAAACAATATGCACCTCGACGAAACACTGTCATCCAGCCAGGAATGAAGAGTGCCAACCACACCGTAAGACCACCACCCCTACCCTGAGCCACGCCAAAACGATGGGTATTATCAGCTGATCATAAAAATCTCCCGGCAGCCTGGTAGCCACAGAGCCTAGCGCAGACCTCGGATAAACAGAGAGGAGTTTCAAGGAGGAGTAGAGAGATTATCCTGCCTGTGCCTTTGGCAAAAGTGCAACTGCTACAGGAATACACGGACAGCCCCGGAGGCAAAAGTTCAGGCAGGAAATTGGTTAATTGTAAAGGATTCAAAGAGGAACAAGAATGGTGAAAGCACTAGAAAACATGCCTTATCGTGAACAATTCACAGACCTCCATCCCTACAGCTTATCAAAGAAAAGGTGACCGAGGGTCTCGATCACCGTTTGTGGTGACACAGTTCATAAAAAATAAATACTACAGGACACTTCCCTCCAGGAGAGGGAAGTTGTCAGAAGACCCAATGCTGGAAGCTGAAGCCAGAGAAAGCGCAAATTTGACAGAGAGTTAATTTAGCATTGGAACTATTTACCAAAGGGATTGTGGTGCATTTTCCAGCACCAGAAAAATCTCAAAAACTGCAATTTGTTTGCGTTTCTAAAAGGTACAAAGTACTTAAAATGGGATAAATGCACTCAAAGACTTCTGACCTGTCCCTATCTCCTTCCACGGTCGATGATTCATACCTCCTACTTTCTTCTGGAGCCTTCCCCATGTTTCACACGTAATATTTGCCAGAATATTTAGCTCCTCCCTCTCTATTTTACTTAGTACCTTCTTCTCACCTAAAAGCTGCAGAACATATTTATTTGGTTGCTGCCATGTAGATTACCATTTTTTTTCATGTGCCTGCAGCACTAATTTTCAGAGACAGATTTAACTTATTTCTGTTCTTCAGAATAAATGGTGAGAAATGGCTAATTTGCTACGTCACAACATTTTAGGAGGTGAAGATGATGGGGAAAAACCCACCAGCTGTCTGGAAAGTTAGGATATAAATCCAGTCTTCTAATTATTAAGGGGCGTGTTTAAACACAAGGGGAGGCGGTACCGCAGTCCTTAAATTTAAGCACATGCATATATTTTAGCAAGATTAGGGATTACAGAATTGGGGGGAGGGGGTTTACCACTGTTAATTACAACAAGCCCTAATTTCCCAATTCATTTTTTTTTTCCAAAAAACAGCTAATATCTATTTTGCATAAATGTAATGAAACAGCCTTTTGCAGCTATGTTCCGGAAAACGGAAAATAATCCATTTTCCCCTTTTCCCCACATTCCGTTGATATTTTGTGCCAGACTCAAACTGACAGAATTTGTCAGCTACCAACTGGAGATGCTACCAGTTTCCAAATCAGGCATTATGTGGGCCAACCAGTGGTCTGAAACTTACTGTAAACAGCCCCTAAGCAAGGAGCCAATATGGTAATTTGGGGAAGTGATTTAATACATTGGCTTCCGGTAGCAAGTCAGACCCCAGGCAAGGAAACACACTTAGAGGGAATTTGGTGTGACACCGAAATCTGGATGGTCAAGAGCAGTTTCCTCTCTGGGGAAGGAAAACCAGCAGCGCAGAAGTGTCACTTCAAGCTTGAACAAGTTTCTACCAGCAGAACTTGTCAGGACACCGTCAGGCAGGAGCTGACAGCCATAAATCAGCATACCTCCAAACGAACCGCCGAGCACCTTTGCTTTATAGGGAGAGGGTCTCCCAGTGACAACAGCCGCCTAATGCTCCCTTACCCTAATAACTGCATAATGAAAATGCATCTGAGCAGGTA
>NW_008824358.1:3850634-3851536 GCF_000699105.1 Pygoscelis adeliae | reverse complement strand
CTGAGCTGGAGTAATGCCAGGGTTCGGGGTTGGTTTTTGTTGTTGTTGTTGTCGTTGTTCTAAAAAGGTTTTGCTCTGCAACCGATTTTGTTTTGTTAAAACAAACAGAGAGGCACTTGCTATTGATCTCCCTATTAAATAGTCCTGGTAAACATTTTGACTAGCTCTGCAAACTTAATACAGATGTTCGTTCTGCACAGATCACTACCGACAGCTGATACAGGGAGTTAATGCGTGTCCGTGGTGGGGGAAGACAGCAGTACAGACGGAGCTCAAAGATTGGGAGCTGCAGAAATGAACAGCTTTCTGGCAGGTAACGGCTGGCCTGTGCAAATATAATACCTGTGCTCTCAGGCGAGCGTGCGTGCCTTCATGCCACGCGTGTGTGGGAGGGGGGGAGATTTCCACTTCTGTATGTAGCTGCTGCACGGAGCGGCATTAAGCAGAAGAAAGCCCCTCAGCATGCGTTCGCCTACAACTGCCCTGATAAAAGGAGCTCTATACAAGGGACTAAATGTGTCAGGGCTCTGTTCAGCAGAAATTCAATTTCTGGAGGTGCCAGGAGCGGAGGATCCACAGGGTTCCACGCTTTGGCAACAAAAGAGGCTAAACCTGATTCACAAGATAAAATAAAATAACATAAAAAATAAAAAAGGGCCTCTCTGTTTGCTCCCAAAGGTCTCTCACACCTGGTCTCAGCACCGGGCCGCCGCAGCAAACCAGCCTCCCTCTGCCTGTTGTTACGCCGAAGTCAACCTCCGTCCAGGCGATGTTACTGGAGCTGAACTGATCGGTCTTCGGTGAAAAAAGCTGAATTTGCAAATTTGGTTTGGAAGCGGTTTTATTCCTCAGCACACAGACTCAGCAGGTGTTTACCTGCGGAAGGCGGCTACACATACCAG
>NW_008824358.1:3843205-3850427 GCF_000699105.1 Pygoscelis adeliae | reverse complement strand
CCCCCCCCCACAAGGTTATCTGTGGCCGTCCCGGCCGCAGGTACCCAGGCGTTGTCCACGCTGTGAGGAGAGGGCGAGTTGCCCTGCTCTGGGCATGGCCGCTTCCAGCCGGTTCCGGCCGGTTCCAACGGCTGGGCTGCAGGGCACAGGCCAGCCCCTCAGCCTCGCCAGAGGCACCTCAGGGGAAGAGGGTTTAAGAGAGGGCGAAACGGCGCCTGGCAGCGAGGTGTGAGGGAAAAGCGTGAGGGGGAAAAGTGTGAGGAGCGGCCCTGCGAGCCCTGAGGGGAGAGGAGGAGGACAAGGAGAAGGAGGAAGAGGAGGAGGAGATGGTGGTGGTGCTCCAAGCCCAGGGCAGAGACCACCACGGTGGGGCAGGGGGAAGGCGTGTGGCGGAAGGAGAGGCAGAGGGGGGGGCTGTTGTGGACTGACCGCAGACCCTTTTTCCATTCCCCCTGAGCCACTCGGGATGGGGGAGCAGTCGGGAGTGAAGGGGTGAAGTTGAGTCTGGGAGAAAGCGGGGTTTTGGAGAGGGAAGGTGGTGTTTTAATTGGCCTTTTTTTTTTTCACTATCCAAACCTATTGCAATCGGCAATAAATTAATTTTCCCCAAGTTGAGTCTGTTTTGCCCATGACACTAATTGGTAAAGGATCGCCCTGTCCCACAAACTTTTCCATCTTATTTCCCCCTGCCCTGTCCTGTGGAGAAGGGGGAGCGAAAGCATGGCTGGGGGGGGCTCTGCCCGCCCGCCAAGGGCGGCACACAGCTGCTCACCAGAGGTTAGGATCAGCAAGCTATGGCAGCAGTGTCAAGGACAGACAGACAAGATTTTGAAAGGCCCACTGCGGTAGCACCCAGAAGATGACTGGAGAAGGGTTGAAAACGACAGCTGAAAAATTGGGGACTTCACGAGCGCCAGAGGAAACACTCCCAGCTCCCACTGAGCTTCACCCTTGGCCAGAGCCAGGAGCCCCATCTCACAGAGGCAAGACAAGACGATTCGGCTGCCCGAGAACCTCTCGCCTCTGAAAGGATCAGCGTCTCCAGGGTCTGGATATTACCTGCTGGTACACTTGGACCCAGAATTCGGGACAGGAAAATGCAATCTGCCATACCTCTTAGGCTAGGGCTCAGCACCTTTCCCAATGAAACCTGATGCTGGTTTCTTTGAGCTAATCAGACCTCCACACACACCCACCAAGACATTTAAATGGGAATAATAAATAGGAAGTGATGAAAAGTAAACACTTGAAAAATAACTTTCCAGGTGCACATTCTTGCTAAGATTCATAAAACTTTCTGAACATACAAATATTTGTACAGATAACTAAAGATTATCTCAAATAGCAGGGCTGGTTAAAATAGCTTGCAAAGCAGTGAAGAGCAAAGCCCTACTCATTCATTAATATATTTATGTATTTGTTTATTGCTATGCTTTAAACCCTAGCCAGCAGGGGAGAGACTATATACCTTATGCCTATGGGCCTCATAATGCTTCCAGTGGGGATGGAAAAACTTCAAAAAAAGTTTGGCATTCAGATCCAGTTTCTCTGCTTATCTGCTGCTAATCCAAACTCTCCCAACATATCAAAAACGTTGAACCGGGCAGGAAACCACATGAGAACAGGTTTTCCTACAGGATTTCTGGCATTTCTACATTAGATTCCAGATGGAAACACCCATGAGAACAGCTTCTATCCTGGTATTTTTGGCACATTCAGCTCCAATCTTATCCGGAAACCTGAATTGGGAAAGAAAAAAAAAAAAAAAAGAAAACACAAAACAAAAAGCACCAACCGTTTGCCCTAGTATTTCAGAACCTGAAGAAAGGTTTGTCATTTGAGCTGGGTTTTAATATTAAGAAGCAGGAGACAATGTTCTCGGTTTTATCTTCAGTGGTTTGTCTGTCTTTACTCCCAGTTTCACGTGTCCCCCCCCAAAAAATACCAGAGTGTTCGACTAGCAAAACTAGAAATGACCATCCACCTCAAAATAAGCATGGATGCTACCCCCAAAAAAAGATTTGGGCTGCACGCATCTTTTACTTTCCTCCTTTCTATGCACAAATGAGTATGTCAGATATATTAAAAAAAAAAAAAAAGGAACCTCTGAAATAGAGGATTTCAAAGGGTTATCCATGGCTACAGCTGAAGTCAGGTTTTTTGCCAGTCAGAGCAGATTCCTCTAAAAGGTGAGTGAATTCACCACATTTCCTGCAGTCCATTTTTGTTCATTTATCCAGTATTGCCACTCTCTCTAGATTGGCAGCCGCTTCCAAAGACAATAACTTCAGCAATAACAACTTTGAGCAGAACCTTTCCAAAATTATATTCAGCCCTGCTCGGTGATTTTTGTTATCAAGAGGTTATTTAATATCAGCCTTTTACCTATTTCTTTATTGTCATTGAAAGCATATGTACTTTGTTCTTGACACTGTCCAATTCTTTCTCTCTGACCTCCCAGCCCTGCCTCTTGCTTTTTGCACTGCTGCCCACACTGGGAGAAAACAGAAAGAACATTCAAGACTGTGACATCAGTTAGTTCATTAGCAGCTCACCTCAATATCCTAGCCCTTCTGTGGTTTTAAGACAAACGCTACATAAATCTACAGCAAAGGAACCGAAGGAAAAAAACCCTGCTGCTTTGACTCAAATAGCCCATTTCAAGCTGCATCCAGAGGTCTCAAAAACCCAAAATGATGCAAAATCTCTTTTCTTAAAGCCCCGTGGACACATGTTCACGTACTGCCAAATTCTGCCACCTTTGTACCTTACTCCGTGAGTAATGCTATTGAAGAAGGTGGGACTCTTCAATAAGGAATAAGGAAACAGCACCAGGCCCTCCCTTCTTGCTCCCCAGCCATTGACTGCTGTGAGCTGGAAACGGTACCTTTGACCCCCCTCTTGAAGTACAGAGGATTTGCTTGTGTTTAGATTCTTAAACTTCTTTTTTTTCCCCTGAAGAAATGCTGCCGCATCTACTCACATGTACATCAGTTCCCTCTACTGGCAGCATTAATTAAGCTATTCCTTTAATTCACCAGGTAGACCGTGGGTTTGGAAAGGAAGACGTGCTCCGCTTGGTGGGAATGTTTGGGGCCGTTACCTGTAGGGTGTTATGCTCTTGCACGTTATAGCAGAAACATTAGTGCGCTGGTTCTTACTAGCGTACTGCTTCTTCTCTCTAGCTTTTTAAAACTCACTTTCCATGCTGTGGTCCAGGGCAGATACTTAACATTATCTTAACATATTTTTGTCCTTAACTGTGGCAGTAAGTGAGAAACTGAAGAGCTATGACTCCTGAAGCAGCCCAGGCAAACATATGCTGCATCGACCCTTGAGCTCTCTGTTTTGTGGCTGGGGTGAGCCTACAGCCTCTCCTCAACCAGGGCAGCCCCTCCTAAGGGGATGGATGGTCCACTGGGCTCCTTTTGCTCCTTCAGGTACCCAGAGGATACTCTAAAGCGATGCTGTTTCAAAACGTGCTTAAAATCATTTGGCCATGCTTTTTTTTTTTCCCCCTCTAGTTAAAGTATATTGATTTTGTCCTGCCACAGGTAATGTTTTCCTCCTGTGGTACCAGGCCAGAGGAAGAAATCATTCGCTATATTTGGGTGCTTGAGGAAAACACAGAATGAAAGAGAACCACTTGTCATTTAAAAAAAAAAAAACAACAAAACACCAACAAGAACAACTGCCCCAAAGAGAACAAGATAAAAGATTTCCCCTTTGGACCCAAGCCGTCAGCATTTAACAAAACCAGCAAAAGTCTTTCAATTTTCTAAGCAAATGGCGGGTAGTACTATTTCATAGCTCTCTGCAGTTTTTCCGGTAGTTTCAGTAAAACGTTTGGGATTTAAAACTGATGCTTAAAATCTCCACTTAGGACCAAGCCAAATAAACCTTCACGGGTATAGCAACCATAAAACCATTCCTGGAAATGGAGCTTTTCTAGTGCAAGTAGAAGTGGAAAGACAACAGAGAAATTGGTAGGGAAAACACCACCCTATATACACCTGAATTTGCATATGCAAATGCGGGGGCATAAAGTTAAAGACCTATTCAGCACCTTGGTTTAAATACGGCTCTCACTTCTAACTGGCATGGATAAGATGCCCTCAATGCACAGAGTTTCTTGTAATTTTCATAAAGTGTCCTTATTGGGGATTTTCTTTTCTTTTTTTAATGTAGGTCTTATTTCTAAAAGAGATTGTACAAAAATGTTGTATTTGACCCCGGTGTTCTGATCAAATGCATTACAGGACCTGCAGTCATATTTAGAGGAGAGAAAAAAATTCTTGCTCACGCTGCTGCAGGAGTTCCTGTTTGAGGAATAAAATTGTTTATTTCTGATTCTTTCAGGAGCTTTTGCAGACTGATCAAGTGTCAAGACATGGTAGTTGACTCAAAGGTAACATAGATATTGCCTCATAATATCTTTAGGACCTGAATCAAATCTTGAGATACTTTGAAACTATGGGAGTATAATGAAAATACATTTCTTTCTTTGTATTATCCTTTGTAATGGGGAGCTTTACATTTCCTTTCTAGCAACTATGATGTACATTGTACTATCAAGGCATTTTTAGGGACCATTTACCTGAATACAATTTGTGTGTAAGGTGTCTGAGAGCCAACCTGGATTTATGCTTCCTGGTCCTTGTAATAAGTGAATAGATTTCTTTTTTTTTCCCCATCAAAATAAATGTCAGAAAGTTCTTTGATTGTTCAGTAAGGGAGAAAAACATCCTTTTTCAAATGAAAGAAATGGCTATGGGCTAGGTTTTGGTGTAGCTGGGAGCTCTGCCGAGCCCCCCCAGCTCCAGGAGCAATGCGTGCAAGGACACGCGTGCCCACAGGGTACGTCCCGACATCTCTCCCGGCAACGGGGCGGGCTTGTTTGCTACCTGGTTTTGGTTGCCCGCTGCGTCGCCCACTGAACTGGGGAAAGTCCTTGAGGTGACAGAGCGGTCTTTGCAAAGCGTGTTGGGACCCTGCTGCAAACGCAGCTTTTTGGGAAGAATGTTCTTGCCTTTAAAAAAATATGGTCGTGGTAATTTGCCTAAATCATACTTGCCCTCGGTATTTCTGAAAATCCTAATGCAGTCCAGCTCTTCAGAAGTGCCGTGCTGGGATTTTTATACATACACCCAGGCCCATCTGGATTCCCACACAGGCCAGGTACGTGGCATAAATAGCCCAAATTCAGCCTATCTGGGGCATTATTAAATTGGCTCCTCTACTCATGCATACAGGTACCCACACATGTAAGTTTCTGAAAACATTCTTCTAAGAAAAAGCAAATACTTTAAGATAACAGGCTTCCCAAACTACGATATCAATTCCCGCTTCCTACTTTCTTTTCATGGTGAGCGACTGAGGTGATGTCTAACATGTGTCTACCCGAGGCAATATCTTTTTGATATCATGCAGTGGAAATGGCAGAATTTGGCTCTTTAGTGACCATGACATCCAAAAATTGGATGCAGGAATTCACCTCTTTCATAGGTTAAATGAATATTCTGTGAGTATCGATTGTTCAGTTCTTCCAGTGGAAGATGAATGTGATCGGCATCGATAATCAGAAAAAATATCGTCTACATACCTCTCATATGCAGATGGTGGCTGTTCAATACCAGTCGGCAGCACAGCTTCCTGGTGTGACAGGAAAATATCTGCAGCAATTGAGGATTAACAGAGGCCATTGCTACATCAGTGTTTTGTTTGCAATAGTTGCCATTCTATCAGAAATAACTGGTTGCACGTTTCTGTGTCTGACATTAAAATTCACCATTGAAATCTCACTCGGTAATAATAAAGCCCCTGCAAGAGTCTCTACAAACACACTAGACTCCAAATTAAAGAGCAAGTGTATTGTTAAGGTTTGCATGGATCTTTTTTGAATTAGTGCTAGGTGAACAATAAATAAAATTCCAGGAGAAGTTCCCCGAGCTGATATGCATTCAAGGTATTATCTTTGCTCTGTACTGTATGCGCTTCTGGGTGAAAAAATTCTAATTGCACTTCCATTCAAAAATCAACCGTGGGAATAAGGAATCATGCTCATTTTATGCACAGCAGCCCGAAGGCCTTATCCTTAAAACAAATTACAGCGCCTCCTATGCAACTCACACTCTGAAGCTAATTCTAACCCTAAAGCAAAACTCCAAAATTAAACTTTAATCTGTGATCTAAACAATTTTGTGTTTGTGATCAATCTTGGTGGGGTGGATTTTAATATATATATCTGTGTGTGTGCGCATGCATGGGGCGGGGGGGAGCGTGTGTATACATAAAAATATAAAACACTAAGGTAATTGTTATCGCAGATGAAGACAGAACATTAAATACTCTGCTCGGTAAGACCGAGATAAACTACACACAGCGAAGGCAGGGAATAAAGCTGTTAAGCACACACTCCTATATGTAACAGAGTCCCGGACTTGCAACCAGCGAAAGCTTAAATTCCACCACATGTATCATATTTACTACGTTCTGCCAAAGAAATAGGCAGGCTGCCATGCCATTAAAGCAATTACTCTTACCCTTGCAGATATGTAGACATTAGCTTCTGCTCCTTGAAATCATACGCTGAGGGAAGTAGGGACCAAGGGAGGGGGAGTACGAGGAGGAGAGGCGGAAAGGCATCAAACCCTCCCAGAAAGGAAAACCACCACCTCGGTGTGGAAAGGCTTTGGGCCAGCAGGAGTTAAAGGAGTTCGAAGTGTACGGTCTGTTTCTCCCCAACTTGGTGCAGTGACTCTGCATCCTGCAGGAACCTGTTCAGATGCTCTGATAAGTCAGACAGAATTCATGGGAGATTACCACACAGCTCCTGCCAAGCTGTGCTGCAGCGCGGGTAATAGATATGCTCCAGTACTAAATCCTAAAAGGCCCTGCTACATCTGTCAAGCATGCCCTGGAAAAGCACCCTCAGTTCAGATGTTATCACTGCTCTGCCTGCATCAGAAGATTTAGTGTCCACCCTGGAGGTTGCTTTTGCCGCACAGTTTTCAGGGGCAAAACAACAAGGAAGAAAGATGAGAGAAAAAAGGCAAATTATTCTTGCTTAAAGCAAAAGGAATAAAGTGATGTGCTTGCAGACTGGTTCAGCTTCTCACCCTGCATCCAGAAGGTCCCAAATCCCACATTAAAATGGTACTGATGTTCTAAGCTGATTAGCTCGGACGTGTTCGGCTCCCTGGACTGTGACACCATGAAGATG
>NW_008824358.1:3841522-3843188 GCF_000699105.1 Pygoscelis adeliae | reverse complement strand
AAGGAAAGCTGAACAACAAACCCAGCGGGGGGCCACAGGCGGTGGATAGAAGATGCCTGCCTTTGATAATTAACTTTAAAACTGGTTCTAGAAAAGCTGCTCTGACATAAAATGAACTTTGCAGAGCGCTGCTTATGAAACAATTGCTGCACCTCCCGTGAACCACGTAAGCAGGGATTTGGTCAAAAACGGTTCTAATGTTAGCTATCATTTTATGCCAGACAGAAAAATACATATATAATGTATACTTCCATAATATGTATAAACAAACACACACAGACACCCCAAAAAACAACAGCCTTGGGAACAACTACTTTCTTAATATACTCCAAAATAGAGCCACGCATTTTAACCATCTGCCTCCTTATTCAGATCTGCAGGAAATATCAAAGTACAGAAGCAGCTCCTTTTTCACTAGGTGCACTCTCAGCGTTCGAGGGAGAAAGGCTACAATTTCCTGACCCGGCATATTGCATTTTAAACTTCTGTTTCCTGAAGCCGATTTTAAGGACAGATAAGTTCCAGCTATTGGGATGTCAACAAGAAGAGCCCCAGGCTGTCGTGTTTATAGCTCCATACAGTGGTAGAGGCTGGATCAAGACAGGGAGAATGGATCGGCACAGGGAAAGCCCCTGCGGGACAGACACAACCGTGTGCTCGGCTGTGCAATGGGGACCATGGCAGAAACCTGGAGTTAACCTTAGGGTGATGTAAGACTCCTCCTCTGGGCTTGCAGCTATCCACTACTTGGACGGACTCTGTCCCTAAGGAAAAAAAGATCAAGAAAGGCAAGGCAGAGTGCAGGAAGGCCAGTAAGAGGAAGGATTTGAGGTGGACAATACAAATGCAAGGCTGGGGAAGGAGCCCTACGCTTCAGGACAGCTGTCGGAGAGGACAAAGGGTGAATCCCAAAATGTCCCCATCTGGCAGAGCAACGAGCAGCTGCAGACGGGCAGCCCTGAAGGTGCACAGAGGAGCACGGTGTGTGTTCACGGCTACAGCAACAGAAAGCAAGAGCGAGCTCTTTCTCCAAAACAATAGTTTCTTAGTAAATAAATAGACATTTCTGGAAAAACTGCACTCCTTGCGACACGGTCATCCGTCGCAGTGTTTGGATGCTTGTTCAAATCCATTAAAGACCTGTCACGGTATAAAGTCCCTGCCACCAAAACCCCTGCCATAACCTGCGTGAACAACATTGCGCGATGCCCGAAGTATCCAGCTCACGTGAACCCCATCCCAGCTGGCACGACTTCGCCAGCAGCATCAACCTGGCTGGGGGGGTCCGGGGCTGCAGCTCCTCACCGTGAACCCCACTTGTGTCTACAGAGGGGACTCCTGTGACCTGGCTGCTGTCAAAGCCAGCACATTTCACAAGCACTGAATTTACATAAAAGAACAACAAAAAAAAGATCTTATCGCGGGTACCTTGAACTAACCTCGCGTGGGTCCTGTCCAGCCAGGTTATTCCAACAAACGTGCAAGAGGGATGCAGGCTGAGTTGCAATGGCCAGTGCTCTCCAGATACCAAAATTATACCCTTCAAATGGAAAAGGTGCTCTGTCAAAATAATGCCTCCCTCTACAACAGCCTTGCATGTATATATTTTTTCCCTGTATCTCGGTAAATATACAGATAAAAGGTATTTCTGTGCCCAACACACTTG
>NW_008824358.1:3804022-3836522 GCF_000699105.1 Pygoscelis adeliae | reverse complement strand
CAATGAAGTCATATCGTAACAGAAGTTCTTATTTCCCACGCGTGTGTCCTGGTGCTTTTTCTTACTAAATTTCATTTCATGACTCCCACATTCCAAGCCCCGAGGCCACCCGCTTTCTTTCCTGTGTATTCAGGTTCTCCTTTTTCACTGGCAATGTCTCCAAACTTTGTCAACTCCAACATTTCATTAGCACATTCCTAATTTATGCTCCAAGGTCATTAATGAAAATGTTAAATAAGATGAGTCAGACTGATCCTTGACGAACTCCGCTAATGAGCCCTTCTCCTGCCCTATGCTTCCCCTTTCACAATCTGTTGCTGTCTCCCCGTTTAGCCATTCCTCACCACTCTCACACGAAGCCCCATCTCTTCCCGCTTAACTAGATGTTTCCCATGTGGCACTTTATCAAGTGCTTCACTGATGTCCAGACAGATTAGATCTCCTGCAATGCCTTTGTCCGAGGAATCAGTTATTTCACCAAAGCGAGATGTCAGCTTACCCTGGTGTGATCTAGCTTTTATAAATCCAGCTGGAATTGATCCCACTCTCCATAAGCTTCCCCTACCTTTGTTTTTCTCAAGAACATATCCCAAAGCCATATAATAATATTGAAGTTGCATCAAGAAGCCTTTAGGTCCCTGGATTACTTATCCAAGCGAGGACCATATATATATTTGCTCTTCAGTTCCGTGCTATATCACCTGTTTGATATACCTATTAAAATATTTGCTGTCGTTTTGTATTTCTAGCACATCCAGAAGACTGGGGGAACCTCAGTTCGCACAGAAGCTCGTGCCTTTTCAAATTACTCGATGAGTGCTTTGATTCAACACATTTTAACCTATAAATTACTCATTCACTGTGATTATTCGTTCGAGGATTCGATAGCTAAGATTTATTATTCAAGCACTGTAATGAGTAAACCTACCACAAACCACGTGGTATTATTTCCCGAATCATTATTGTGCTCTCAAATTGTATGCCCTGACATGAGTGAGCTCCATCTGAAACTGCTTTGTTTGCTCCGTTACAAATGAGTTTAAGATACTGATTAACAAACTTGTGTTTGAAAGCCTGAAAATTATTTCCTAGGAATATCCAAATGGGCAGGGATGGAGGAAGAAGCCCTCCTGCAAAAGGCAATGGAAAGGTAATGTGGACCCAGTTAAGGCAATATTCAGACCAGAATTTACGGAAATTATTATTTCCACTGCACTCTCTTTTGTCCAGGTCTTGGTTTCTGAAACATAAACCAGTATTTTTACCGAGTACAAATATACAAATATTAGTAATACAGGGACTTTGCTCATTTTGAAAATAAAACCAAAAATTAATCCCTTACTACTTCATCCAAGGGAATTCATTCTGGATTTTGCCTTACTTCAGGCAGGCAGGATTGGGATTACTCCTGATTTGCTTTAATATAGTTTCACCTACCATCTCACCCTCACACAGATCATTCATAGATCTAACCATCGCTGCGTCCCTGAGCACCCTGCCACACTGCGCACGTCGGATGCCACCTCTGTCACACAGAAGACCGTGCCACTTGCCGGGTGACAAAAGTCACAGCTCAGACCACAGCACATACCAGCAACCGCTTGCAAGAACAGCCATAAGAGGGGCTTAAAATACAATCATTTGGGAATTCTGAGTGAAGTTCCTTCCTGAATATTAACTCATTCATTTGATGCTATTAAATATACTCCAAAAAAATCAACATAAACTGGAAGGGTAAAATCCATTACGGAAAACATCTTTCATATTCTCTGTGCCACTTGCACTCCCTTACAAAGCAAAGTGCTCATATTGGACACTGCAGCTTGTGTAAGGACAGGGACAATAGCTTTTCATGCACATTTTATCAGGATTATGACTGCTGTGCCATATATAGAAATGTGTGCTAAGTGCCTTATCAAAATTATAACTGTATTTTAATCACGGCGTAACAACCTCACAGAACGTCCCTCCACACGGAAGGCAAGCCCAATAATGCTCAAGTCTGAATCAGAATTTTGAGCCCTCCGTGAGTGTTTGAGTGGGTTCAAAATTAAGTAAAATGAGTTTATCTATCCCTATTTCTATAATAATACTTAGCACTTAGCACTTTTCATCTTCAAAGCACTTTACAAACATTAACTAATTAACTATTAATTGGTAAATTTGAAAAGGTTGATAGGTGAGTTGAGTTTCGGATAAGACCCAGCAATACGGATGTTTAGTTTATCTGCGAATTATTTAATCATTAGTGAATCATAGAAATTAGAAATGAAAAAGACCTCTGGGGTCACCCTGTCCAGCCTGCTACCATTACAGGATTTTCCCTTACAATATATTCTCAAGTGCTTTGTCTAGTTTAATTAGAAATTATCCAAGCAATGGGGCTTCCACCATTTCCCTTGGGATATTCCTCCTTAGTCTCATGTATCTGTTAGGAGGTTGTAATATTCAACATAAGTTTTTTCTTTGCCATTTCATCCCATCATTTCTACGCATTGCCCTCTCGGATCATTTCAAACAATTCCTACGCCGTTCAATTACGTGCATAATTTTTCCCTTTGCTCCTCCCTGGGTCTCTCTGGCCCAGAGCCACCAGATACTGGAAAGTATCTATTCCTGAAGAGAGAAAAGCTAGCTTTTGTTACCGCTGAAGGCCAGTTCCAGCCTAAGCTGTATTATAGATTAAACCACCTCAACTCACTTCTTTTTGGAACCTATGTACCCTGAGCTCAGGTACCAGCTCTCTCTCCCAGCACACCCAGCGTTACTCCTTGTCCATGTAATTTATGCAGACTGTAAGCTCCTCAGAGCACCTAAAATGATTCTCACTGCATTCTCTCTAAAGCCCCTGCGGCCAACACGTGGTTCTTCAGCCCTGCGTCAGCCCTCGTCCAGTACCGAGCCTAAGTGGCTGCTGCTTTTTGATGGGAGAAACAAAGTTCATTCCTTTCAACCAAGAGGTCCCAGAAGATAACCCCGAAGGAGCTTGTGGCCAGGACAAACTGAGACATGCTCCTGTGAATTAAAGCAGAGCCAAGAAATTAGACAAAACACTGTGGTGTAAAAGGATACTAATATGTACGTGGTACCAGAAGGTCTAAAACAAAATGATACAATGAAAAAATCACTGCACCTCATCATTTCTTCACATCCTTGGCAGCACCCAGGATTCCTGGGTTTTTCTGCTACCTGTGACACTGGAAATGTTCTAACATCCCTCTGGACGTCCCATTTTCCTGTCTGTCTCCTCTTAAAGGCCATTTGTATGCTTCTCCAAATCCTGGACCAATACCATTTTGGTCTCATGGCTGCCTTACATCTCCTTATACGCTCATTTTGCTAGGGCCAGTCAGCTGGATCTGGGTGCTGTTCCGATCCCAAGTAACCCAGGGTTTCCCAATGTCAGGAGCTTCCTACTTTGCATCATCCATTTTCCATGCTGGGGAACCACAGGAAGATGTGAGATATGACTACATCAACCGGTCTATTTAAAACTGTTGTTCAACTGATCTGGATTCCTGAAATAGCATCATAGGTCTTCACCAAAGACAAATAGGCCTGCTAGTTTGTCCAGATGATCCACACTATACAAGACAAGGATGATTTGAATTTGGGACCATTTTTTTCTATTTCCTAATGTAAAATCTTTACGGTGAAAATCTAAATAAACACCAGTTATATAATGAACAAAGACAAACATTTGTCATTCGTGTGACTTCCCTTCAGACTATGGTAACAGATCACTTCTGGCCAGTTTACTGCAACAAAAATAAAGCTGAGTATTTAAAGTTCTAAAAATAAACAAACAGAAGTAAATATACTTGACCTGAGACACTCGGATGAGGAGCCGGGTCAGGCTGTTTTAATTTGTTGACCCAACAAAAGCTGATGAAAGCTTTTACAAGATTGCATTGAGGTCTTCATCTTCGGCAGTGCCTGGACCAGCCATGATACCTCAGAGCCAGCCTGATCTACTGGGCAAAGGGATGAAAGCATAAATCAAGACTCTTGAGACCATGCCAACTCCTCCAGCAAAGAAAGCCGCAAGTACATAAAGGAAAACCTAAAACTGTTTCCTCAAAGGAGTTTGAAATTCTTCCACATGTACTGCAAGTTGCTTTCCTCCACCAGTGATTGTAACAGCACCGTTAATAATTCCAAGAGTCTGCAAACAACTTGAATCCAAACTTTGATGCCTCTTTTTGCTCTGAAGAAGATATACTTCCAGTCCAGAGGAAAAAAAAAAGAAGAGCTGCTGATTCTTCTACAAAATCAGCCGGTTTCTTTTCTTTTAATGACATGCAAAACAGCGCAAGTTTGAAGATGTATCAGCAATTCTGGTGAATATTTTGTAGTCCTCGATTCAGTATTTACCTGGAGGGACAATATTCACTTCATAGAAGTCATCATCTGCCTATCATTTTTCCAGCTTCTGGTACTTAAAAAGTAGTCAATTTGACTTTTATTTTTCAAATTATAGAAGAAAATAAATGTTCTCCTTTCTTATGCACCACAGAAGCGCATAGCTAACAGTATTAAATACAGACAATTCAATTGCAAGCTATTAGCATTTTTATTTCATTTCTTAATTTGAAGGGAAACTATCTTGGAAAAAAAATATGAAAGAGACTAAGCATATATAGAAATAAACTTTGGTGCTTCTACTGCCAAAAAACTCTCTCTCACAACAGGGGTGAGATTTTATAAAGCGGTTAGTGATGTCTGGGTGCTTTGTTTGAAAGGTCATTTCAGAAGGGGCTACACTCAGCCCGCCTGAAAACGATGCTCCTTCCAGTGTCACGCCAGGCATCTAGAAAAAGATGCAACCAAACCCGGTGGTTCCTTGTCTTCACAAGAAATCTCATATCTTCATAAGCCAAAATAGTTTAATGGCATTTTAGTCACACGTGAGTACAGGTGGCAGAGCTTGGCTGAGTTTTTTCAAACTGGTAACGGGGATAAAATTACATTCATATATAATTAATGCACGCTCCATCATTTTTAAAGAAAGATATTTTTCAGGCAGACATTCGAAGAGCTGAGTTTTGATTTTCACTGATGCTAAACCATTTCCCAGAGACGTGTGTGTGTGTGAGTCTGCGTGCCTGCGTGAGGGAGAGATAGAGAACTTACATATTGCTCAAAATAAGAAAAAAAACCCTTAAATGTCACTATGTACACTTGAATAACGTAATTTGACAAGTTGCCAAAAACCCCACAAACAGAAACTACCGGCCCACCAAAGCATACAGGACCTATGAAGTTGCTCTCACAGCAGTTCAATGCTCATACGGACCCATTCCCTCTCAAAACCCAACTTCTCATTTGGTCAGGTCACGTGTAAATCGAACGAGTCCTTGCCGGACTCTTTGTGCACGCTTCACAAACCCCATCCCACTGCTTGGCACGATGGGGAGGGACCCCAGGGTCCGGGAGGTGGAGAGGAACCCCGCCACAACAGCGGCGGTAGGGCCCCCCCGCCACAACAGCGGCGGTGGCGCGGGTCAGGGCTGAGCCGCGCCGGAGGGTCACAGTGCAGGCGCTCACCTGGCGTGTCCTCACACTGTCACTGCTATCGGTGGATGGGACCGACTCCCTATGTTTCTTTTTTTTCTTTTTTTTTTCCCTCCCCTGAAAATCAAAAAGCGGTTCATGAGTTGGTCGAGAGCCAGCAAAAATGAATAGTAATGAGCCAATTTCAATAGAAATAGGCTCATTACCATGCCAGCCGCTGATAAAACCAAATGCTCTCAATTCTCTCCAGCAAACGAGGTGTTGGAGGCAGTGTCCACCCTCCTGCCTGCAGGAAATAACTCACAATTTCAAAATTAAAAGAATCAAAATACAAGTTGGAGTTTATTCCTATGTTCATACCTCCGTCCCCCTGCAGGGTCGTTTCTAACTAGCTGCCAAAAAAGCTCAGATACTGCTCAGAGTGTTTTTCTTGAAAAGAGAAAAAAAAAAATATTTTCTGTACATTGTTCACTCCCTGAATGGTAATGGGAAATCCTGTGTAAACTCCAGCAAAAGAGACAGTCTAAGGAGCTTCTTTGAATTCAGCACATTTCTCCGTGCACAACAGGAGGCTACAGGTATTCTTCAGCGTGTCAGAAACCTACTTGCAATTTCTCAATCAGAAAAAAAAACCACCACCAAAAAAACCCCACCATGCCAACCCTAAACCAAAACCCTAACCAAGCAAACATAAACCTCTCAAGCTGAAAACCCTAAGATAAAACCCTAAACCAAGCAAAAAACATAAACCTCTCAAGCCATAAAACCTCCACAGAACGACAGGAAGGCGTCGATAAAAGAACTAAGATAGTTTGGAGAAAATAGAGAGACAGAAAAATTATTTCTCACGCTCTTGATTTCTCCATGCGTCGCCTGACAGTGGTAGGACATGGGGAGCGTGACTAGGTCTGCTCTACTCTGAAGAGCTAAAATCATTCCGGTTTTACCCCAAAAGTGATTTGGACACAGGGACTATGGGCTGGAGAGGGGGCCCTGGGTGGCAGAGAGCACGCTTTGCCAGTGAAAATTAGCAGAATCGCTCCCCCCTTCCCTCCCAAACTTCACAGGGGAAGAAACCAAAGCCAAATTTCAGGAGAAAGAACTCAATACTGCGGTAAATTGACTATAAACACCTCCTGTCAGATACATTTCTAAAGCAGAGTAATTAGCAGGGCAGGTTTTTTTAAAGCAGAGGAAATAGAGCAGCCTGTAACATTGCCTGGCCGCGCACATTTCTCCCATTTTCATTTTTCCGTGCAGGTTCAACGTTTGGTCGGCATCCCCTTTTCCAAACCTTCCTCTCCCTGGCAGAGACAGCCCCTGCTGCCCCCAGCCAAGGCTCCCTGACTGCCTGCTTGGTCAAGCCAGCAACATTTAGCCTTCAAAAATTATTTTTTCTTCTGCCATAAAATCTTGCAAGGCTTTCCATTTTAGCAGCTTGAGAATTTTAACTATCCCCTCTTTGCCCTGCCAGCCATTTAAGCCCTGAAACTACAAGCCGGCTGAGTGGAGTACATCATCTGTAAACTCGACTTGCCTAGTCAGGGGGTCTGGGGGGCTTTCTGCAGCACTGAAATAGAGCCTTTTAACACTGAACGGTGCAAATTGTCCACTGGGGACAACTTCAAATGTCTCTACAATGCATATTTCGCAGCGCTTACTGGCTGGCTCCGGCTGAGCTGCTACTACTTATTTAGGAGCCTACAAAAACTATTTTATAGATTTTGTTTTGCTAGAGTAAATATTAAGTTTTAAATACATTAAGAAAAATGAGGGCAGGAAGAGGAACAGATTAAATAAACCTTTCACAGAGACTATTTACTTTGTATTTGTATTTTTTTTACCAAACTCCTTTCCTCGAGGTCAAGACACTGACATTTTAGTACACACAGACTTTAAAAATGAGAATGCTCTCTCGCGCACACACGCTTACTGAAGGCAGCTCCTCTTGTTAATATTAAACTTTTCTAGCTGGTTATGACACTGGCTGATATAATAAAGCAGCGATAGTCTTATTATTCAAGCACTGCTCTGATAAATTATCTACACTAATTCTGGAACCAAAGTTGTCTGGTTCCAGCTGGTGTTGCTTAGATCTGTCTTAAGTCATTAGGAATCAGTGGAAAACTCTTTTTCAGAGTCCAGACCTGACCCCTTCTTGTCCCCAGAACATCTATGTGTGTGCGCCAGGCTGCTCACATGCGTACAAACCACATCCGCATTGCTAATCCACTCCAGTTAAGGTTTATTGAGAATATTTTGGCTTGTGGGTTGTTTGTCCCCCTTAATCTCTTCTCTTTCCTTCCCATTATCTGTGGAAGGTAATGCACCGTAACTCAGCATCACCCACAGAGCAACTCTTCAAAGACAAAAATAAAAGTAAGCTGCAACTAATTCAGGAAGAGATACCCTTGCTTAGCGATGGGATTTCAAAGCTAAGTCTCTCTCTGCACTGATAGGACTGGCGGCATGGCCCAGACTTTCCCCAGACTCCCTCTGCAATCCTTCGCACCACCCGTACTTGTGTACACACTTCGGATGTTGTGCTGGTTTGGGCTGGGGTAGAGTTAATTTTCTTCATAGTAGCTGGTATGGGGCTGTGGTTTGGATTTATGCTGAAAACACAGTGTTGACAATACAGGGATGTTTTAGTTGTTGCTGAGCAGGGCTGACACAGAGTCAAGGCCTTTCCTGCTTCTCACCCCACCCCACCAGCGAGGAGGCTGGGGGTGCACAAGAAGTTGGGAGGGGACACAGCCGGGACAGCTGACCCCAACTGACCAAAGGGATATTCCATACCATACGACACCGTGCTCAGCATATAAAGCTGGGGGAAGAAGAAGGAAGGGGGGGACGTTTGGCGTGATGCTGTTTGTCTTCCCAAGTCACTGTTCACGTGATGGAAGCCTGCTTTCCTGGAGATGGTTGACCACCTGCCTGCCCATGGGAAGCAGTGAATGAATTCCTTGTTTTGCTTTGCTTGCGTGCCCAGCTTTTGCTTTCCCTATTATGGGTGGTGCTTAGTTGCCGGCTGGGGTTAAACCAGGACAGATGTGCACATACAAAGACGTTTTCTCCTGGCACTGCCTGATGCAGAAATTCACACATGGTATTACCACAGATAAGTTTTACAGCTTGGCTGATAGACACAGATACTGAGCAGTGGCGTCCCTCCAAGCAAAGTATAAGCCTCGACTGCTATAACTACACAGGTCTTGGTCTTCAGGCCTATTTGGAGTTGACGGAGCCCATGGTGCCAGCAGGCTGGTCCCATGTGAGTTTAGATGTTTCCGTTCAACCTGCACATTCACATTTTATTCTGTAAATATAGACAGTGCAAGAACGTGTCTGAAAAGACCCCTGAGATCACCTAGCTCACCTCCTTGCCAACACGGGATTGTTGCCCTACAATTCATTTCTCAGTAGATCACCCAGTCTGGTTTTAAATGTCCCCCAGTTTCAGTTTAGTCAAACCCACATCGCTGGGCTCAGTACAAGAGTAAACGGATGAAATCCTAGGGCCCACACACAAAGTCAGACTGGGTGATCAAAACGTCCTCCTGAGCTTCAAATCTGTGAGCGTATGAAGCAATGGAGCCTCCACCGCTTCATCCCAGCAAGGACTCAGCAACCTCAGACATCCCTCCATCAGGGAATTCTCTTCCTAATATTCAGTAATTTCATCCAATTCTCCATAATTTCCCTTCGGTTTTGTTTCCCCCTTTGCACTCCCCAGTCAAAGGGTGCCCACATCTTTTCTTCATCAACCAGCCCCTTCAGCCCCCAACACCATCCACGCGCAGCCCCAACATGTTTGGGCCCTTTTTTTGCTGCCAAATCTCCGTGCAAACTCCTGTCACCCCAGGATGATTCTCAAGGCTTCACTGGAGGCTCTAACTGTATTCTAGCGGCTGCAAGATTTTTCCACGTTAAATCTCTTATTGTCATTTACTCATGTTTCTCATCTTTCAGTTCTCCCTGTATCATTCCATATTTGCAGCTCCTCCCCATTTGATATCATCTGCAAGTATTTCCCTTATCCCGGATCATTAATGAAGATGTTAATTAACACGAGAGCTCATGCTGTGGTAACTCGCCAGAAGCCTCTTTGCAACTCCACGTCCCTCTGCCCAGCTTTTGCCTTTGCTTCTGGTCCCTCCACCGGCGTTCGGGGCACGAGGTGGAGTTCGCACTCCTGCAAAAGTCAGAGAGACGGCACAAATGGGATGCGGGAGGATTCGGGAATGCCTCCTCCTGCCCTTGCTGGCTCCCTGATAGAGTGTGTGTCCCCCCTCGCCCTCCTCCTGCCTGCTTCTCAGTTTGCCTGTCTGTGAAATGGGGGCAAATCGGACAGGCAGGGTGGGACACAGAGGCTGATGTATGACCCGCTGCAGGAGCGCAAAGTGATGCTGGCAGCGTTGCTGTTAGCTTCTCCGATGAAATATCCTTCTCTATTCCTTGAGTAAATGCAAGCCTTAATTCGCATACACACAAAATGAAGCAGGAGGTAAGCTGCCAGGTGAGGTTTAAGGCGAGAAGGCAGACCAGACCGGTAGCCCGGGAAATCTGTGCGATACACATATGTATGCCTGGGCACATGTATGTATTAGGAACTGTTGATTCCTCGCTGTGATTAAGAGATTATTAACGCTAATAGAAAATTACGATTTGCTTAAGTTTCCCAGGAAGCCTCGCCTAAGAGAGCCCAGCAGCTCACCCAGCATGTCCCTCTATTCCAAATTGGTTTATATTAGCCTGCTCACAAACAGACCCAGATTCCTCCCCAGATAAAACGTGCACCAGCCATGCATTTTTCCAAACACAAAGCAGTTTGTTTTCACCTCTTTAAAGGAGCAAACTCTCTTTACGGATGCAAAATCTCAGCAGAACCAAACCCTTTCAAACCAGCTCGGGCAGCATCTTAGCTGCATCTCTCCCAGGTAAATTATCAAAAAGCATCTTGCAAGAGAAGCGCTTAACAGAGGTCTCTAAATAATGTTGGTTTTACATGCGGAGAAAGCTCGCAGGCGTGCCACAGCCCGAAACCAGCCCTTTTTTTGAGGAAAGATGAGTCAGGAGGAAAGGGCAGGTCAGCAACCCGCGCTCGAGGTCGCCTCTGTACAAACACCTGCTTGTTCACAGCTCGCACCTGCGCTGCCTCGCAAACACAACGGGGCCGGCTCTATCGATACAGCCCTCTGCCCTGCGCCACAGGGGGAGGCGCGACCTCCCTTGCAACTTTAACGAAAGGCAATGAAAGGGAAGATTTTTTTTCCTACCGGCCCCAGAAGGTCAAGTTTCTCTCCCTCTGACGTCGTACTTCTGAAAAGACTAATTGGGCCTTAAAGATTGCAGGTGTCCTGCCAAGCGAGTGCAGTGGCGCACGCTCCCCATGAGTTAAAGGATGCCTGCAGAAAGTGGTTTCTTTATGCAACCCATTGGTTTTCACCCGGATCCTTTCCAGACACGCAGATGCCTGCACAGAAAGAATAACATAAGATGGAGAGCACGGGGGGGAAATTGTCCCCCTGTATCGGCAGGTCAAGCATTTTGGAAGGGCTACATCAGGTTTTACATTTCTTCCTAGCCAGTATACTGAAGTTTGCCATCATCTAGAGATTAACTAGATTTTTTCTTTTTTTTTTTTTCTTTCCCCCTCCCCCCCCCCCCCGCCCTCATTTTGTTTGGGTTTTGACTTAGCATCAAATTTATTTAAAGTCTTAAGGCTCTCCCTCTCCGCCCTCCCGGTGCTCGCAGGAGCTTTTCCGTGCGGATCACGCACCGGCAGAGCCTCGCTGGGGCTGGGACGCGATGGCCAAGGCCAGCAGATGCTTGCTGAAGGCAGCGTGCCGCCGGCAGCGGGGATGTGCAGTATCAGAGTAACCTGCTGCAGTGGTTCAGCTAAGGCGCTGCCTCTCCCTACCCCAACACAGACCCCAAAAAAAACAGGCATTTCACAAGTCCCTCCATTTAGTTTTTGCCATTAACAGGTTTTTGTATAACACTCCTCCTTCCTCTGTCTCTGCTTCCAGGGTTCAGCTGTCTTGATCTCCCATCAACTCTCCATTCAACCTCCGATAGCTTTCTTTAAAAATATCCAGTGAGGTCAGGTTATGTTTCTCAGGCACCGTGTTCACTCTGTGAAGCAGGAGGGATGGAGGGCTTGACGAGCCATCCATCCCCTCCAACGACAGCCAACACACGGGAGAACCCCTGGGCACGCAGCAGCAAAGATCTGGCAGTAAACAGATGAACTTTACCCCAACACAACGCTGGGGTCAGGGATGTCAGAGATCATCCTAGATTAAAGTTTTTGATTTTTCCGAAGGGAGTGCAATGGAGGCGAAGCGCTGTATGAGAAGGGGATAAAGATTTTTTTCCTCTGAATTGCTTAATATGTTAGTTTCCCCTATATTGCCAATAAAAATGTCATTAGGACCTGTTTTGATGCATTCTTGCTACATGTTCCACAAATTTATACAAGAAAAAAAAAAACAGTTGGGAGTGTTAATTCTCTCTACAAAGACCCTTGGAGCAAGTACTGGGTATCACTAAATCACCCCAAAACCAAGGATTCAACGCATGACTTTTAGGGATGCTCCACTCCCTCCTCCAAATCTGCTAGGGAAACATCTACAAAAGGTTTGAGCTTCCTCTTCTTAAAAGCCTGATGTTTCTGCTACTACACAACCCCATGGTGGACAGCAAGGGCGTACCCCTCGCCCAACCCCGAGCCAGCGAACACACCAAAAACCCTACGAGCATGATGAAAGATGGGCACGGATGGATCAACCTGGCTAGGACATCAGCGTGGTAGTGCTGCCGGAATCTAAAGAGCTATTTACCTTTCTCTTACCTGGGAGCTAATTAAGGCAGAGTTCCCTGATTCGGGTGTCAGGCTGAACAGAGGCGGCTGCTGCAGCGGTGCCGCCACCACGGGCATGTGTGGTGAAAGCCCTCCTTAATTGCAAATGCAACCGTCAACATCCAGGCCAGGCCTTTAGCGCCCCAAAAGAAAATAAACACAAGTGCTCCTGGAGACTTAAAGATGCTGAGGAGAGGTGAAGCAAATTCAAACCTCTCCCCTCGCAACTTTGGGTTTAAGCGTCCATCCCCATCAGAAGCACCTGCATCAGTTAAAAGCTGCTGGGTTAAAGCTCTCCGATGTTCTCCTGGAGGTACCAGGTAAGTTTTAAACAGCCACAAAAACCATATGACAGAGTCTCCATCGATTTGACAACCACCCCTGTGGAGTTTCTGGGGTTGAAGGTAATTTGGTGCTCATAAAGCGGGGCAGCATCAGCGCTTTCAAGGGGAAATGTATTTTACATCATTTCAATCAAAACAATGAAAAGCGAGTGCTTTTGATTTTGAAGGCAAGCATCCAGCTACCCCTTGGTGCTCGAACAGCCAGGACATATTTCAGGGAGAAAGTTCTCCACCTGCCCTGGGTGAATCATGTCTAACGTTTTGAGGAGGATTAGATGAAGTGGTCATGCTTCAAACAATAAAACAGTGAAACTTTAAAAAAGTAAATAGCCAGCCCTAAAGGCCTGAGCCTTTTCAATATCTCTTGATTTCAGGGGAAATTGCCATCTCTCATGTCCTATCTGAATCCAGCAGCCGCTAACTATTACAAAACAAATGTCGACAAGGGAGCGCATGGCAGACACCAGCGAGGCGCTGGAGGGATCTGGGGAGGGCGGCAGGAGCAGCGTCTGCAAGACCCTGCTATGGGAGACGGGGTTGGCATTTGGCTACCATCAGCGTTCTCCTGCACAAAGAAAGCCCCCCCCCACCCTGTCCATGCCATCCTCCTGGGCCTGAGCCACACGTCTGGACGCCAGATCAAAATTCCCAGCCCAAACGGTGCTAATTGAAGCTCCAAAGCCATCTGCTTTGCACTGAGCACCCACTGCCCTCCCTCTCACACCACCACGGTTTCCATCATGCGACCGACCAGCCGGCCATTTCAGGAGGACAGCCTCCTTGCAAAGCTCACACCGAAGTCGCCAAAGCTAAGCCTTAAAAACACCGATACGGCTAAATAAAAGAGTTTCCCTTCCCTTCTCTCCGAAGGAAACAAAATTTAGCGTGATAAATGGCTACCTTAAACCCATGTAATCATTTTAACGCAACGAAACAAGATTTGCTTGAGTTACTTGAGGCTCTAAACTTTTGAACGAAAGGCGGGGACGACCTGGCATGATCCAGCACAGCCAAAGCAGACCTGCCCCAGGGAGCAGGGACGGATCCTGCCTCGCCCTTTGATACTGCCTCGCTGAGTAACCTGCCTTGAGCGTGCCTTCGCGACAGCTCCAAATTAACACCATCAATATATGCACTGAGTGCGTTGGCTGGGAAGCCCAGGAAGCCAAGGAGGGCAGGAGAAAAGGTGGGTATGGCTCACAGCAACGTGCATTTTTAGGGCAGGCTGGATCCTCCGCGTGCCGAACCAGAGAGAGACAAGCATCTCAGTTTCTGCAGAAGTTTACTGCTGGTCTCCATTTTATACACTCAGCTTTCTCCATCAACATCTTGTCTCCGAAGCGAAAAGGAGTCGTTCGGAAACAAAACCAAATATCTTTGCATTTCGCCGTTCGGGGGGGGGGAGGGCAGGATTCAACGCAATTTAATGCCCACGCGCAAGCGGGAATCGCAAACCGTGCACTTCCTTTTCCAGGGACAGAAATAATCCTTAGCTGAACAATATGCTTTTTTCCATATTTAATAATTTGATTTTGAAGGCTAGTCATATCAAAGAGCAAAATATTCAATATTGTTAATTCAGTTTTGCAAAATATATTCTTAATTTAAAAATTATTTTGCTCGGAGTGGTAGTGTAGTAATAAAGCAGGTATTGACCAGATCTTATTGATTGTGCTGTCCTCGGGCAAGGAACACTGACCTTGCTCACACTCTTATTGCTTACGCTTTCCCTGGCCTTCTTCATCTATGCCCGCTCAATAATATATTATTAATATATATTTTCAGCAAAAACTGTATGTTACAAGGTTAGGGCTTCTTAGTGATTTTTTTTTTTTTCCCCTCCTCCGTGCTGCTCTGCCTTTGGGCTTCTTCAGGGAAGAAAAGGTTTTGCAGCCAGGTTGCTCCCGGGCTGCTGTTCACAAACACCTTTAAACCAAGTTGCTTTGCTGAGCTGATGGAGGCCAGGCACACTTTCCCCCTCTCTTTTTAATTGAAAGATTGTTCGGTTGCCAGTCCCTTATGGGACCAAAATTCACCGAGTAAATATAGTCAAGGGGAGCGCTATACCTCAGGTACTTAAAAGAAAGACAGGACATATTTCCAGTGAGATCAAGAGTTAATAATGCAATTTAATTGTTGATCGTTCTTTGGAGATAATTATAACTGATTGGAGGGCTCGATTCAGCACTGCCTTGCACTTGAAATTGTCCTTTACACCTAACTCAAGGTGGGATTAAGAGCGTGGGACAGACACGTTGGCCCTACCAGACCACGCTCCCACACCCTCACAGCACGGACACCGTAGGGTGACCACCTCACCAGGACCCAAAGCCTGGCTCCAGCAGCCTTGTTTGACCACACCGTGCTCGCAGATGTCACAGGAGTCTCCAAAACCTGTCAGGAACAAACAGTTTTGCAGCCACAAAACCCAGACCCGATCCAAGCTCCAAGACTTTGCTTTGGGTCTATGCCTTTTTACTGGTGCAAAATTAAATACGGAAGTAGAGAAGAAGCGTATCTAAATGATCCACCGAGCCAGTTTTGTTCACAGCATTTTATCCATTATTGACCAACTTTTATTAGGTGCTAGAAAAGCAAACCGAGAGCAAAATATAAAAATCAGCTGCTGATCTGCAGCCCTTGCATGGAGAGGCACCGGGGCAGAAGTCTACAAACAGGGCTGTTGCAGAGGCATAAACGTAATAAACTGTTTACAGATCAAGGTCCTTAACAGACCGCTAAACTTGGTCCCTTTGGCTGGTTAATTCTGTAAGCCACCTATTTTCCTCATGCATTAGCAGGAGTTACCTGGAAAAGAAACAGAACAATCTGCGATCTACCTGCAGGACGTGTTGCAGTTCGTTGCCGAGCCCACAACGTGTACTGGTATTTGCATGTGCAGCTCATAACTGGAAGCCGAATGTTCAATGATACTTTTGTATGAATGACACCATGAAGAAAAAAAAAAATTGTATCGCATTGTATTACCAGCCATTGAGGGCTCTTTTGTTTAGTTTGATAATATTACATGTTTAATAAAACACTGTTGAATTTTGATTGCATCCTGTGATCACAGTCCTTTATCCTTTCGCCAGCTGGCTGATACAAAAGCTTATTTTCTTTTTAAAGACATTTTAATTCCCAATCTCCATCTCTCGCTCCCCGGGTGAGCGGGAGCTGGGGGCGCGGGGAAGGCACAAAGCCTAGCCTAATACTGACCCCCTTCGGCCAGGCGCCAGGGGGTCAGCCTGGGATGCCCCTGGGACAAAAGGGGGGCACGCCGGGAGCCGGACAGATGCAGGTGGTGCTGGGAAGGCATTGGTTGGGTTATTTATGCCTCTAAATGAGTAACAATGAGCAGCCCCAGTGTTCAAGCTAATTACTTCATCTTGCATCAGCATGAGAGCAAGCGGAAACACGTGCTGCACGTACAGCCCTGGCTTTTCCTTGGCATTTTTTACCCCCCGGTGGAAGCAATCAACAAGTTCACCTTGCATTACAGCTGCATCGATCAGATTTGATTAGATCCCGAACCGTGAAAAATTTCATAAACTTTCCTTCATGATCAATTTACGTGGAAAGTCCCACTTCGATGCTTCAAGATGCTCAGGCTGTTTCCAGCGGCTCCTTCAGCATCTGAGGAGCTGATGTCTAACCCATGGACATCTCGCGTGCATCCAAGTACCATCGCCTTCCTGCACCTCCCTCTCTACCCACACAAGTAAGTTACATCGTGCTGATGCACAAGCCCTCAAACTCAACCATCTACACCAAAAAAATTGTTAAAGTAACCCCGGTACCCTTTGGGGTTGGGCCAGTGGGGAATTGCCATGAGCCAGCCCAAGCCACAGGGTCAGTCTTCACAGGTGTGGAGAGCTCAATAGCAAGGGGCAGGATCAGGCCCCTGGGGCCCATTTCCCAACCAGACTTGGCCAAACCCCAAAACCGGCCAGCTTGCTGCAAGCATGGCAATACCGAGTAGAAACATCGCAGTTCAAACACTTAGAAAGGCTGCTTCTCAAATAACTCCTCCCTTCGCCCTCTCCAAAATCCCAGCGAGCCAAACGCCCAGAGCGAGCTTCCACCAAAATTTTCCTGAGATAGGAAAAAAAAAATGGGTGAAAACTCGCCCTTCTCCGCTTTCAGCTCTACTCCATCTCATCAGCCGCACGTTCGAGGCCCATGTCTAATATTTCTTGAGGTGAGAAAAGAGTTGGCTGGATTATAGGAATACAAATGGATTAATTTGGGGTGGATTAGGCGCACAGCAAAATATAAGTTTGTCTTGTATTAGCATAACGGTGTCATAAAAATGTAGATTCGGAGGCAGAGATTATTTGTGGTACTGTTAATACGTTGTTGCTATAGCAAAAGATGTACACAATATTTACACTGTATTTGACCACATAAAACATGTCGTATACAGACACAATTTTTCATTAGATGAAAGAGAGCCAGAGGGCTCTTCACGCTGCCAGTGCTAGCGGTCCTGATTTTTCCTTATTTTTTTTACCTTCAAGAACAAATACAGTTTTAAACCATCATTACTGTATTTGGAACAGTTAATATTTCATATCGTGACATCGCTGCTCAGAGGTAACAGGTTTAGTTGATTACTATTTGTTTATAGTGCTGGAGAAACCTGCAATCATAGAGAACATAAAAGGATTGCAATTAGATCTATTGGTTGAGAGCTGCACTTCTCTGACCCACTGTAAAGTGCTTAGCACTATCAAAGAGATAATGCCTACTTGCAGCTGGCACATCTGTACATAATAACATGGGCTACATTGACACAGCCACTAAAGACTGCCACTACCCTCTTTAACTAGAAGCAGAAAACAGATCATGCTTTTAAAGAGCGTATCAACAAAAACCCTTCCACATTTCGCCAGAATTAGCACGCTCGCCTTTACGAGCTTTTCCTTTTCACTCCTGGCTCTTCAGAGAATCCAAATAGAGACTTTAAACAAAAGGCCAGGGATGCATCCAGGCTCGGCATCGGGGAGCATCACTTCCTCTGATTGCAAGCTTGCATCGGGGATGAATTTTGCCCTCCTGGTTCTCTGCGAAGCATTTCCCCAGGAAGGCAAATTCGGGGGAGGCTTGCACCAGGATACCGTAAGGGAATGAGCTTTGCTCTCACCGGGTGGGCAGAGCAGGACCTGATCCCACCTCGGTAAGTCACAGAGACCCCAACTCCTGATAACATCCTTTTTAAAGGAAACCCCGAAGCACCTGCTTTACTTTACGTCTGAATTCAAATGCCACTTGAGTTTAGGACACGCTTAAATATTTTCTCGACTCGTGGCCTGAATTGGCTAAATCTCACTGGGGAGCATTACGCATTTACACCGACCGGTTCATCCTCCGCTGCTCCCTTCACAGATTTAGAAAGATTTTTTTTTATTATTATTTTATTTTATGGAAAACTTCTCAGCCTTTCCCCTGCTGTGTTTACTGTCCCAGGCAGGACCGTGGTTTTGGGACATAACCTTATTCACCAAGATGCAGAATTTGCTTCGTTAAGCTAAAACCATCTGTTCTGGGGAAACAGCCCGAGCTGGAGTCTCACGGTGCCTGCATTTCACTGAAAAATTCCCATTTCTGTTGCGGCTTTAAGTTTAGCTGCATAATTGTGTCCATCCTTTCTCCCTCAACGCCGGTGCCCCTGCCCCTGAACCACTGCCCCGCTGAAGCGTGCTGTTGAGCTCTCCTCTAGAAAGCAAATACCAAGAGCGTGCTAACATTTCTCGACATCGCATCACCTGCGCAGGATGCAAACCCCACCGCAGGCGGTGGAAACCCTCTCACTGACCCCAGCTGGCTGCAGATCACGCCTTGGACAAGCAAAACCGAAAAGAGCAAGGGAGAAATACCAGCAACAGGTTTTCACGGGCATTTTCGACGCCTCCAACATCCACGGCCCTTCAAAAATGCCTCGAAACGAGTCTTCAGACAAGGCGCAGGCTCAGCTCTGCCCGGCACGGCGGGGGATCGAGGGGCACCAGCCCCAGCCGAGGATGTGAAAACGCTCCACAAGCAGACACGTAACCCATCACGGAGGGTTTGCACCCGTGTTCCCTCATTCCCGTAGCACCAAGCCAAGCAGACATTGCAACCAACGGAGAAGTGATAATGTAAAACCAATATAAAAGGCTATATATGATAAAAGACAACATGCAATTAAGCCTGCAGAGTTCATGGCCTCGTGCTACCGCCAAGGGTAATGGCATAACACACCAAAAAAAAGAGGGATCACACAACTACATGGCTGAAGAGGACTTCTCACCTTGTCTCACTGACAGCAATAAAGGACTCTTGCTACAAGGGGAATTCCAAATTCCCTCATGTGAAACTGAGCTTAAGAGGCTGCGGTGGGGGGGAGGGAATCGCTGAATGATGTTTGGATTTGACCTCCTCAAAATATTTGACTGGGATATGGTCAAAACCTTTCATTTTGATACAAGTTAAGGCGGGGGATTGCCAGTTTACTAAAGTCAATTTTTATGTTACATTGTAACTTACAGATAACGAAAATATTTTGACTATTATTGTATTATCACTTTCCCGTTGGGCCAAATTAGTTGGCTACTACTGTTATGTTATGACTAAGAAAGTCAAAAGCTTTAGACGTTTATATTTTAACGTTACAATATGTAACAAAGCTTACAGTCAGGACAAATCCAGGTCCTGTTTCATCGAAATGAGAGATAGCAAGTACACCAGAGCTACCGTACAGCATGCACACTACGGGCCACATCACACTCCAGCAGGACCGTGACAGGAGCTGGAGAGCCTTCTTGTTGACATCTTGATGCTACTTTGAAATTGGATGATCAGCTCTCCCTAATCCGTCCCGTTTTCAGACACCGGTAGTAGCGAAGGAAGGAAGCAATAAGCATGACTTTTGGGGACTGGATTGTACCAGTTCTCATGACTTGAATCTAAGGATTGGAAATTTGGTGCTTTTCTTAAAAGTCACAGCTCCTGGAGTCCTATGACTATAAGCAATTTCAAGTTTATAATTGCAACGGTTGCTCAACCTCAGGACTGCAAGGAAAATCTTGAAAAGAAGCCCTAGAAAGGCCAAAACACAAAACTGATATAAAATAACCCGTGTACCACGCCAATGCATTTTTGTCATCTTTTCAGTTTGGGGCAAGCACCGCCGGACTCATTCCGGTTCAACCTGGCCCTTGGTGGGACTGAAGGAGGCAAGACCAAAAGTCTCACTGTTCGGATGCGGATACAGCCAGGGCTTTTTTGTCTTGCCCCTCACTCGAACAACCCCAACACACAAAGAAAAGCTCGTGCCCTTATCGAGCGGATCATCTGTATTCCTTCCTCTGCCTCCCGGCGCCTTATCACTCCGCTATATAAAAGTACGTGTGGGATCCTGTCATTCAGATTGCGTTGTTCGGATGCAGGCGTAAACGCTGGCTTGATGACAACGCAGAAATACTACTCTCTACCAGAGGAAGAATTCGCTGCAGAAATCATTGGGTTTGTTTTTGTTTATGTTACAGCACTCCAGTAAGTGGAACAGCTGAGTGTTTATCCTACTGCAAGGAAATTCATGTTGGTATTTGTAATAAATGGTTTACACTTTAAGGGATAAAAACAATTTTAAAATCTCCGGAAGAAAGAAAGGAAGAGATATGAAAATATCTCAGCAAAGTTTCCCATACGCCCTTGCGTTTCCTTCGGCTTCCTTCTCCCGGGCGCCTCGAGCTGTCGTTGCACGCTCAGCAGCTACCAGTGTGGGACGCACACGTGCCCAGAGTGGTCCCAGTCTCACCCACTACTTCACCAAAACCCAAACGGAGGCATGGGAAAGATCTCCCTGGACATCGGGGGACTTTGGGTTTCACATCATAAAGTCCCATAAGTGAATTGGGTAGCCCAAGTTTGAAGAGCATGAAGGTCTCCTTTTCTCAAAGACCTCCTATCTGAAGGCACGCTCCTCCGATGGCTGCTGGTCTGGCCCTACTCCCAACCCAGAAATGAACTGAAACCAGAAATAACTGGATATATTCCCAAGCAAACCTGTTCCCGTGAGATTTGCAGCTGCCTTCTCCAAGGAAACACATTCAAAAAAAACCATTTCATAAGGCCGCCTCAACACCGGGACCAAGGTCAGTGAAACTGCTGATAGACCTCAGAGCATTGGTGTGGAATCTCCTGAGCTGTGCCTTTCCTCCAGCCACTGCTAGATCTTCTCCAAGACCCACCATCCTCTCGCACAGGTTTCTGGCTCGGGACAGGAGACATTACAGATGCACAGAGCCTCCTCTGATGGGCCACAGGTACTTCATACCAGAGAGAGCCCAACACCCCCTTACCGGGCACTGCAGGCGCTGGCTGCGGAAGAAGATGTGTAAATTCAATGATTTTTCTCTGCTCTTACCGCTTTTCAAGAGACGACCCTGGGGATCCTCCGAGCGGTTTCCATTGAACACGCCATGCCCAAACCGCCAAGGGAGGGACGCAGACAAGCGGCAGAAACCGCAAGGTCCACCAAAATCACATGCATCTCATTTCTGTGCTGCTCCAGGTCTCTGGGGATAAGTTCTCTACAAATTGCAGAGTTCAATTCCCATTCACAGATATGTAAGCAAAGATCCCACCTAGTTGCAAGCCGTTTGCACTGTTCTCGCATGTCTGAAAATAAGCCTTTGCCCAGTAGTATGTTTGGCAGGTCTCAAAAAAAAAAAAAAAAAGAAAAAAAAAAAGAAAAAAGAAAAAAAAAAAGTCATATTACTAATACATTTGACTTGAGAGCGCATCGGCTCTAGTTACACAATATCATAAGGAACCAAACCCTTCAGCCTGCATGGATTTGTACCTGGGAGCTTGAAAAATGCAGCCTGAACGCCTGACACAGGCATTTGGCATTTCTTGGGAGGATGAATTGCTTCAAAATTGGCTACCTGAGGTCTGAGCAATGAGACACGGTAATGATGCTGAAATGACGATGGGAAGGAGGGAATCTGCTGATGGCACTGGAGTGGGAACAATATTATTATTCTCATTGTTTTGATATCACCAGCACGTTATCCACAAAATAATGGAATATAATGAAACAATTTATCCTCCACAGACACATATTTTATAAAGGCTCGGGAAGAAAGGACAGACTTCTAAATTGCCTCAGCTATTCAAATTTAGACCAACACAAAACACACCAGAAATCACAGGAATTTTTGCCCACTTCTAGAAGACGGTGAGAATGCCCAAAGAGGCCGCAGAAGGATTCGGGCTCTTCCCTCGTTAACTCTTCAGTAGAGTTTGCTTCTTCACAATATGCGTGAGTTTCTTTTGGACAAGAGACCTGACGGTTCTTGGAGGGTTCCCGCTTTTAAAATCACGGAAAGATGGATTTTATTATAACTGCGTAATCCACAGATCCAAAACTAACTCAAACTTGCTGCCTGAGGGAGTTACTCTGTAGCTGTCCTCCAGAACGTGGGTTTTAGCCCCAAATTCTGCACCACCTGTACCACGCTCCACCCCTCATACACCACCATTTTTACCTGCAAAAGCATATAATTTAAATTCAAGCAAGCAACGATGTCTCCTATAGCTGTGGGACCTCACTTTGCTAATGAAGGAAGGATTAAAGGATGGATTTATTGGCTTTCTTCAATGGGACGCTAATTTTTGAAATCAAAACCTCAGGTTGCAAATGCTCTGGGCAAGCCGTGCCCCATTCGCAATGACTCCTTGCATTTCTTCAACGTGCCAAAGGGATAAAACCCAGCCTAAGGAGCGCGTCACCTTGCAGAAGAAAATAGCAGCCAGGCACTTCGAAAAGCACATGCACAGGTATTACAGAGAGCTGGTATGGGCAGGTTCTGAAGTATAGATTCCCTAATTCATAGAGTATCAAAGATCAATGAGTTACTTAAAAGACAGCTATTTGCTGCCACTCTGGCAGAGTTTCCTATCCTGAATTTTATTCCGTAGTTATCAGAGGGCTATGAAGTTCTTTCCCTTTTTCTTTACATTGTCTTTCTTTTTTTTTAAGTGGCAGAAGATATTCATTTAAATAAAAGAGGAGCCACGACTTTTTCCATTGGTAATCTGGTCCATGTGTTCCCTGCAACTGAGCATTTTCAGAAGGGCCTGACTGTCTGGGTTAATTGTTTAATGCTTTTAGTTAGAATTAAACTTTGCACCTGCTCTGACAGTGATAAATTAAATGTGCTCCTTTTCCAATACTGTTGCCCTCTTTAAGTAGAGACCAAGAAGTGTATCTCCCTTCTTTCCCAGCGTTTGAGGAATCTGTGCTACACTTGAGTGTAAACCAGTATAATTTGTCACTAGAGCTAGCGCCAATTAAATTGATTGCGTTGGACTGAACTTTAGGACCTCTAATGCAAGCACTAAGGGAAAAATGGGCTTTTTTCTGCCCATTTCCCCATGTGGCACTTAGACATAGCTCAACAGTGGAAGGCTTTCAAGGTTCAAAAGGGTTTTATTTTCAAAAGAAATGGGCATTGATCAGTTGCATTTAAAGGCAAAGATAATTCCAGAGCTTGAAGGCTGGATTTGTGTTTAAGGTCTAAATCTCTTTCTTTAACCTTGGGGGGCCAGTATAACATAAAAGCAACAAAGAGATTAAGATTACAAAGGGTTTGCAAGTGTAAATGATGCAGTGGTATTCTTCAAACACAACGCAGGCCGGCTTCACGACCATGGCTGGGGTCAGCATTTGATCTGTTGATTTTACACCTGTAAAAACAACTCGTGTTTATTTGTCACTTCGGCGTTATCTTGGCAAATGTTTGGGCGAGAGCGCTCCCGTGCTGAACTTGCTCACGCCGGGGAGTTCAAGCTCGCCTTCTTAAAGCTGATTGAAAAGTAAACACTCTAAAGGTCAGCCTGGCAGAGACAATATGGAAAGCCTTTTTCTTTGTCAGTGTAACGCAGCCCACGTCAAGGATAGGAGGGGTATGCACCGCTATAGTCTTAAGTCAAGACGTATAGTTTTAATGCCTCGGGGAGCTCGATGGACGGCGGGGGAAGGCGTTGGGCGGCCGCCTGCATTCATTATGCAGCCCACATAGGCAGTCTGCCCAGCAAGCCGTTGCCGTGCGGGTTGTAAATATGCAGTAAGTAATTACCCTGCTGGGGGCTCGCCTTCAGCGGGCTCCCGATGCCATCTTATTTCCAGTTCTATGGAGAAGTCGCCCCCGCTCACAACCGTAAGATATCCCAGTCTGGGCAGGGCACCCATGTAGGTCAAGCCCATAGTGACCGCGGGCTAGCTCACTTTAGCAAGGTATGTTTCCATGGCTGGTGCAACAGCAGAAATACAGCAAAAAGCACTTTTGCCAGCAATAATAATGCAGGCACTTATTCATGTCCCCCTTTTCAAAAGGGGGTTGGCCAATAGTCCGTGCAAGCTCACCAGAACCCTCCAGCCTGGGGGCAAAATCTCTTTCCAACAGTCTGTCAAGTCTATTGGCTGTACGAGGCATCCTTACTTGTGAAGTCCCAGACACACCGAAGGGAAGCCCAACACCTCCTGAGAGCTCTCTTTTTCGCTCAAAGGGGAAAAAGCCGGTAAAGTCTTGATTGTGCACCTGGGATAATCGTTTTGCTGCATGCAACGACCGAGTCTCAAAGAAAGCCAAAGCTGTTTGCGAGGTAGAGCTGGACAAGCTGGGGGCCACCAGGCAGATTTATGCAGCACCATATTAATGGGCACAAGGAAACTGTCCAGTTTTTTAATTATAAAAAAGCACTGTGCAGACACTGTCTGCTGATGATATACAGGGAGAGGGACGTGCCAAACTGCGCCTTATTGATTTATGCAGCAACAATCAACCTGCTCACTGACTTAGGTGGAGGACAGCACCGGCCAAAAGCAGCGTGGGGAGTGTTTCACGCGTGTACGCACGTGCACAAGCTTGCAGCAGCAGATGCATTTGAGTGATATAGGGAAGATGGAGCGGGAGGGGGCTGCACAGCCACGCGGCGGCATCCTGCTAGGCAGGAACGGGGGACACATTGCTCAGTGCTAATGGGGAAAGTGAACTCTCGTAAAGCCCCCCAAGAAAAGCGACCCCTGCTAAGGTACGCACGCACGTGTGTAAAATTTGGGGGATTTTCCCCCGTACCATCCATTGCCCTGCAGCAATGTACGATTGGCATTAGGTGAATGTGTCCATACATATGTGCATGTAATGGGTATATATAATGGCTCTACATGTACATAAATGAATGCACGCGTGTATACATTAGCAGGTGCAGGGGGTTGACAGCTGTCTCACTTCTCCTCTACGGACACTCACCAGACCACCTCATTCAGATCCGGTTTCTTGGGACAACTGTATTTTAAGCTTTCCAAGTCTAAGTGAAGTTCAGGTACCACCCTACTGAGACTCTAACCTTCATGGTTGGTAACAGGCATAAGCAAATGGACATCCACACGTGCAGGCTGTGCACAGCTCCCAAACACACCATTACTTTCAGCTCAGCAGCACAGGAGACACATCCACCGACATGAAAATTAACAACCCCCTAACCAGAATTCATCAGCTAAGAATAGGCTCCCAAAGCTGGGCACAGATGCACACAAACACGTACGTGTGGGGACAGCAGGTGTATCTGCATAGACATATCTGGACCTATCCAAGACCAGATGCCCCAGCTAACACCCACCAGCATAGCTCCACTTGCACCAGTGCATGATCTGACTGTGAAACATTTCTGTTATCACCTGACATCTGAAAGAAGAAATGAGAATCAACTATTTCAAAGCCACCAGGTGCTTTTTCTTTTTTTTGAGAGAGAGTCTTGTTTCAAAATCTGCAAAAGAAAGTAAATGTTGAACCAAGATAAACTGCACTTGAAGCCCACACGCAAGACAACTCCTTAGGTCACCTCATACCGAAACTCTACAACGAAACCAAATCAGAGATCACAAAAAAGACATGCCTGAAACCTCCAGCTACTGAATTTACCAGCTGAAGAGAGTGTATCCTGGCTGACCAGAGCAGTTGCACTCTTCAGGGAAGACAGCAAAGGAAGGGCACAAAGGCCAATATCATTTGCCAGGCTGGAAACTTAAGACACATGCAAAGCCGATTGCAGTTTTGCTGCTATTTTCAAAAGTGCAAGTTGTTTCAACAGAAGCCTAATCTGTGTATGTCTGGAATAGGAATGAACGGATTAGCCTTTCAAACCCTTCAAGATCAGGTCAAGATCATTCAAGCGAACCACAGCTACAGCAAAGTTGAATTCTGCATCCGGCAACTTGTATCACAAACAGAACATTTACTTATTGTAAAAAGTGCCCAGCATTAGTGAACCCGCTCTAAGGAGTCTTTTGAGGATGACTAAGAGAGCGTGAGATGAGTAAACAGTAATTTATGTACCCAGATACATGCTAGGCATTAGTCATGTGCGAGCGTGCTACCTGCAATGACTGGCGAGGGACACCACCGGGCATTGTTTGAAAGCCCTCTCCTGATTACAGCCCAACAATGGCATTGTTTGGTTTGAACTGCAGGTATTTATGTTTGGCATTCAGCTTTTCCACTGTTCCTCGATTGGTTCTTTTCAACTGAGTCCCATTAAATTAAAGTTCCTTCGCCAAGCATATCAAAGTAACACCAGAGAATTTTTCATAAGCATTACTTGACCCAGCTGGTGTATTTTCATGTTTGAAAATGATTTTCATTCACAAAGGGAATGGATCTCGCTATTGTCAGGGAGGTGCTTTTGTTTCACTTGATGCCACTAACTAGCCCAAGCCTCAAGTGCCATTAAGATATTTGGCAGAGGTTCTCCAGATAGTGTATTTCTTTGGAGGGACTATTGTGAAAAATATCCCTAATCTGCGTCAGGCAGAGAGAACTGGAATCTGGGTCACCCTCTGCTCAGACGAGTCCCCAGGCCACGAAGCCACGAAGGCCGGCGCTGCCATACGCCCTGAGACCGGCAGAAAACACAGAGCTCCCACTGGAGCCTCTTCCTCCGGGGGTTCAGTCTCTGGTGAGCAGTCTTTCTGTATTTAAAAATACAATTTATATCTTCCACTAAAAAGGAAAGGTCATCGCAAATAGTAAGGGAACTGGAGGGAAAGTCTCCAAGTGCATCAGAAAAACGTTCTCCAAGGATGAAGGTGGTAGAGCCGCTAAAGCCTTGTGGAGCACAATCATTTCTAGAATACGGGGCTGCTTACATTCCTCACCTTGGAGACAAAACATGTTGCTTTCTGGATATGTTTATAACACACGTGCTTCTGAAAATGTGTAAAGGTCTGGCTTTGTATCCAAGAGCAAGCCAGCAAAACATCAACCACTTTTGGAAAATCATTCCCCGTTGCCCAGTGCAATCACCTCGATGTACCACCACACTCTCCTACTTTCTTCTTCCTAATGCAATGAACCCCAAAGTCCCCATGGCTCTCCCTACTTGACTAAATCCAGTCTCATCCCACACACTTTCCTACAGCAAACCCTTCATCTTGGCATATATCCACCCCAAGTCCTGTAATTCTTCCACCGGGGACAGATTTGTCTACAGACCATTTCCATCACTCAGGCTCAGTCACAGCAGACTCTGTCTCTCACTTAAACGGCATTGCATCTTCCACAATCCCTTGGACCCAGTAGATGCTGGATCTCCAAAACCCTGCCCCAAAACACCTCAGATTCGCCAAATAGCACACAAACAAGTGAAAGCAGAGACCACACAAATGATTGTCATTCTCTTCAAGGTTTACCTGTGGTTGTAACATCCCTCCGTTTCTAGTACGCAGTTAAGCAAGTCACATTAGTAGCACTGGAGACATTTAAACAGGATTTTTTTTTTTCTTTTCCTAGTCGAGAATTAGTGATGGGAAAGAGCCACCCCCATCTCCTCCTGTCATGTTCGTCTTCGGGAGTACATTCAATCAGCATTATAGAGGCTTTCATGAGAACATAATTGCCGATACATGAAATGAGTGGCAAACGCTCCAAAGCCCAGATCAAAGTTTGATTCCTAAGATTTTAAAAATTCTCTCTCCCATGTTCTGCAAATAGCACTTTCTGAAATACTAACGACAGACATGAGCAGAGCTGGTGAAGCCCTGCAAATATCTGCTGGGAATATCCATGGAAGTTTTCACGCGAGTGTGTTTTGGCCTATTTTGTGTCACCATTGCTACTTGTTTCCCTGGAATATTCCAACGCAAGAACACGCGATCAGGAATGACACCAAAAAGAGAAAATTTCAAGAAAGTGTGGCTGGGACCACCCGAGGAGGAGCAGGACACCAGCACAGCAGCAGTGCCCACCATCGATAGCTCACAGCTCATCATAGTTAAGACGCAAAAACAGAAGGGAAGGACCAACATCACCATCTGAGAAGAAATAAGTGGTACGCAGAGGTAGGGAGGTCATACCAAAGCTAGGTTCTAACTCAATCTCTTCTGTTTCGGTGTAGAGCCTTGACCAGGAGGACCCACACCTTCTCCCTCAGCTAACTGGTGATCATTTATTGCTCTCTACACCCATCATCTGCTCTGTTCTTGACTGAATAAGCTACTATTAAAGCTGAAGCTGGAGAGAGGGACCCCTTAATCCCTACCCTAGGAAAAAACGACGGGTAGAAAGAAACATCCACTGAGCCGAATTTTTGAACTGTTACGTAAAATGACAGGTTTTGTTTAACACAAGCCTCGGTCCATGCTGTGGCACAAGTCATACCATGCAGCGTTCCCACCTTGAAAGAGTGACCTTAGCGAAACTACAACTAACGTAAAAACTCTGCCCGGCTCGCGGCAAGCGAGCAGTTGGCTGAGGTTTCTCCTGCTGTCTTTGCCTTGATTGCGAATGAAAGACGTGTGTTAAGAAAAGTGATTATGCTTAAGTTCAAGTGGCTGAACTTCTTGTTGGCTTGGGGTTTTTTTTTCCCTGCTCTCTTCTTTTTTAAAAAGACATCCCATAGACAGCTGAGCTAATAGAGTCCCGCATCTTTGATGATAGTGATGCTAACACTAGAAACAAATTATAGTGTTCAGAAAGTTTGAAAGACTGAAAAGAAATGCAGAACGTGTAACACCAAATTTGCCTGTCAATTACTTTTTTTATTACTGCTTGCTTCATTTCATTTTATTCTTAAAACTGATGTTTTTGCAGCTATCTGCCTCCCCATTGGAAATTCCAGCTTGGAGAATACTGATTTGCAACTTCAATCATCGCCTGACACAGTCCCCACTAAGTGAGAGCCGATCCATAACAGGTATTTCAAATTTTCATAAGTCACAACATATCACCCTAAAGTGAAGCGTTTCATTCACAGGACACACTCTTCTGAAATCAGCAAATACTTTTAATTTTTTTTTTTTTTAAATGCATAAAGCCAACTTAATATTCTGAGTGCAAGTGGCCACATAGACACACAGCCAGCATCACCTGTCAGAGCTCCTCAGACTTCAGCAGAAATTCCCTTAAATAAAACCAGCTGAGAGTCTGGCTGAACATTTTAACATAATTCAGACTCAAGGTTTCTGTTGTCTTCTTTTAATTATCTTTTTATGTGGTTTTAACCATATATTCCCTTACGTGATATTTTTCAGTAAATGACAGGGTTCACTGCAAGAGCACACGGCACGTGCTGCATTAGCCAGTGGCTTGCAGTATTGCTGCTTTGCTGATACCTCCCAATACCGATGGCTGCTTATTGTCACAAAACGTTGTATTTGAGGTGCTCTCCTTGTGTCCTCCTATCTATTGTACCCCGTACTCCTAAAGAAAGACTCTCTGCGTCTAAAAACAGCAATATCGCTGCACAAAGACCGAGCGATACAGCCACAACAGCACCTTTACACAGCATGGTCCAAGTTCATTTTTCTACGTTTTTTGCTGTATTATTTCCTTGGGAAAAAAATAAACAGGCAGGTGTGAGCTTTCCTGCTCCACCGGATGACCCGTTACAAGCTGCCTTTTCTCCTTGCAGACGGCAGAGCAAAAGACCCCCCTCCTTAGCAGCCAACCTCAGCAGGCAAAAAGCATGTAGTAACGCATGCCCAGATCATAAAAGCAATGCACGCTCGAGGGGTAATATATGTTGCTGCTAGCTTTTTACTTGTGCAGCAGCATCTGCCTGGGAAAGATGGACCGCACAGAAAATGTGCATCTGGAGAGGCACCTTGGTTTAGATGCCACCAAAGAGGAGAAAGCAGCGCCACGGGACACATGTTCATTGTGCCTGGCGATAGGACAGAGGTTGTCCCACAGAGCTTCACTGTTCTTAAAAGGAATATTATTGCCGTGAATGATGCTGTTTCGGCTAGGCTTGAATCAGCAGAAATACTCTTCCTGCACTGAAAGACTTATAATACAACCTGGAAAATTTATTTCATCTTGGTTTCATTTCGTTGACCCTCCAGGTGTTTAACACAGATCTGCCCTCCAACAATGTGATGGAAACATTGTGTAAACGAGAATTTCTGAGAAATGGCATAAATGCAAATTGCCTGAGCCCTTCTAAATGTAGCCGTGAAATATGTCAAATTCAACAAAATAACGATACAGGGAGAATCAGGTGATCTCCTGTTTTTATGGAGCTTGTAGGGATCATCTTCTGTTCTCTGGATTTGAGTCAGGTTCTCACATCCTAAATTTCACATCAACTTTCGAGTTCAAACAGACAGCATAACTCAGCCCAAACAAGAGCACTTCCACCTGACTCTCTAACTCAGGCCAGACTCGCTTAAAACTCAGCCCAGGTTCATCAAAAGGTTTGCAAAACCTCAGTGAACTTGGTCCAAGCTGGGATGTGTAATGGGTTTCAGCTGTAAAGACTTTCACCTGGTTTGGGCTTTGCTCACTGAAGTTTTCCCACAGTCCTCATTAGGGCTCAGATGGGAACTGCTGGTCCCCCACCCATTTCTCTTATCCCTGCATCTTATAACTAATATTATTAAGCTAATGTATTTACTTTGCTCTTCAGCCATGGGAAACGATCATCCTCCTACTACCCCTTTGATTTTAGTATCAAACACGAGAGCACAGACCTCAGTTTGGATGTCGGAGCACACAGGAGGTTTGCATTGACCTCAATCAGGAGATTCTCATGGATAACAAAGGACATTATTTAGACCACATATAACACTAAATTTATTATAGGACGGGATAATTCAATGCGCGATATTCACATTTAGCCTGAAGGTGCCTTGAATTTGGTAAGTTCATAGCAATCACGGTAAGAGTTGTTTTCACCTTTAGAGTCCTAGGTCTGTAAACTCCCTTAAGCACCTTTTTTTAAGGATAACTGCACTTTGTGAGCTTGTACTGTCTCATCTCTATCTCCCTGATAGTGGGTGGTGCCATACAGCAATAGAGAGAAATTAAGCCTGAGCAGAGCTGGCAGGAATTCCCGATATTGTTCTGGTAGCCAAGAAAGTTCATTTAATGCTGCTCAGATAGCGCGATGGAGCAATTTGGCACATGCATTTAGCCACAGTGACTCAGTGCAATTGCCAGGGTGTCCTCCATGCCCGTGCTCTTCATGCTTACCAACGCAAACGGCAACGGTGGAAAATTTTAAGACAACACACCCAGTGACAGCAGCAGACTTGCGAACGGTTTTCAAAGCTTTGGAACAGTTGTAAGGTGCTGCACGGTAACAAAATGTACCAGCTTGGGGGGATGTACAAGACAACTTAAGTCTCCCTTTCCTCCCCGTGCTGGCTTTTTACTAACAACAGACGCTAAAAGCGCCAAAATCTTATTTGGGTTCTAAGCAAGAAAACAAAACGTCTAGAAAAGCAAATTAGGAATTCCAGGAAGGTTGTGCAACAGGAATGGAAAAAGAACAGATTCAAGTCAAACCACAACCCAATAAAGAATTACCCACTTCAGCAAATTATTTTGACTTGAGTAATTATATTCTTAAAACTAAAATTCGCTAAAAAAACTCAAGTAACATTAGACCCTGATACCACACAGCCATTTTTTTATTTGGTGGTGATTGCTCTGGGAACGGTTACACTTTTACTGAGACCAACATTCAAAAACCATCTTGGGTCTCTGCTGCAATGTGGACGAGGCATCACCAGCCCTTCTGACTCCAGAAAGGCCATGGGGTGCTGTCTATAGCTTCATTTTGGACCTCAGACCTAAAGTCTTTCAAAGACACTCGGCAAACTAGCCGGGTCTTTCCAGCACTCGCAGGTACATCCCTAAGGACCTTTAGGCAGAAAAATCCAGCCCTACAGTCCTTGCAGGCAGGTGCAAGGAGGTCAGGCGAAAACCTAAAGACAACATCTTGCCCTCCCACCAGGAGATCATGAAAGATTTCTATAAAGCTTAATAGAGACTAAGTTATCAAGGATAATCTGCTTTAAGGGCCCGAATCAAAGTCTATGTTCATCTTTCTATTCACTGACTTGCAATCAGGCTATTAAACTGGGAAGACTTTTTTTGCACAGGAAAACTAAACGAGAGCTTGTCCTCCTAGTGTTGCCCAGACTTCTAGGACAGCATTACGCTTCCTCACAGGGAGGGGAAGAACTTACCCTTATCGCTGTTCTGCAAGAGATTTCCACACGTCCATTTAAAAAATGCCACGTATGTTATCATGGGACTTGCTCAGGGATTTTAAACGAGACCAATTTCTCCAGCACCAAAAAGTGTTTCTGTAAAACCTAAATTATTCAGGAGAAAGTATTGATTTTTCTGGGAATATTCACATTTCTACCAGGAAACTGAAATGAGTTATTTTCTTCTGGGCCTGTTTAAACTTTGTCAGAAATATGCAGATGGTCAGAATG
>NW_008824358.1:3799017-3803962 GCF_000699105.1 Pygoscelis adeliae | reverse complement strand
CATCTTCTTTTCTCCAGACTACAAATGCCACCATACAGCACAACTGTCCACCTGAGCAGCATTTGGGGTCAATCAGTTGGAATATCAAAATGCCAGCAGCATGAAAAGCATCTTTTTTTTTTTTTTTCATTATTAAATTCAAATTTGCATAATTTCTTCTGGAACAAAAAGTGCTGAATCTGGCTGAAAGCAAAATTTAAAGTCGGGCATTTTCTGTGAGATGGCCATTCACATTTTTGTTCAACTAGAGTTTTAGTCCTTGTACAGTTTTTCTAAGATTTTTTTCATAGAAAACACCATACCTTCTAAATGGCCCTTTTGTCAGCTCTTTCATTTTTGTGATGCTCCTGAAGGCAAGATGATCTATCCCACAGAACATATTGGTTGGACTGGGGAGCAGATTTTGAATGCCTGCTTCTCCTAGCTTTGCTCTCTTTCTAGTCTGTTTGCACTCAGGGAATCACAGAGCAGCTTGGCTGTAGTTACTAGGCACAAGAAATATATAAATGTTCAGACAAAAGGGCTGGAGCCAGTAAAAAACAAAACCGTGCATGGTTCCTGTAGTGCAGAAACTCTAAATATTTCTAGCTGAATCCAGCTTTTTACGCTTATCATCTACTTTACTTGTTTTCACTTTTGTTCAGTAAAGTAGAGCCCAGACTAAATACAGGAACAATTATACTTGGAAAATATTTAAAATCTTTTTTTATCTCCTATTTGGCCAACCTGAATGCTTAATGCCTGATATTTTTAGCTTGAAACTCTTTTTTTTTTTTTTCTTTCCTCCCCCCTCCACCCCCATGCATTTTAGTGATGAGGTGTCAGGGATCCATCATCTTTTCTGGAGGAGGGAGGCTGCCACATAATGCACGGGGCGAGGTGTAATACCGAAACACCGTACCTCCTCAGTACACATGCAACAAGTCAGAAAGCGGCAGAAGCCAGGTTTCAGTGCAATATGTAAATAACATCAAATATGTTAAATAATATATAACATATATAAGATATAGCCAACCAAGTGGGCTTCTGTCCCACGATGTAACCACACTCTTCCCCTTTCTTGGGGATTTGTGCTTTTAGGATTTCTAAATAGGCTTAGGATTTCTAAAATAGCCTGAATTTCTGGGTGTTATAGGAGGAGTTTAAGAAAGGCCAAGTATTTAGCACTCCATTTGAAATCAGGTGGGAGTTAACAGTGGTTCTCAATGCCCTTGGCTGGGAGCCATCAGCAGCATGGGGCCGGCATGCCCAGGGAGATATTTCTGGAAAAACACCAGCAATTCTCCCTCTTGACCTGCCTGCGGTCCCAGAGCTGCTGGCAGGGGCTAAGGCACAAGTCTGGGAGCACTTCAGAGTGCTCAGAGACCTTCACCCTCTCCACCCAGGTCACCTCCATCTATACATGCAGAAGGTAGCGGGTTGTTGAACACAAAACAAATAAAAGATAAAACAAAATCTGAGCTTCTCTGGAAATTTTGTAAAACCATGAAGAGCTGAGAAACAAGACGTATGCCGGGAGTAGCTCAAAGTCCCAGGCTCAAACATCAGGGCTCCAATATTAGGCTGACTATTGACCCACCGTTGTAAAATGTTGCTGCTCTTCATAGTTTTTAAACAATGTACCCATCGCTTCCTGAATCCATCAGGCCTGGGAATCTAAGTAAAGTGCTAAAAATGCAAATGGCTTTCAAGCTGCATTAATGTGAAATGAGATGGTCACTCAATGTTAAGCTGTCTAGACTTATGAATAAAGTCCCCTTAAATTGAGCAAACCCACCTGGCAAATAAGCTCACTTGTGAGCCCTTTCTGCATGTACCATCTCAGGACGTCTGCCTTCCTCAGACTTGTGCCAAAAAGCCTTCCTACAAGCTCCCCGATAGCTTCAAAACTTCAGGGGTTTGCAGTCCCGTTGAAATTTTGCAAAGGCATCTTGAAATTGCAGGTTGTGCACAACATGGGAGCTGAAGGGAGATTTAAAAAATACCAAAGGAAAAAACAAATGGAAAATTAACCCACCTATCCCCCTTTTTGTTTAAAAAACAAAAACAAAAAAAAAACCCTTCAGACACTGTTTGAAATTACTCATGATGAAAATCAGATTGAGTTCTGCCGTGGATTGCGTCCCAGGAGTAAGGACAAAAATTATCACCGCACTGAAGTCATTGAACGAATCTATCGCTTCTTCACAAGTCTAAGAAAAAAAATCAGCTGTCAACAAATAGAAAGACCTTCTCTGACAACTGATAGGAGCTTGTGTCCAGAAGTTCATCCAAATATTCATACAAAGTTTGCTGCAGGCTCTCCGGTGTTTGCTCAGGAGGGACCATTAAATCACAGGAAGATGGGAACTGACGCCCAAGTACCTGATATTGCAAAGCCAGTCTGTGATTAAAAAACAACAACAACTTGTTGTGAAATGTGAAACATATCTGTTTTTCTTTTAGACGTGCGTGAATGAATGTGGCAGTATGCGTATGAATGTTGATGAGATGAGGTTGGAGAGCCGAGGGAAGTCTTGAGGGATTGCTCAGTGGTAGGAAGGGAAAAAAAAAAAAGCCGCCAAAAACCCAAACCCTAGGATTTCTTCCTGCAACATATGGCAACAAAACAGAGCGCTGCATAACTTAAACCTGCCCAAGGTCCTCACTTTCATTCCCAGGCCCTGTTTTGCGGAGAAATAACACAAAACTGGCTCTTTTTGCCCATTCCCACCTCTCCCTACCCTTTTCCTTCTTGGTCTGTTAGACGCTGCCAAGCCCCACGCCGTTTGCTCTGGCTTTGGAAGGACGAGAAAGTGTTTTTAAGTAGCAGAGACACTCCTGAATAAATTCTCCCTTGGGAAATAAAATACATGAACAGCCACTCCATGTCACTCACATGTGGTTTATGTGCCGCACGTGGAACCAGGCTGGAGCTCAGGTCTGCGTGGGTCTGCCTGTGCAAAGCCAGCCCGGGTAAAATCGATAGGGGGAAAAAAGAAAATTAATTATAGCAGATTCTGCTTGTAGTCAAACTCAGATAGATTAAAAAAAAAAGAAAAAAAAAAAGAAATCCCTCAATTGAAAAGATTTTGGGGCCAAGACCAGATGCTCATAAAACTTTGATAAACGATAGTATGAAATATGCATGTGGGGGCCGGTTTGGTAAAGCTTCATTCACATTCGCCTACTCCCTTCCTCTGCTGCCTCTTCGCAAACCAAAACATGCAAGCGGAGCTTTTCAGTCCAGGGTGGGTTTTCGCCACCCTCCCACCCCCTGTTTTTTATTTCTTAAGCATTTTGAGAAGCTCAGACCCAAGCTGGTCTCTCCAACTCCTGCACCATGGGTCTTTTCATGGCCAATCTGCTGATACAGGTCAAGACTTGATGAACAACAAACAGCACCAGCATGCAGAAAGCCCAGTGGAGCTGGCAGTATCAGTCCAAGAGGAAAATTTTTCCATAACAAGTCACTCCTAGGGACAGCTTTTTGCCTTACCAGCTCCCAGACTATAGCATCTCCTTTCACACCTCCCTTGCTGCTGCACATACAGATACTTAAGGTCCTGGGTGTCCCTCCTGCATCCCAGAACGCCATGGCCACCAGGTGAACAATGTGCAATTTGGAAAGCTTTAATTTTTTACCCCAACTCGGTGGTGCCGCAAGCCCAGCAGCATGGTGGAGGACACGAGGTCCAGCCCGGAGTGGTGTAGGGCTCCCTGCCACTGCCAGGGTTGCCCTCTTACATGCTGGCCAGCACTGGAAGTGATCTGTAACACCACCCCAGGGAGTTCAGATCCCAGCAGCTCCCCTGCTTTTAGTGGCCTTTCTGCCAGGCCAAGGTTTTCCCCAAAAACTTGGCCCAAGAAATCAACAGGGGTCTTTCCCATCAGCGCACTTCATGTTAGCTCCGAAAGATCATCCTGGCTCTACAGTTGCAGGAGCAGCTAAGTTCACACAGCAGCGTAAGTTTCCCCCCCCTCTATCATCTAGAAAAAGTAAAATCCAGACTAAAAAGTCTAGATTCACAAGAACAAACACTTTCTGTAGCTCATTATCCACAAGCTAAAGCCAGAGGTTCAATCCCAGACCGGGGCAGCATTTTGAGAACAGCTACCAGCAGCGCACTGCTGGGCAGGGATGGAGGCGAGATGAGTTGAGGTCTTTCTCCAGACCCACACACAGAAACGACCCTACCATAAACATCAGCTACGCAGGGTCGTTAACTCATGGCCAGGAGAACATCTGCAAGGGGTGGACATAGGGCCCGGGCTCCCCTCTCGCTCGCCGTGGGGTGATGGGAGACGGCATCTATGCAGGGGGTGAAATGCCCAACCTTCAGGCCAGCATTTGCCTTTCCCTTTTCGAGGTCAGAGCTATGGCTTTTGTTTTTAGATTTGGCAATTTTGACAGTTAAAAATGCTTCTATTAATCGGGAACAAAACCTAAAGATTTTTTTTACAAAAAATTTCAGTAAACTGAAAAACCCTGCAAATTGCTTCAGGTTGATGACACATTGATTTTCTAAAATAATACTGATTATTCCAATAAAATCAAAATCAATTTTCAAATGAAAGCCTTCTCAGGAGCAGACAGATATAACAGTCTACACAGCAGGCACATACTCGCGCAACGGGAGCTCCTTAAAAAGGGGTCAGTGGGAAGGGTTTGCCCCATTCCCCCAAGGAAGCCGGGCTGGAACGGCACGTCCTGGCAGATATATATCCCAATACATATATATCCCCCAGCAAAGCAGCACGGTCCTGCGACCAAGACGGCATAACTGAGGAAATCTGAACCATCTCTGCTCTGCACTCTGGCTGCGGATGCTCCATGTCTGGGCAGTCCCGCCAGCCACTTTAGGTGGAAAACACCTCCTGAGATGACACTAAATATCTACCACCGAGTTGGAGAGTCAAATTTTCCCCTGCAATGGGTCCAATGCACTTCCATCAGCGAACCTAC